>NC_134898.1:16482925-16590425 GCF_041734735.1 Babylonia areolata
ATCAAATGCACGGTAAGTAGTACTCCTTCCCGACCTGCACGCCATTTTGACTGCTGATCACGTGGGTGAACGCGTCAGTTACCAGCAATCAAAATGGCTCGCCGATAGTTGCTCGGGAAGTGACCGACTGAGTTTACTATTTATTATGTCTCTGTTTCATTGACAATGAGTGGCCGTAGAGCTTAGCTGAGGGTTGCATTCGACTCAGCGCATCAAGGTCAGTCTAAAACAACCTCTATTTTTTCATTTGAACGGCCCCCTGAGTTTAGTATTCTAAACTGCAGGATTACCCAACCACCTTTATTCCCCCTCTCTCTCATCTTAGTTCCCCTGTTTTGAACATCATTCTGACTTTGTCTTTTTTCAGAAAGCATGCAACAGGCAAATCGTTTCGTGTACATGTATTATGTGCCGTTTTTCGGGCAGTTTCTTTGGCTACGGTGCGGTTCTGTATACGACAAATCATATGGTGCTACATACTGAAATACTGAAATTATCGAGCAACCCAGATTGCAGTTCTAAGATACAATGCACATCCCCTCCCCTCCCCCCGAACATTCATTACGACATTTTGTTAAATGACTCAAACATTTCAAACAACGGTATTCAGTATAAATCAAAGCGCAGTTTAACAATTCGGCTTCGTCACGACAGCTCCTCTTTGTATTCATTGTTATGTCTGTATGATATTATTGGAATCTATTCATCCATCCCAGTTTGTGGACCTCTTTCGCTGTTGCGGGCCTTACACTGCAGTATGTTTCGTGTAGCGAATAATTGTGGACACGTTGTCACTCAGTGACAACCCCCTGTGAGAAATATTAACAAAAGCTGAGCCCAAGTCCGGTTGGTTACTCCTTGGTGATTGTTCCATGAAGCTGTTACATGTGCTACTGGGTAGCAGTACGCTTGGGTTGCCTCTGTCCTCTGATGGTTGGGAAGATGACATTCGTATGTATATATCGTATCGTCTCGTGTCGTATCGTATCGTATCGTATCGTATCGTGTGATATTGTATTGTATTGTATTGTGTGTCTGCATGTTTTACATTTATTTGCTTATTTATCATCATTGTTGTCTTGTGTGTATGTGTGTGTGTGTGCGCGCGCGCGCGCTTAGAGTTATCAGCAATAGTAGTTTTATGTATTTATCTTTTTCTTTTTGTGTGTGTGTTTATTTTATTATATTATTTTTTCTTTCTTTTTTTAAGTTTTTTTTTTCTCTCAAGGCCTGACTAAGCGCGTTGGGTTACGCTGCTGGTCAGGCATCTGCTTGGCTGATGTGGTGTACCGTATATGGACTTGACCGAACGAAGTGACGCGTCCTTGAGCTACTGATACTGATACTGTATAGTATTGTATTGTATTGTATTGTCATAGATATTTCTTCGTGTGAAGCTCGGGCTGTCCTCCCAGGGTGGAAAGGGGGATGGGGGGCGCATCATGAAAGTTCAGCAACAGCATCACCACCTCCCCCCACCCACCCCCACCCACCCCCTGCAAGTGTATTTGTTTTCTATCAAAGGATATTCAGTTTTCCCTGTAGAATTTTTCCAGTGACAGTTCCTTTGTTGCTGTGGGTTCTTTACGTACACAATACAACAGAGCACAACACAACATAACACAACGCAACGCAATGCAGTGCCATTGATGAGCGCCCAGTGGCAACCGTCAGTCGGCTCTACCCAGGTTGGCAGTCTGTTGTGCATTTAAATGACACCGTGTTTGTAAAGCGCGCTTAGAGCTTGGTCTCTGACCGAGGATAGGCGCCATATAAGTATCCATATCAATCAATCAGTCAATCAAAAATAGAACCAGACTGTGTGAGCGTCTCATCTGCCGTGGATATCGCTAAAAACTAATTTCAACAACGATAGCCGTCATGGATCTGCTCATTTAGATGCAGAATCAGACCATGCATTGGTCAGAAAGTTGTGGATGGATCCAAAAACTGAGCTAGTATCCACAGCAGCAGGGTAGGAAGGCTGTGTTACAATCTAAAACTCTGTGTGTGTGTGTGTGTGTGTGTGTGTGTGTGTGTGTGTGTGTGTGTGTGTGTTGGTGCTCATGTACGTTTATGTGTATTTGATCGTGCTTTCATATCTGTGAAACTGCATGTTTGTTGCATATCTGTTATGCATGTGTGTGTGTATATGTGTGAATGTGTGTCTGCATGTTTTACATTTATTTGTTTATTTATCATCATTTGTGTGTGTGTGTGTGTGCGCGCGCGCGCGCGCCTAGAGTTCACTTAATCAAGATTTTGCGCCTTTTAAATAGTAGTAGTAGTAGTAGTAGTCGTATTTTTATGTATTTATCTTCTTCTTTTTTTCTCAAGGCCTGATTTAGCGCGTTGGGTTACGCTGCTGGTCAGGCATCTGCTTGGCAGATGTGGTGTAGTGTATATGGGTTTGACCGAATGCAGTGACGCCTCCTTGAGCTACTGATACTGATACTGGTACTGATACTGTCTTTGTTGTTGTTTATTGGTTTGTTTGTTTTTTTGTTTTGTTTTTTGTTTTGTTTTTTTTGTTTTGTTTTTTTGTCTTTTTTCTTTTTGCTTCAGGCTATCATGTTGTTGTCCTCGGGTCCCCAAAATGACCCCCACCGGTGCAGTCAGCAGTGTCCCCGGGGCTGGGTCTGTCAGGAAGGCAACAGTTTGCAGTGCATTATTTTGGAGATCGATTCCATGTCTTGTGGGCACGTCTTATCTTTATGGCGTACACACACGGCTGACGTGCACAGCTCAGGTTTTCTGGTGGTGATAACAAGACGATACCTCTTGAGATGGCCAGAAGAGGGAGGGCAAGCGGGGAATAATCCACAGCGTGTTTTGCGCAGTAGTCAATCAATCGACTCTCCTCCCTCTGTGTGTGTGTGTGTGTGTGTGTGTGTGTGTGTGTGTGTGTGTGTGTGTGTGTGTTGTATGAGTAAAGTCCATCTTCAAACAAGGATATGGAAGTAAATAATTAACATTAGAAAGAAAGACACTTGTGACATGCCAAGATAGTTCAAAGTGTCATAACAATTCTAAAATCAGTCACCTCCTTCTCCCTCAACCCCCGCCCCCCACATCCCCTCCCCAAACCTCCACGAATTATGGCATCTGGCAGGTTCATAGCAGTTGGATGGGAACACTTTTTTGGCAGGAATAGACACGCCACTGCCACAGCAAACTTGGTTTTCGGTTCCGGCAGCCATGGCGAAGTGATTAGCGTCGCATGTGGAGTGATGGCCTAGAGGTAACGTGTCCGCCTAGGAAACGACAGAATCTGAGGGCGCTGGTTCGAATCACGGCTCAGCCGCCGATATTTTCTCCCCCTCTGCTAGACCTTGAGTGGTGGTCTGGACGCTAGTCCACACCCAGCTCTTTCAAGTCTGGCCTTAAAACCCATCTCTTCCCAAAATAGCCTCCCTTCCCTGCCTCTTCCTTGTCTTCAGTTTCTCCAGTTTTAGAGTTTTGCATGCGTGTGAATGACTGGTGCGAAAGCGCTTAGATTTGCCTCTGCACAAGATTCAGCGCTATATAAATACCATTATTATTATTAGTAGTAGTACTAGTCATTCGAATGAGACGATAAACCGAGATTCCGTATGCAGCATGCACTTAGCGCACGTAAAAGAACCCACGACAACAAAGGGGTTATTCCTGACAAAATTCGGTAGAAAAATCCGCTTCGCTAGGAAAAACAATTAAAACTGCCCGCAGGAAAAAATACAAAATAAAAAAAAGGGGGGTGGCGCTGTAGTGTAGCGACGCGCTCTCCATGGGCAGAGCAGTCCGAATTTCACACGGATAAAAAGAAATAGAAATACTAGTAGACTGCTGGGTGAAAACGTGTTTGAGATCCATCAAAGGTGGGCTATACCTATTTCGGCCTGTGACCGACTCTTACCCAGAGTTTAGTGTTTCTTTGGTCTCAAAGACTGGAACAACACCGGGTTCTTTTACGTGCGCTAAATGTATGCTGCACACGGGACACTGCCTTTTCGCCTCGTCCAAAAGACTAGCACCCAGACCCCCTTAGGTCTTTAGTGGACGGGGGAAGGGGCGGGGGAGGGGGGAAGGTAGAAACGAATGATTTATTATGCTCTGTCTATGCTGGACGGACTCGAACTCGCGAACACTGGCTTCCTGGTGGGGGTGCATTACCATCAGACCACGTGGCCATGAAGCAGAGTATCCTTAAGGAAAACATGCCTTTCGTAGCCTGCTGTAAGGTGGCTTTGTAAGGTTTGTAACATGTATGTGATTGGGGATGAGTTTCATTTTGTAATGGAATGTCCCAGTTATGATCAGTTACGAAATAGATATGCTCCTAAAAAAATATTTGTCTCCAAAATCGGTTTTTGACTCACTTGTGTAAACAAAGTGAGTATGTTTTAACCCGGTGTTCGGGTGTCTCTGTGTGTGTGTGTGTGTGTGTGTGTGTGTGTGTGTGTGTGTGTGTTTGTCTCTGTGTGTGTGGTCTGTCAGTTAAGGAACCACGATAGTGTAATGGATAAGGCAACTAATTTCTTCTCACCCGAACACGCGGGGTTCGAATCTGGTTAGGACTTTTTTCTCTCTTTTTTTTTTCTTTTTTTTTCTTTTTTTTTAAACGCGAAGCTTTATAATAGCAAATACAGAACACATTTTAACGATTAGATTTTTTTTTTAAAGTGTATCACAAGTGAGTCTTGAAGGCCTTGCCTCTCTTGTTAATTTTTGTAATGTGCTCACAGCAGGCAAAAAAGTCATTTTAGCTGCAAGTAAGATGATTAGATTTGCAAATGTTACCTACGTACACTTTTGGAGTTTAAAGACATTTGTGTTTTCTCAACTTTTATGTGACATTGTTGTATACATTGGAAATGTTTGTTCTGGGCATGAAAACATTTATTTTGCAGTAATCTTCCATACTCCAATAGGAGTGAAAGGATAATGAAAACTTGAGACTTGAAACTTGTCTTGGTGATCCAAGAGGTGACTCGGTTTTTGTCTATCACTTCCATGCCTGAGTGACTTTGTGCTCAAATCTCCGGTATGTAAACAGGTTCACTTCAAGGAGACAGTTTTATAGAATGCTCGTGATGGCTGTCTCTAATGCTGTGATTGAGTGTTCTTATCAGATTGATTTTGGAATGGTTATTAGAGAGAAAACCCAAAAGTTCAAGTCAGTCATTGCTTTTTTTTTTTTTTTAATTTAAAAATTAAAAACAAATAACCAAATATATTTTTCTATGTCTGTTTCTCACGGTAACGTGTGTGTGTGTGTGTGTGTGTGTGTGTGTTTTACAGGTCTGCCTGCACTGTGTCTTCGACGGGAAAACAGTTTGCATTCTTTCCTCAAGCCCAATCACCGCGGCTACACGTGTACGTGTGACCGTCTTCAGACCAACGAAACACGTTTCTACTTCACATCTTGAAGTTAAGCCTTCATATGCTTCAGTCTGTGTCAAATGAACCTATATCGGTTTGAGTTGTCTGTCATAACGTTCTGAAACGAAACCACAGACTCATTTATTCGATTAGGAGGTGTGAAACGTGATTAATTTATAGATAAATAAATAAATAAATAAATAAAAGACTGAGCGGAGAACAACGGTTCACCATGGACGAAACAACAGAAACACATCCCTTCACTAACGTGTCCAACTTCACGACTGATGACGTAAATTCAGGCAACGGGTCTTACGATTTAACGTCTGTGGCCGAGGAGGACGAATACTCTTCTCCGTTCGTTCATGCCCAACACTGGATGCGGCTCATCCTCTTGCCGTTCATTTACATCTTCGGGGTGTTCGGCAATGTCATGACCATCGCTATTGTGTGTCGGTTCCAACGTACCACCTACGACCGTTATTTCCTGTGTTTGGCGGTGTCGGATCTGTGTGTGACCATCATGGGTCCGCTTCAAGTCTGGATGAACACGGTCACCGGGGTCCGCCTGCCTGATCTCCACGACGTCACGTGCAAATTGGCTGACGTCATTTTTGCGGCGGGCTCGTGCGTTTCTGCGTGGCTCGTGTTGGTGATGGTGATTCAGAGAGCGCTCTCTGTGGTCTGGCCTCACCGTGTGAATCTGATCTGCACGGCGTCCAAATCGAAGAAGATCATGGCGGTCGTTTACGTCGCTTCAATCTTGTTTAACTGTCATGGTTTGTACGGCAGGAAAGTCATAGATGGTAGATGCGTTTTTAGAGACGATTACCTTCAGTTTCTGAACGACGTGTGGTTTAAGATAGACCCGATTATATACTCTGGCATTCCCCTTGTGGGTCTCATGATCGGTAACACTGTTCTTGTTGTCAAGCTGAGAACGTCGGTGAAGGAAGCAGGTGACCAGTTTTCTGCCAGTGAGAACCAGCAGAGTAAGAGAGAAAAGAAAGTGAGCTCTGTCACTCTTACTGCTCTGCTGGTATCTGTATGTTTCATCGTCTTTACAATGCCTCTTGCCGTGTGGAACGCGATAGAGTTCACTGGTCTTAAATCAACCGGGGAGGCGTCCGTAAGTGAGCAAGCCTTTCAGTTCTTTTTCCAGGATGTTCTCTACACTATCTTCTATCTTAATTTTGCAATAAACTTTTACGTGTATTGCTTGACAGGCGAAAAATTCAGAAATGAATTTGGAAAGATCATGAGCGGACTCAACGTCTTCAGATCCGCAAAGACATGATCCGGTGGATGTTTGTACTTTCGAACATATCGTTTCAGTTACATCCATTCAATAACTGCATATCCCACCACTTTGTGTGTATGTGTGTTTGTTTCTTTGTTGTTTTTTCTCTGTGTGTGTGTGTGTGTTTGTTTTTGTATGTTTGTTTTGTTGTTGTTGTGTTTTTTGTTTTTTTGTTGTTGTTTTGTGTGGTTTTTGTTTGTTTGTTGTTTTTTTAATTTGAACGAGTCTGAACAATTTTTTTTTCAACTTTGAATTATGCCAGGTGATTATGTTCTACAGCCGGAAAACACTTCAAAATAGTTATTGTTTTGACCATCACCTCTTCTATGGTGTGTCTGGGGGCGACTGCAGCCAATATGAAAAAGTGTAATTAAGTGTGAAATTCAACTGTTTTCATTGAGTTGTATAATTTTGATCATCGCCTCTTCAGTGGTGTTTCTGGCTAATGTTTGATACTGGATGTTCAACTTTTTCGTTGAGTTGTTTGATTTACCTCTTGATGTACACGGGAAACTGCCACTCGCATTGTGTAGAGAATGAGTTGCAAACATTGCAAGCATACTGTGTTGTAGGTCACAGAGTACACATAGATAGATAGATAGATCGATAGATAGATAGATAGATAGTTAGATATGAAATTATAGACGTTGTGTATTGAAGAATGATAGCACGCTACACAACGACGTTCATCTGAACTGATATGTGTCTCATGCAACAATTGTGTGTTTATCTACATCGCTGATGAATGTTGTGTGTAGCTCGTTTTGTTTCAGTTCACCACTCTCGCCTGTTTCTGTAGCGTTAGTTTCTTTTTCAAGATCTCCTTGCATGCGTGGTATACCTATATTTTAAAAAAATACATGGATTGTTCATTGGCCAGGAAAGCTGAA
This sequence comes from Babylonia areolata, assembly GCF_041734735.1. NCBI lineage: Eukaryota > Metazoa > Mollusca > Gastropoda > Neogastropoda > Buccinidae > Babylonia > Babylonia areolata. The sequence continues at coordinate 16,490,477 of NC_134898.1, forward strand.
GCCAACTGGACGCCATATTGTTTCTCGTATCTGGCCGTCAGTCCGTTGACAAGTCGTCTGCCAACTGGTGGTATTTTCTGAACTATAACCGTGTATCTTCGATGAAATCGTGTTATGCTTGCCCCCACGACATGCAAAATGTTGTGTCTCGATTGAAATCTGCCAGTCGTGTATCTACCAAAGTTATTACAGGAAAACAGTGCAGTGACACGTGGCGCAAACTTGCAGTGGAGACACACCCAGGAATGTCAGCTTAACTAACACTGCGAGCAAGTGAAAGCTTCTCGTGAAGCCAGCTGAGCGCTCGGCTACACATACGAAGTCACCGCTCCGCGCAGTATACTGACACGAGAAGCAAAATGGCTGATTGAACATTCACTGGTTTCAGTTAGCAAAGGGGCTCAAAGAAGGCATACGCTATCCATGTATTTTTAGAACAGTGGTAGTATACCCACTTACATTACCGCTGATGGTTATATAATTATTATTGTACAAACACAGCATCTGCTGTATCCTTATCACATGAGCTCCCTGAAATGGAAAGCTGTTCTATGCATGTGTATGTTTCTGTTCATACCGTATATCACAGAATTATTGCATAGATTTGTGTGTGTGTGTGTGAAATTGTACTGGTCACATATAAATCATACATACCCGACTTGCTTCGTGGTGTCAGTGTCATAGAGTTATATATATTGTCTGCGCGCCTGTGACTCATTCACGATCATGTATTGCATCATTAGAATTTCTGTTCGTGTGTCTGTGATTAATTGACGATCATGGAATGTGTCATAAGAGTTTTTGTTATTTTGTTGTATCCTATGTTAGTGTTCCCTTAACCACCAGGTGAATACATCATGTTTGTTTCTTTATGACATTTTTCATAATTTGATGAACACAGAAAAAAACCCATATACAATACAAATACTTTACATTTTTAAAATGAAAAAATAGAAGAAAGTAAGTTAGGTATATATATATCGGTAAGCACACGAGAAAAGAAAAAAAAAACAGAGTATGCATTCTAGTAATCTGCAAACAGATGTTCGTCATAGATCTAAGTGCCAACATCATGAATAACACAATAATCATGAACATTGATTTGTTGAGATCTGTCGCTTTTCGTAACTGAACATAGATCCAGAAGGAAACCAATTGAGTGAGGAGGATTGGGGGTGGGGGGGGGGGGGGTCTGTCAGCAGAGTACACCAAGTGGACTAAGTGATTATAAGTAGATGGGATGAGGGGAATAGGAGTTTTCATGACTTTGTGTTTCGGGGATGGGGTGGGGTGCTCGGGATGGGGTGGGGTGTTCGGGGAGGGAGGAGGGGCGGTGGGGAAAACTACTGCTGTACTGGACTTGTTGGGGGTATTGTTATCAATGTTGTGGACATTCGTGAGGTTGCGCAAAAGGAGGGGGCGGGGTAGGGGTGGCGGGCGGACCTACTACTGTACTGAGGCGTTATTATCATTGCTGTGGACATTTGTAAGGTTGCGCAATTTACTGCACTCATTTTTACAACCCCAAATACTCTTTTTCGCAGTCAGAAACATTGCATTGTATTGTTGTGTAGTGTATTGTATTGTACTGTATTGTAAAACATTTTTGTTGTATTGTTTGTAAAATATTTTTGTTCTATTGTATTGTATGTATTGTATTGTATTGTAAAACATTGTAGTTGTATTATATCATGTTGTATTGTAAAACATTTTTGTTGCATTGTATTGTAAAACATTTTGTTGTATTGTAATTATTGTATTGTAAAACATTTTTGTTGTATTGTATTGTATCATAAAACATTTTTGTTGTGTTGTATTGTTAAACATTTTTGTTGTATTGTATTGTAAAACATTTTGTTATAATGTGTTGTATTGTAAAACATTTTTGTTGTATTGTAAAACATTTTGTTGTATTGTATTGCATTGTATTGTAATGTAACACATCTTATTTATCTGCGTGAAATTCGGCCTGCTCGATCTCCAGTGCAGAGCGTGTCGCCACAATACATCGGCACCCTTCTCTCTCTCTCTCTCTCTCTCTCTCTCTCTCTCTCGCTCTCTCTCTCGCTCTCTCTAACCCTTTTGTTGCCGTGGATTTTTTTTTTTTTTTTTTTTTTTTTTAGCACCGCTAATTAAGTGCATGTTGTACACAGGGTCTCAGTATATCGTCTCAACCGAATGGTATAAATAGTTGTGTTTTTTTTTTGTAATGCTGTGTATTGGGGGTGGTGGGGGGGGGAACAAACAGAAAGACCCGGTCTTACACATTCAGCGGAACCAACATTCTGACAAGAACAGGAAGAAGAAGAAGACAACACTTACGGACAATACGAATCATGCAGATAAATTACTTTGGAACTCGTTCACGCGTTTTCTATCGTTTTGTAACGTGTGTTTCATTTTGTGGGAACTTAATTTGTCGCTTAATATTGAACATTTCTGCTTTTACCATTGTTCTTGCATCACTTTGAACTTCACCTGGGTCATGCAGTTTTTTTGTTGTTGTTTTTTCATATGCTTATAGCCTACTGTGCTACAATAAATCGTTTCAACAGCTGCGCATGAGTTTAGGTGATAGTGGAGATCGTGCGTAAAACAAGGCAAATTATACTCAAAATGTTGTGTGATTTTCTTCTGTTGTTTGTTGTTGTTTTAGTACACTAGTGCTGTCATTAGAAGTAAAAATAGTAGCGCAGCTGAGCTGGCGGCGGTTGTTAAGTGTGTGTGTGTGTGCGTGTCTGTGTGTGTGTGTCTGTGTGTGCGTGTGTGTGTGCGCGCGCGTGCGTGCGTGTGTGTGTGTGTGTGTGTGCAAACTCGGGTGTGTGTTGTGGTGATCTGAAAAGAGAGAGACGGAGAGAGATGCCAAAATGGAAAGCAACCCACCCAGGAAAGAAGAATTCTGGAATTTCAGCACGGCAAGGATTTTCCATCCGGCACTCCTCTCAGTCCTCAATGGACCATCCTCAGCCCTCTGGACAGTGATTCAGTGCTAGTGTACGCGGATGGGAACTCATGTTTTGTAGAAGACAACAAACACACCTATTTGCATGCCGTGTGCGCGCGGCATACTCGCAATGAAACAAAATCATGGAGGTAATCATTTACTCATTTGTGTGCCGTGAACAAAGTGAGTCTACGTAATAACCCGGTTTCGGGTGTCTGTGTGTTTCGTCACTGGCTCGATTGTGCGACAGCACACACTTCCCGGTTGAGATAAGTGATGGCCTAGAGGTAACGCGTCCGCCTAGGAAGCGAGAGAATCTGAGCGCGCTGGTTCGAATCACGGCACAGCCCCCGAAATTTTCTCCCCCTCCACTAGACCTTGAGTGGTGGTCTGGACGCTAGTCATTCGGATGAGACGATAAACCGAGGTCCCGTGTGCAGCATGCACTTAGCGCACGTAAAAGAACCCATGGCAACAAAAGGGTTGTTTCTGGCAAAATTCTGTAGAAAAATCCACTTCAGTAGGAAAAACAAATAAAACTGCACACAGGAAAAAATACAAAAAAATGGGTGGCGCTGTAGTATGGCGACGCGCTCTCCCTGGGGAGAGCAGCCCGAATTTCACACAGAGAAATCTGTTGTGATAAAAAGAAATACAAATACAAATAACCAAGCAAGGAACTCGGAAACTCTCCTCCGCAGCAGATTCCGAAGAGGCTGGGTCACCCTGAACGGAGGCTACCAGGCACACCAGGATCCCATCAGGACACTGGAGAGGAGACACCAGACTACCATCTACCGCCTTCGCACAGGACACTGCGGCCTCCGAGCACACCTGAAGAGGATTGGAGTGGCAGCCACATCCCTATGTGATTGCGGCCAGGCTGACCAGACCCCATCCCATATTCTCCAAGACTGCCCCCTGTATGAGAAGATGCGGCAGCAGTCCTGGCCTGGGGGTGCTGACCTCAACACCAAGCTCTGGGGGACGGTAGCCGATCTTCACCGGACGTCCGAGTTTGTGGCATCCCTCGGACTTCGACCCTGACTGCGTAGCTGTCGAACGCAAAAGAAAGAAAGAAAAGGAAACAATAGGTCTACAGTTCAGTATCAAACAAGTACAACTCCGTACATTTTCTACGTGGCCTATTGTGCAGATTAGTGAACTCCAGCAGCGGTGGCCCAGACAGTGGCATTGCACCACGACTAGGGAGTTAGTGTCCACGGGTTCCAGTTCCACATTTGCACAGGGGCTTTTTTTACTGGCTCAAATCACATCAATCAAATCAAAAACACTTTATTAATCCACATGGAAATTAAGTTGTGCAATCACAGGCTCATTGTCAACACTGGCATAAAATCATGCGCAACATAAGAGATTAAAACTAGTCAAATAAGAATTCCCAATAGCTGACGATATACTAACTCCCCCTCCGCCCCCACCCCACCCCCACACACACATACTCATGTTAAGACAATAGGGTATTACACAACAATATTAACAAATGAAAACATCCAACAAAAAAAGGGTATAAGATTACTAAAAATGACATGCGCGCACGCACGCACACACACATGCACACACACACACACACACGCGCGCGCGCGCGTTAAGACCATAAGGTATTGTACAACAATACATAAATAAAAACATCAAGGGAATAAATCGTATATATAAGTAAAATACACATACACACACACTCACACACACACAAACAACGTATGCATGCACTCCGGTAGACTGAATTTGAGTGGTGGTCTGGGTGCCAGTCTTTCGCCGGATGTAGTACAGTGTAATCAGAGGTTGGGGTGGAAAAAAAAATTAAACAGTTTTCATACTTTGCACACAAACAGAACAGGACCCAAACTTGACCATAAACCGAGGTCCCGTGTGCAGCTGGGACTCAGACCACACACAAAAAAAAGAACCCATGGCAGCAAAAGGGCTGCTCTGTAGACAAACCCCACTTAGATAGTCAAGCATATACACTTATAGACAATAAGAAAAAAAAGTATATGGGTGGCGCTGTACTGTGGCGACACGTACATTCTCCCCGGGGAGCAGTCCGAATTTCACATAAATGGTGTAATAAAATATGTAAAAAGTAATGTAATTCAGTATGCCTACAACACAATGTGACAAAATCAATACAGTTCATTACAATACAATAACACAATCTTCACAATACAATTCATTACAATTACAGTAGCACACTCTTCCCTGTTGAGATATAAAAATTTTAAGAAATCGAATCAACATAGCACAACGAAACCCAATTGCAACTCAGTATTTTAGCTAATGTAGCCTATTCTACAGAACAATGATTAAACTTATATGTTTACAATGCTGTGCTGTTCCATTCAACAGCTGACAACTCGTCTTTCGGATGGGACGATAAACCGAGGTCCCGTGTGCCGCATGCACTTAGCGCACGTAAAAGAACCCACGGCAACAAAAGGGTTGTTCCTGGCAAAATTCTGTAGAAAAATCCACTGCGATAGGAAAAACAAATAAAACTGCACGCAGGAAAAAATACAAAAAAATGGGTGGCGCTGTAGTGTAGCGACGCGCTCTGCCTGGGGAGAGCAGTCCGAATTTCACACAGAGAAATCTGTTGTGATAAAAAGAAATACAAATACTATTTATTTCACCCCGTTTTGGGCCATAGAAGATATATTTGACTGCAAGATCCAAATGGTCACCATGTTAGATTAATTAGTCCCAACTCGAAACTTCAGTTTTGCGTGGGCATATGCACCAGTGAAATTCTCACAATATACGCATATCTGACATTAAAATCCGGGAATTCACATGCATGTCAACACAAACGGTTATCAACAATACTTGTACTATGAAATATAAACCAGTCAGTTTGCTCAAATATCATTAATGTACATGTAGGCAGTTCAGCATACGGATATATGAAGAAATGTTCATATAACATTTTGCAAAAGACGTAGCATAGAACATACTTCACGATATTAATGTTGTGGCATAAACTGATGACAGAGCGCTGCCTATTTTGTCAGTACAACCAAACATCCATTTGTCATTTATATTACGATGTTAACGAATTACATACTTCGTCTAAAACGTGTGTGTGTGTACCCGTTTGTTTGTTTTTTGTTGTTGTTGTTTTTTTGTGTGTTTTTTTGTGTGTTTTTTAAAGCCGCGCCAGGAGCCCTATCTAAAGAATAGGCGCTATTACTATTGTTCTTATTATTATTGATTATTATTATATCTTTGAACCACTTCTCCTCCCTCCCTCTACTCCCATCCCCAACTGACAAAGAGAAAAGGATAAAATAACGAAAGACAAAAACTGAGGACGGCCGGTGGTTCTTTTCGACGGGTGCAATAGCCGAGTGGTTAAAGCGTTGGACTTTCAATCTGAGGGTCCCGGGTTCGAATCACGGTGACGGCGCCTGGTGGGTAAAGGGTGGAGATTTTTACGATCTCCCAGGTCAACATATGTGCAGACCTGCTAGTGCCTGAACCCCCTTCGTGTGTATATGCAAGCAGAAGATCAAATACGCACGTTAAAGATCCTGTAATCCATGTCAGCGTTCGGTGGGTTATGGAAACAAGAACATTCCCAGCATGCACACCCCCGAAAGCGGAGTATGGCTGTCTATATGGCGGGGTAAAAACGGTCATACACGTAAAAGCCCACTCGTGTGCATACGAGTGAACGTGGGAGTTGCAGCCCACGAACGCAGAAGAAGAAGAAGGTGGTTCTTTTCGCCACTGTAATACTTCGAGAGGAGGGTAGCGTGCTATAATTATGTCTTTGAAGAATGGCGTCTGTTGTCTGTATGTTCTCTGCACGTCAACAGCCTATACGTTAATCAAAGGGTGGTTTCTTGTCCAGTGACACGGGAAAATAAACCCTAATCAAATCTAGCCGCGCCTGGAACGGAATTAACAAAACAACAACTGTCACGCAAGCAAACGTAGCAAAGAAAATATTTCTTCTTCGGCTGCATTGTGATGACACTTTTTATCGAGAGATGGCACGTACGCCACCACCAACACCACTTCTCCACCCAGCCACCCCCCCCCCCCCCCCCCCCCGCCCCCCCACGACACCCCTGCACCCCCTGAACCAACCTTACCCCCAACCCCCCATCCCCCAACCCCTCACCCCACCCCCAACACACACACACACACACACACACACACACACACACACACACACACACACACACACACACATGCACGCACTAGTTTCATAATATATGATCTTTTGGGATGCTGAATCCTACTGAGTAGCAAGATTGTTCTGTTGGATTCAATAATTTGTATGAACAACGCTCGTGCACGCACACACGCGCGCGCGCGCACACAGACACACACACACTGACACAGACACACACACACACACATACTCACACGCGCGTGTGTGCACGATTTCCATTCGTGTCCAGTCACTTTTCGCAACAATCACTTTTTAGCATCTCAATTGCAAAAAAAAAAACAAAAAAAAAAAAAAACAAAAAAAACAAAACAAAAAAAAACCACCTTAAGTAGCACCGAAATGCAACACAGCAAGAACACGGTAGCAAAATGATTGCGTTAAGCCGGCTGGACGTAATTAGCCAATGATGCGGCAATACACTGATTGACGTTGCTGCAGTTATCACTATCGCCGTTGTTTGAAACACATGCACATGGGCGGGTGCAGACACTGACACACAGGCTCTCGTTCTCTCTCTCTGTCTCTCTGTCTGTCTGTCTGTCTGTCTCTCTCTCTCTCTCTCTCTCTCTCTCTCCCTTGTGCAGTGTAGCATAATACTGTATGCGCTATAGCAAGAAGTCTAAATAAATCTGAATAAATAGACCCTGTTTCAGGGCGGGGACTGGATATAAAAAAGCGCGCCAGTGCTTATCTATTATCCTTGGGGAAAAAAAAAAAAAAATATATATATATACCTTTTAAACCGATTAAATTTGCTGTCGGGTCAAATGATTTTGCTCATGTTGTGTTTTAGCTTGTCATTTTCTTGACTGAAAAATTAGAACCAGCATAGTGCATGGCTAGGTTAGTGAAAGCAAGTGACAGCGAAGTTTTTAACTCACTCAGTACGGCCAGTCCTCTCTTCTCCTCAACACAGACCCCTCGGATGTCCAGTGGGTGTCTGAATGACCCAACCTTTAGCTTCCGTCGTCAGAATTGTGGTATTCTTTGTCAACATTCACCTCTTCAGTATAACAGCCTTCCGCTTGCAATATTTTGATGATGGTAACTGGAGTGAAACGCTGTTAACGTCGTCTCTTTCGCCGTTCGTATGGAGAGAGTTAATCCTATTTGAACGACAGAGAGACTTACGCTGGGACTGAGATAGTCAGTGACAGTTCACAATGAGACAACGTCATAGTTCATGTATATAGTTTCAGTTTCAGTAGCTCAAGGAGGCGTCACTGCGTTCGGACAAATCCATATACGCTACACCACATCTGCCAAGCAGATGCCTGACCAGCAGCGTAACCCAACGCGCTTAGCCAGGCCTTGAGAGAGAGAGAAAAAAGGTGAATAAATAATAGATAAATACATTAAAAAAAAAACCTACTACCACTACTAATAATATGTATAAGGCGCAAAAACTTGATGAAGTCAACAATAAGCGTACATAAATAAGTAAATAAATAAATAATTATAGTATAAAAAAGGTAATAATAATAATAATAATAATAATAATATTATTATTATTATTATTATTATTATTACCTTTTTTATACTATAATTATTTATTTATTTACTTATTTATGTACGCTTATTGTTGACTTCATCAAGTTTTTGCGCCTTATACATATTATTAGTAGTGGTAGTAGGTTTTTTTTTTAAATGTATTTATCTATTATTTATTCACCTTTTTTCTCTCTCTCTCAAGGCCTGGCTAAGCGCGTTGGGTTACGCTGCTGCTCAGGCATCTGCTTGGCAGATGTGGTGTAGCGTATATGGATTTGTCCGAACGCAGTGACGCCTCCTTGAGCTACTGAAACTGAAACTGAAACTGAAGCTCACTGATTGAATTTGTGGCCGGTTCACCCGGGCAATGGCTGCTGCTCGCGCGACACAGTTGCTTCTCAAGCTGTCACCACTGCTTTATATATTTTCATCAAAATGACTTTGCTGTGACACAGTGAGGTACAGAATGGTTCGGTCCATTAATTCTATTCAAACTGTGGCCATATCGGGACGACAGATTGCAGCTCCATATTTTCATCGATGTTATGGCAATCTTCGGTATAAAGACGGAAAAGTTTATCTTCAAAATGGCTGCTTTCCATCAAGCGGCAGTTTCAATTTACAAAAACAGTTCTTGTTCCTAACGACGTGTGTTTTATTTCAGAAAAAAAGTTCAGTTTAAATTGTTTATCCATTCTTTATCAACATACCTGCAATATCTTCTGAAGTTTTATTAGACACATGATAAGCGATACCAACCATTGTGTTGTACAGTGACTGAAAGTGAAAGAGAAACGAGGAGTGAAGTTGTTTGATCGACTCCTGATCTAACAGACAGTGAGACACATAACCACGATGAAGAAGCTGACAGAAACGTGGAAGCAAAAGAAACCACTTGTTCGAACTATGACGTCAACAGATCCTAGAGAAAATGTGGTGGGCACAGTCACAGGCACCAAAAGGCTTGGGCGAGTTGCAATCCAGCCCATCTCAAAAAACAGGTAACAAGAATGTAATATTTGATATTATAACAAACTTTACAAAGTAAATATTATTATAAACCTAAAACATACGTGTGTATAACTATGCACACACACACACACACACACACACACACACACACACACACACACACACACACTATTGACTATTGTGTTGTAATCTTGCATATATATTTTTTTTCTTCTTTTTTTTTTTATAACTTTGTCAGTATGTGATAGACTGAGTGATACATGCTCTCCATCCCCATACCTTATCCCCCTCCCTCCGTCCCCCACAATTACTAGTTATCACTGTTAGTTATCTTCATATATATTGCAATATCAGTATAATTACTTTCAGTTTTACAATCTTAGTAGTAACTAAGTAAGGTATTGATTTTCGAAAAATATTTGTGTTTATTTTCATGTTAACGTTTCATCTTTCCATTCTTTTTTTCAGGCCTACAGTCTCTGTCGGCAGCTCAAAAACAAAAGTTCAGGTAGAGTACTGAAAGCAGTGTCAATACACACATTGATTAGTAACAATGATAAACAAACAAACAAATATACAAATAAACAGACAGAAAAGCACAAAAACAACAAGCAAACAACAACTACAACAACACGTGGTTGCAGTTCAATTTTCAATATTAAATTTCATACTGGTCAGATGCATGGATGCAGTAGATATAGGCACATATACTTTTTATGTGTGCTAGTATACATTATGATTATTTATAATCATTTACTACTCTTAATAGGTATACAATTACAAACATGGTCATTCATATTAAATTTTACACATCTTACAGTATAGTATGTAATGTATGTTGTGTGCATTTACACATAATTTGTAGTTTTTAGTTTTCATCACTAACAGTTTAAGTGTATCATTGATACCAAATCAAAGTTTGCAGTTTTACATGTATGCAACAGAAAGAAGCATTTTGAAAAAGGAACTGGATGTCTAAGTAGAATGGCTAGTTTTGATCATCATTCAAATATCCCCCACTATTGTTTGAAAAAAAATTACATTGGGGTTTGGCTTTTCTTTATGAAGTAAACAGGGTGTTTTAGTCAGCTTAGTGCTTTGTTGAATTGTGTAGTTAATTAAAAGAAAAGGAAATGGCAATGAGCCATTTAATGCTGGTGCCAGGAGAAATAGTACAGCTGTAAGTGTAACCTTTTAAAGTCCTGTTACATTTAAAATGTTAGTATTGTTGTATTTTTACACCCCCACACACACACATGCACACACGCTCACAGTCACACGCTCACACGCGCGCGTTATTGTGCACAGTGGCCTGGGAGTGATGCACTGAACTTGGAAGTGAGTGTCCACTGGTTCAAGATCGGCATGGACTGCAGTTTTTACTCCTCCCTCCACAAGACTAACTGGTGGTCTGGGTGCTCGTCTTTTGGATGAAACAGTAAACGAAGGTCCCATGCACAGTATGCTCTGACTCTGAGCACAAATAAAAGAACCCGTGGCAACAAAAATAATACTTACCCTGGCAAAATTGTGCAGAAAAATCTTCTTGGACATCAAAACAAATAAACCTGCACAGAAAACTAAGTAAAGAATGGGAAAGCATTGCACTGTACTGTGGTGATGCGCTCGCCCTTGAAAAAGCAGGCAGAATTTTATACAGAGAAATTCATTGTGACAGAAAGTAATTCAGTACAATAAAATATTTACAATACATTAAAATGAAATGTAATCTAATTATAATATGCATTGTCTCAAGAACTGAAATATATGCATGTTATTATTACCAACTGCTGTTGAAAACATGGTCACAGTAAATATTGAATCTATGCTTTGTTTCCAGGCTGTTCCATCCATGTCTGTTGGTCTGGAAAACCCAGGCTGTTCCTTTACCTCTTCCTTCGCTGTAGATTTTGATCCTGATGTTCTGAAAGAGGTGGACAGCTTAGAAGCAGCCGCTTATAGGGCCCAAACTGCCAGCGACAAAGATACCAGTCGCAGTCATCCAGTTCCTGCAAAGACACCTACCAGGCAGAAACAGACCCCAGGGCATGCTAGCGGTACCAATCCTGGGAAGCGGAAGAATGCCAGAAGATCAGGTGTTCGAAAACAAAGTCTTTTTGGTGATGACAGCAGCGCTGAGGTTGCCACACCCACACACAGCCCGATGTGCAAGAAAAGGAAGGACTGTGAGCAGACGCTCCTGACCACGACTCTGAAGAAGTGCGGTCTTCTTTGCCCTGCCACCCCCAGCCCTGAGCCACAGCCAAAAAATCAGCATCACGGCAGTGGAAGTCTCTCTCCCGCGCCATTTTCGTCACCCAGAGAGGGAGTCTCTCACAGGGGGGCAAAGAAGGGTGCTGGTGAGGAGGAGGAGGAGGTAGAAATTGAGACAGATGTCTCACCAGTGTTCAGTGTTTCAGAACAAACTTCAAAGTCAGAGTGCAGTAAAAGTACCTCTAAACAGGGTGCATACAGGGGATCCTTAGTACCAAGAAAACGCTCCCCAGAGGAAATTAAAACGTCATATCTGAACAATAAGAAAGCTGCAGGAAAACTGAAAAGCCCGAATAAATTACACTGTGAGATTCAGCAATCATCAGCACTTCCATGCAGTTTAGGGGCAGATTTAGATAAAATCATCAGCTCTGGTAAAGTCCAACACAATCATCATCATTTGTTGACTTCATCGAAAGTCCTATCCACTGCACATTCTTCCTGTTTGGTCAAAGAAAATGATGATGATAGGCATGGTCATAGCCACAGTGGCAAGGCTGACGACCACCAGGTCCAGTTCACCAGCCTCAAAAAAGACCAGGGGAAGAACCCCAAAGATGCACAGACAGATACCATTACCGCTGCTTCAAGGTCATCACCACCCTTGGTCAAAAGCATAAACTCTGTCTCAGGCTCAGCATCTGTGTCCAAAACCTTACCAGCTACAACCGTAAGCTCTGTCTCTAGTTCATCATCTGTGTCCAAAACCTTACCAGCTGCAGCCATAAGCTCTGTCTCTAGTTCATCATCTGTGTCTAAAACCTTACCAGCTACAGCCATAAGCTCTGTCTCTAGGTTCATCATCTGTGTCTAAAACCTTACCAGCTGCAGCCATAAGCTCTGTTTCTGGTTCATCCTCTGTGTCTAAAACCTTACCAGCTGCAGCCATAAGCTCTGCCTCTGGTTCATCCTCTGTGCCCAAAACTGTACCATCCACAGCCACAAGCTCTGTCTCAGGGTCAGCATCTGTGTCCAAAACTGAACCATCCACAGCTAAAGTGCCTGGTGACAGATCAAACCCTGTGACTGAAGAAAGAAATGGCATCAGTGATGTTGGCTTTAAATCTGGCGCCGTAGAGCTTGGGGCTGACGGGGGCACTGAAGTGCCTGAGCCTAGCAGGAGAGTACCTTCTCCGGTGAAACTGAAAGATGCTGCTGCTGATGCAGACTGCAGAGACGCTGACATGGACTCTGGAAACAGTTTTCAGCCCAACTTAGCTTCAAAGTCTCAGGACCAACATGTCTCTGGTAGAATCGGAAGCCAGAATGCAGGTAAAATAGTCAACATAAACTATATTGTTTGATACAAAGTCTTTGGAATGAATGAATTTCTTTCATTTGGTGACCAGCATTCCTGCTGTGCAGTTCTAGAATTGTATTGTTCATGAATGAATGTATCATTTGATTTTTAATTTTTAGCCATGTCAATCAGAAACAAAGGACAAGCTTATCTCTGCCATGATACCTGAAGTGTAGATATATATATGTATATATTTCTTCTTCTTCTTCTTCTTTTCTTTCTTTTTAGGTGTGCAAGTAGATTTTTTTTTTCAGGGAGGTTGGAGGGGTGAAGGGGGGCGTGTGTTTGAGGGGTTACAGTTTTAATAGAAATAGTCAAAGCACATGCATTCATGTGTATGAATCTGTGCTTATGTTTGCATAGAGACATGCATTCCCTGCTTGTGTACCATGCATCCCACACTTCCTTAAAGTTCTTCCCTCTCTCTGTATCATTTCAACAACTTCACTCAATCACTTTCACATTATATATATATATATATATATATATTGTGTATGTATATATGCACCCTCTCACCCCTGTTGATATCTTGCCAAAGTGAACTACCATTACAGTGTCAGAGTATACATGTTTTGTATTTCTTCTTCTTCTTTGTTCATGGGCTGCAACTCCCATGTTCACTCATATGTAGACAAGTGGGCTTTTATGTGTATGGCATTTTTACCCCACCATGTAGGCAGCTATACTCCGCTTTCAGGATGTGCATGCTGGGTATGTTCTTGTTTCCATAACCCACCGAACGCTGACATGGATTACAGGATCTTTAACGTGCATATTTGATCTTCTGCTTGCGTATAGCGGTATACACACAAAGGGGGTTCAGGCACTGACAGGTCTGCACATACGTTGACCTGGGAAATCAGAAAGATATCCACCCTTTACCCACCAGGCGCCGTCACCGAGATTTGAATCCAGGACCCTCAGATTGAAAGTCCAATGCTTTAACCACTTGGCTATTGCACCCGTCATTTTGTATTTCGCTTTTCATCCCTTTGATTCAGAGTTGTACATGCTTGTGAATGTCAGGTGTGGAACTGCTTTGATTTGTTTCTGTACAAAATTCAGGGCTGTATCCATAAGTCAAACATCTATCATTCTTCTTCTTCTTCTATTGCAGAACTCTTTGCAAGCATGTGTCATGTCTCAGGTACGTTCCAAAGCATTATCATTGTTATCATTTGTAACTTGTGGGGTTTATCTTTCAGAGTGTTTGTCGTTGTCATCATGGGGACTACCAAGCCCTGTGCTGGAGGCATACTACAGTCAAGGCATCACCAGCATGTTCCCTTGGCAAGCAGAGTGCCTCATGACGGGAAACGTATTGAGTGAGTGTGTAGAAAATTTATGTCGCATGACTTTGGGCCTCAGTGAGCGTGTGTGTACTGATGGCTTTTAAAGTCGGGTGTGAGTGAGTGGGTAGTGATGGCATGGTTTAGATTCAGGCCTGTGTTTTTCTCTAAAGGTGGGAATGTGTAAGAAACATTTTCTGCATGTTCATGAATTTGAATTTAATTTCCTTCTTCATGCGGTGACAAGACGGAACGTTGAAAGTTTGGAAATTCTGATTTTTTGTTCCCCCTCAGGTTCTACGGGATTGGTATCCAAATTTTCAGTCCTGATAATGTTCTTGATAAATTGGCATGGTTGTGAATATAAAAGACTGTTAATTGTTAGAGAACTCTGCAACATTCAGATGATTTTTACTTTGCTTGATAAAACCAACACAAAAAAGTGTTAGAATTGTTGTCATGGAAAACAAAAATGTTGACATATTTCACTGCAGTTACATCGACGTCCAGGATGTGTTTCTTTTTCCAAATATTTGTTGATATGTCCTGCTGACATTTTGTACCACCACAGTTCTGCAGGTAGCTAGCTTGCTCACATGGAAAACCTTTTTGCATAAATTTATGATCTACAGAAGGTGGCAACTTGGTGTACTCCGCCCCTACCAGCGCAGGCAAAACTATGGTGGCTGAACTGCTGGTGCTGAAGAGGGTGCTGGAAACCAGGCGCAAAGCTCTCTTCATCCTCCCCTTTGTGTCCGTGACGAGGGAAAAGATGGTGTCTTTACAGGTCTGTTGATCATTTGTTGTATAAAATTTTGTGTATATTTGGGTGTTTTGGTTGTTGTTTTTTTTGTTTTTTTTATCATTGTATGCTTGTCAAGTGCTATTACATCTGGTCAAATTGACTGGGTTCTAGCTATCTGCACCAAAACGTTTGCAAAATAAATAAAACTTCCATGCTTAGCAAAAGAAGTTCCTGTTTGAACAAAAAAATGATAATAATAACTGCTCTTGTTGTTGGGTCAGAATGTCAGATCAAAGTGCCAAGTTTAGAGAATACAAAAAATATAAATATAACAGTAAATGCAGTTTGCATGTAATTAGGCTTCATTTTTTTATTTTTTTGTGCCCATCCCAGAGGTGCAATATTGTTTTAAACAAGATAACTGGAAAGAACTGAATTTTTCCTATTTTTATGCCTAATTTGGTGTCAACTGAAATTATTTGCAGAGAAAATGTTAATGTTAAAGTTTACCACGGACACGCAGACACACACACACACACACACAGACAACCGAACACCGGGTTAGAACATAGACTCACTTTGTTTACACAAGTGAGTCAAAAATGAATAGATTTTCCTCAAAAATTATGTGTGGACATATCCTTAAGTTAGTTCCCTTTCTTTGTGGTTTATGCGTTGGTAGGAACGTCAAATTCAAATTCAACGTACTTAGAGCCTCGCCGACCACTTAAGCCATCTCAAGGCTATCGCCAATGTAGTCCTGAACATGAAAACAGTTTTAACGAAGCAAATTTTCGGCAGTGGGTTTCGATGAGTTAAGAAGACTTTTTCTTGTCTTTTCTCTCAGCTTTATCATTTTTTTTTTTGGTGACTTTTTCTCTTTTTTTTTTTCTTCTTTTTTTGTGACAGCGGCTGTATCAAGATGCGGGTGTGCGTGTAGGGGGGTTCATGGGCGGTCATAGCCCTACCGGGGGTGTGCACAGCGTGGATGTGGCCGTGTGCACCATAGAGAAGGGCAACGGTGTAGTCAACAGGCTGATGGAGGAGAACAAGGTGGACGAGTTGGGTGAGGATTGGGTGTGTGTGTGTGTGTGGGGGGGGGTGATGGTAGGTGGGTGTGTTTTTGTTTATGTGAGAGTGTGTGGCTGTGTGTGGGGTAGGTGGGTGGGTGTGTTTGTGTGAATGTTTGAAATGACCAGCTCAGTTTTGTGTGTGTGGGTTTGGGGTAGTTGGATGGTGTTTGCTGAAGAAGAGGGGTTGGGGGGGGGGGGAGTTAGAGGGTAGATGGTGCGTGGTGTGTGTGGATGTATGTGTGTTTGTGGTTTATTTCAGATTTTGTTGTAGTGTTGTAAAGCGCTTTTGAGATGGCTGAAAGCCAGACATGAAGGTACTGCTAAGATCATAAGTATGTATTATTTATTAACAAATAGTAAAAAGTGGTAAATCTCTCCATTCACAAGGTACACAACTTCAAGTCAGTGCTGCTTATGCTGTCGATTCAGCATAGCACACAGGTGAATAACAGATACATTGGAACAAACCCAGACACTTCCTTGAGAAAGGAAGCGCCGGGCTTGCCCTTATAGTACCAATCATTTGACATGTGCACACAGCAGCAATGACAGAAGAAATGTGCAAGCACAAATTAGCTATGTATGATTTATATCCCAGCTTTATGAACATCCAGGTGTGGTGGTCATTGATGAGCTTCACATGGTGGGGGATTCCAACCGGGGCTACCTTCTGGAACTGCTGTTAACCAAGCTCTGCTACATGGCACGCAGGTAATGTGATTAGTCATTTTCATGTTTTGTTGTCTTTTTTTTGTCTTTTTTTTTTTGTCTTTTTTTGTGCTGCACCGTTTGAGCGGCATCACTCCCATGCCGCTTATTTCAAGCCTCCTCTCTGTACACAGCCACAGCCATGTTTTGTTGCCTGTGGCAGTCTTCACCCTCAGCGCTGGCAGACCACAGGGAATTATCAGTGTAAGGTTGCCAGGAGGTCACTCACCAGAAGAGATCCTGTACCGCTGCCAAGCCATTATTTTGCTATAGAACTCCCGGGTATCCGGACCTGCCTGTGTGTGTGTGTGTGTGTGCGATGTTTGCAGCAGTTTTTCAGTTGAGTACGATAATATGTAACAGTGAATAGAGATATGTTCCCCCCAGTCCACCTTCCCAATGTCGCCCCCACCACTCTAAAAAAATACAAACCCCCAAAACCTCTTGGCCATGTGATGTGATAGGGTGTTACAGTAAGCATTGGGAAAGGATACACAAAACGGTGAAAGCATGACAGGTGATGCTGCAGGCAGCGTTAAATCAAAACGTTCCTTTATTGTGTCAACGTTTATGAGTACTCGTTTTGTTTTGTTTTTTTTGAAAGTACACACATTTTTGTTGAATATTAGTACTCGAGTATATATTTTAGGGTAGGCAGGTCTGGGTATGATCCATTTTGAACCACACAAGTTAGGAAGATTATACAATGTATCATGGATCACAAAGCCATTAGTGTTGATTTTTTTTTTTTTTTTTTTTTTTTTAAATTTACTACTGCTATGACTACTACTACTGATATCATCATCCTTATCATCAACATTATTGTTATTATTACAATTATTATTACGGTAATTACAGTCATAATTACAATTGATAATATGATTATTTTATTGTATTATTTTTTTCTAACCATTTCAAAACAGCTGTGGATATATTGATTATCAGAAATTGATATGATAAAAATTGCATGAGTTACACTTTGATTTTCTTTCCTCCAGAATTATGCAGTCAATAAAGTTGTACTGCTTTTTTATCCTTTTTTTTTCCCCTTGATGTCTATGTATGACCCTGATACAAAAACATAAAGTAGTACTGTTTGGAGCATGTGTCACTTTCAAGTAATTGAGTACATCAAAAAATCATTTGCATTCAAAATTCATATCCAGATCCGTGGAAGACAGACAACATCATGTAGAATTAACGTATCTACATTTTGTTATTGCTGTTCAGAGGAAAACTTTCCATTGTCGTTAAAAACCAGCTTGTTCTGAATTTGTAAGGAGGACAACATTTTGTAGAATTAGCCCAACTCTTTGTTTTATATATTCTAAAGAAAACTTTACTTTGAGTTTGATATTGAATTTCCTTTCCTTATTCACCTTATTTTGTTCATGTTTAGACTGAATTGAATGTTCTGAATAATATATATCATGTGATGGTATATCTTCTTTTTTTCAACGGAAACATGAAATAAACAACAATAATTTATACGTAGTCGATAATGAGTTTGTAATAACAAGTAACTATGATATTTATTCATCATGACTGAACCTTGCACAGGTCAAGGCAGAACAGAGAGCATGATGGAATTCAGGTGATTGGGATGAGCGCCACGCTGCCCAACCTTGACCTTCTGGCCTCCTGGTTGAACGCTGACCTTTACCACAGCGACTTCCGCCCGGTGCCCTTGACCCAGCACATCAAGGTCGGGACCTGCCTCTACGATGAGGTCATGACGAAGGTCAGGGACATTGACGTCAAGACTGTGTTCCCAGGTAGGGAAGGAACTGAAAACTTGGAATGCAGATTGTAAAAGAAAATAGTAATAATAGACTGAAATAACTTTTTTTCTTTTAGTTTTTATAGTTTTTTTTAGGTCATAGAAAGTAAGTTGATGCAATATTTTTAAAGCATACTAGTACAGATATTGACATTTACATAGTTTAATACATAAATGAAAAACAGAAAAAGACAAGGACGAGGTGGGGGGGGTGGAGAATACATGAAAAGAAAACTACTCTTTGAACATTCTTTCAAATAACACATTCAGACTGTGATGAGGATATTCAGTTCACATACCTGGATTAGAACCTGCAAAAGGATTTATACAGTGAGAACAAATAAATAATCAAACAAAAGACAACATACACATGGATCGAAAGAAAAGCAGTTTGGTGATTAATGAGTGAGCATACATTTTCTTGTTTATATTTGTTTTGGGGGGGAGTTTTGGGTGTGTGTGTTTCTTTGTTAGTTTTTACTTGTGTTCATGTGAGAGTGTCTTGGTGTTTTCCCATATTCTGCTTGTATTGTTAATGATTCTCTGTCGCAGCCAATTCTGTGCACGTGTTATTACAAGAGTACACTTCATCAGCTTCTTACTTATCATGTTCAATATGTTAGTGATTACTGCTGCATTGTATTGTCTTTGAATGACAGAGATTTGCTTAAACCATTGTCTCCAGTATTTTCTCCCCCTCCACTAGACCATGAGTGGTGGTCTGGACGCTAGTCATTCAGATGAGACAATAAACCAAGGCCCTGTGTGCAGCATGCACTTAGCGCACATAAAAGAACCCACGGGAACAAAGGGGTTGTCCCTAGCAAAAGTTCTGTAGAAAAGTCCACTTTGATAGGAAAACAAATAAAACTGCAGGCAGGAAAAAATACAAAAAAAAAAAAAAAAAGGGTGGCGCTCTCAGTGTAGCAATGTGCTCTCCCTGGGGAGAGTAGCACAAATTTCACACAGAGAAATCTGTTGTGACAAAAAAGAGAAATACAGTACAATACATAACCAAGAGCGTGCCATGGTACATGCAGGGGATGAAGATCACATCGTACCTCTGTGCCTGGAGACTATCATGGGAGGCCACTCTGTGCTGATCTTCTGTCCTACGAAAGCCTGGTGTGAGAGAATGGCAGAGAAAATTGCCAGAGAGTTCTACGGGCTTTTGAAGAACCCCGCGGCATTGGCAGCGTACACCGGAGAGACTGGTAAGTTTCATGCAGACTCATATTATTGGACACGTATTTTGAACGATGCTGGTCTTATTTGTAAAAGTAAAAAAGAGATTTATTAATTGGTTGGGTTTGTTTTGGGGCTGTTGGGCTTTTTTCATCCACCTCCAGATCAGCAAAAGTTCCTTTTCTTTCTTTGTAACCGACAGTCCTAGCATCAGACATAAGCTCCAATATAAACTTTCACTCTGTTTATTTGTTCGTTCCAGAAATGTTTCAGAATGCCCCAAGGACCAGCTCAGTGAACCTGCAGTGTGTCCTTTCCAGTTTCAAGGCATCAGGGGTGTATGTTTTTTGTGTGTTAGAAGAAGCCCAGGTTATAGACAGCTGCTAGTTTCCTTGATGAAATTTTCATGTTTTTACAGCAGATGTCAGCCATCTCCCTTCATGGGCCGACTCCAGCAAAGCAAGTGGGATTAAAAAAAAAGAAAAAAAAAGAGAGAGTCTACACTAAGCTGATTATTATTTTGGCTCACATGTGTAAACAGAACGAGTCTATTTCATAACCTTGTTGTTCTTTTTAATGCACTCTAAGTACTGATTTATCCGTAATGCCTTGTTGCTTCCTTTTTCTTTTTTCTTTTTTTTTCTTTCTTTTTTTGCTGTACTGCAGTGGGCATGTTCAGTTTTGCTTTCTTTCTCAATCAGTTGTATTTTCACTGTGTGCTTTTAGTGCGTTGGTTTTCGCCTCAGTAGTGTTCAGCTTTGATTTTGACGATGGTTTGTGCGTTTTGTGTATGAAGTATGGCTTTGGCAGCAGTGCACTCAGCTGTCCACAGAATCTGCAGTGCAGCTGCACTGATGGGGTACAAAGTGTTAGATACAAAATTCTGATACTGTTACTCTGTCCCCCCTTGCTGTTTTGAGGCTGGTCCACAGAATCTCCAGTGCAGCTGCACTGATGAGGTACAAAGTGTTAGATACAAAATTCTGATACTGTTACTCTGTCCCCCCCTTGCTGTTTTGAGGCTGGTCCACAGAAACTGCAGTGCAGCTGCACTGATGAGGTACAAAGTGTTAGATAAGATACAGTTCTGATGCTGTTACTCTGTCCCCTCTATGTTCTGTACACCTGTTCCTGTGAGAGCATTGTCTCCCCCTATTCTACACACCTGTTCCCCTTGTAAGCACAAGGTTTTGTGAGAGTGCTGTGTCTCCCTATTCTACACACCTGTTCCCCTTGTAAGCACCAGGTTTTGTGAGAGTGTTGTGTCTCCCTATTCTACACACCTGTTCCCCTTGTAAGCACCAGGTTTTGTGAGAGTGCTGTGTCCCCCTATTCTACACACCTGTTCCCCTTGTAAGCGCAAGGTTTTGTGAGAGTGTTGTGTCTCCCTATTCTACATACCTGTTCCCCTTGTAAGCGCAAGGTTTTGTGAGAGTGCTGTGTCCCCCTATTCTACACACCTGTTCCCCTTGTAAGCACAAGGTTTTGTGAGAGTGTTGTGTACACCTGCTCCCTTTCTATGACCCAGGTTTTGTGAAGGCATCGGAGATGGCCCGGCTGCCAGTCGACCAGGAGTCCCTGCGCAACGTGGTGGAGCAGCTGGGCCGCAGCCCTGTGGGTGTGGACCCCATGCTGGGAAAGGTTCTGCACTACGCTGTGGCCTACCACCATGCTGGTAAGACAAGACAAAACAATACAAGACAAGACAAGACAATACAATTTTTTTTTTTTCAGGGATAATAGACAAGCGCTGGCGTGCTTTTTTTTTTTTTTTTTTTTTTTTTTTTTTTACATCTAGTCCTTGCCCTGAACAGGGTCTACACCACACAATACTACATAAAATCATAAAAGCATGCACTACACAATAATAAGATTAGAGTACAACAAAGAAGTAACAGTGCGCAAGATTATGACAGGAAATGCACCACCAACACTGGTAAACAAATTTTCTGTAAATTCATCAAGTAATCCCCCCAAAGTACATATCCTGATCCGAAGAATTGCTTTGTTCAAATCCAGTTTGGTTTACTCAGGCGACACTCTATGGAACTCACTCCCAGAAACAGTTAAACAACACCACTGCGCGACTGCCTTAAAATAACATTAACTTTCCCACCTTATGCCTGTGTAATGTACTGCCCACCTCATTGATACCGATCAACACTTGCTGTGTACGGTTGACTAGATCCCCCAACCCCCGAAACCTCATCATTTTTTCTCCTGTTACTTGTGTGAATTGAAGTAATATTTTAATTACACTTACTTAACCGTGACCCACCAGTGCAGACTCCAGCAGGGGTCTGATTCCTGTCCTGTGCAAACTACTACCCACCTATGCGGAGAAAGTATCAACGGCCGATAACCTCCCGTAGTAGGTTACCTCCCCATTGCATCCCTGACTAGCGCCCTCTTTTTCTGGCAGCCATCTTGACTCCTGCTCCTGGTGCTCTACATGCAGCTAAGGTTTTTTGTAATTTCTGCCTGTCTATTGACTCTTTGTCGCTGTCTTTTTGTGTCCGATCATGATTTACAAGCAGGCCACAAGATTACTTGGCTCGATTGGGCGATCGTGCTAAGATTAAGCCACGATCACAGTCGATGGGCGGACACTCTGGGCCCTCCACCTCTGGCCCTGTCTCCATGTCGAACCCTCCATCTCCTCCACTCCCTCCGGTCGACTCAATTCCTCCACCACCTCCTCCACCTACCCCAGCGGTTTCTCAAGGATTTATGATGGTTTATTCGTTTGTAATGGATGTTTGGTAAGAAAGAGAGAGAGAGAGAGTGGTTATGATGCATAACCCAATTCAGAACGGTACTGTCAGTCCGCACAGTTGTGACAGAACTAATCCAATTAGATGCTCAAAACATATGTATATATAGAGAGAGTTCAAACACAGATAGAAATACCCATATCATGAACACTGCATGACAATCATTTGTTGACTCATTGCATGGTTGGGAGCCTGTCAATGGAAAGAAAGGGGAATGAAGATGACCTGAAAGCCTGTACAGTAAAGATTTAGGTGAAGTGTGGTTGGGTTGTAATGAGTGAAAATGAAAATAAATTGATACTTTTTTTTTTTTTTTTTTAACACCTTGCAGGCTTGACGTTTGACGAGCGGGACATCGTGGAGGGAGCGTTCCGGCAAGGTGCCGTGAAAGTGCTGGTGGCCACCTCCACCCTGTCTTCCGGCGTCAACCTGCCGGCACGTCGCGTCATCGTCAGGTCCCCCCTCTTCGGCGGCCGCGTCATTGACGCCCTCTCTTACAAGCAGATGGCCGGGCGGGCGGGCAGGAAAGGGGTGGATACTGAAGGTATTGTTGTTTTAATCCCTTAACTGCTGGGCCCTGGCGAAAATAACTGAGATCAGTGATGGCGTCACATTTGAAAAGCAGTTACTACATTTTTGTGCGGTTATCAAGGATGCGATTAATTTTACTGAAGAATAGTACCAGGTAATGTAATCCCAACAGGAAGAAGTCCAGTTACAGACTGGTGACTGATGATGCCCTGACCTGTAAGCTCTGTGTCGTCTCAGTGAGATGACAGCTCTTCTCTGACGAGCATACTCAACAGCAGCAGTCAAGGAGTTAGTAAAGATACTTATGTGCATTTATATACTGTTTACCCTGCGGCTCTAAGCACTTTTAACGACACTGTGCATGTGGCATGAATAAAGTTCTGCAATATACAAACGTGTTAAACTCAAGATATTGTTTCAAGACAGTTTGACATCAGTCACAAAGTATTGATATGATTATTGCCAGTTAGAAAGAAACTGAATTAGTTTACCGATATTCCACATGGTTATTTTTCCCTGCCATGAATGATATAGATATTTATATGTAGCGCCTGTCCTCGGTCGGAGACCAAGCTTTAAGCGCTTTACAAACGTACAGACTAATTTCTCAACTGATCTTCATGTAAGTTGTTGATTTTGGCTTGATGTATTACCACCAGGCCACCATTCCACCAGGTGTCCCTTGAGAATGGTTTGAGACAAGTTGGACACAGTGTCTTGTCAGGT
Source organism: Babylonia areolata (assembly GCF_041734735.1). Taxonomy (NCBI): domain Eukaryota; kingdom Metazoa; phylum Mollusca; class Gastropoda; order Neogastropoda; family Buccinidae; genus Babylonia; species Babylonia areolata. Next base: position 16,514,467 of record NC_134898.1, read on the forward strand.
AGGAGAAAAAAGGATAAAGAGGACAATGAAGGAATGATAGCACCGGCTGTTGCAGGGGAGTGTGTGCTGGTATGCAAAGAGGGGGAGAAGAAGACGGCACAGAGACTGCTCCGGTCAGAGCTGCCCCCTGTCGCCAGCTGTCTGCAGGTGTCGGCAGGTGATGGCTGTCAGCTCAGTCGCAGCATGAAGCGGGCAGTGCTGGAGGTAGGTGCCTGAGCTACTGCTAGCACAGCGCTCTGTGCAGAGATGCCAACTGTGTTACGATTTTGCCGTGTTTTGTTACGCTCGATCTCAGTTTTTTTTTGTTTTTTTTTTTTTGTTTTAGTTTTTTTTTTGCTGCCCCATCATCTGCACTGTTTCAGTGGCATTACTCCCACGCCGCTCATTTAGATTCCTCCATACACGACCACACCCGGGTTCGTCCATCGCAGTTCCAGTGTCGGCAGTCCACAGGGAGCCATCGATGTTAGGTCGCCAGGAGGCCACACACCAGAGGAGACGCTGCACTGCTGCTGAGTCACTTCGGTGGTGTTCAGTGGTGCTTGTTCTGATTTAACGTACTTAGGACACCACCTACTAAGCCCTCTACTAACGACAATAATGGCTTAGTCGCAGAGCCAGACCGAGTGAGCGCCCCTCCCAGAGTGGAGACCGCCACCACATCCCTCAAACAACAGTCCCCCATGAATCTGCCAACACTGACAACATTGACAGGACTCACTCCAAGCACGGAAGTGGAGGGGTATTGAACGCTTGATCTCAGTTTGTCACAACGTTACGCCAACGTCAAAATTGTTCCGACAAGTTCATTTTCGACTTCATAGCAGAGGAAGTATAAACAGTGCACCATTAAGAGACTGGACAGTGGAAAACAGACCTAATGTAACAGTTACAAACAGCCTCCGGTAACAGTTACACCATGTTGCAGGTAGGCCCAAGAGTTTGTATGCCTTGTAGATAAAATGTATACTTGTAGATGTGGCTCGGAGTCTGAGTGTTTCTATCAAATTCATGATGTTCTTACTAAATTTCCTGATAGTTCCTGCAAATACTTGACAGGGGTTGGCATCTCTGTCTATGCTCTCTTCATGCCTGTACTTTTATGTTGATGTATTGTGTTGTGTTTGTCACTGTGCAAATACTGCACCCACAAATTAATTAGACATTTTGTACAGTCTTAACAAATTTGCATGATGTAACTTTAAGCTCAGTTGTAATGTCTCCGAACCAAATAGGAGTTAAACTCCATGTTGATTATGCATATGGCAATAAGTCGATTATATATATATGAGAATTAGGGTATGAGTCGATATGAGCGACGAAAGGTCCACCCGGAAAGAAAGCAGGCCTGCAAACCCTTCCTATTACCTCACCTTTCCCTGTTTTTTTTTTTTTTTTTTTTTTTTGTGGCCAGGTAGTGGTGAGTGGGGTGGCCTCCACCCCTGAGGACGTGGCCTGCTACGTGGAGTGCACCTTGCTGTCGGCCTCGTTGCCGTCAGGTGACAGCAGCACTAGGGAGCTGGTCACGGCCTGTCTGTCATTCCTGGAGGACAACGAGTTTGTCACCCTGCACACCGCCAGGGACTCTGGTCAGTCAGTGGAATGATGATAACGATTGATGAATGACAAGAACTGTAATGAACACCATAATGATAACAATTGATATAATGACAAGAACTATAATGATTACCATAATGATAACGATTGTTGAATGACAAGAACTATAATGATTACCATAATGATAATGATTGATGAATGACAAAAACTATAATGATTACCATAATGAGAACAATTGATTAATGACAAGAACTTTAATGATTACCCTAATGATAATAATTGATTAATGACAAGAATTATAATGATTACCACAATGACAACGATTGATTAATGACAAGAAGTATAATGATTACCATAATGATAATGATTGTTGAATGACAAGAACTATAATGATTACCATAATGATAATGATTGATGAATGACAAGAACTATAATGATTACCATAATGATAATGATTGATTAATGACAAGAATTATAATGATTACCATAATGACAACAATTGATAAATGACAAGAACTATAATGATTACCATAATGACAACAATTGATTAATGACAAGAACTATAATGATTACCATAATGATGATGATGATAGTATCAACAGCGCAGTTGTGACTTTTTTTTTTTTTTTTTTTTTTTTTTTTAATACATTTCACAACACGGGTGTTCAGTGCTGGCACTTTAGTTGGCCCTGCGAAAGTTCGTGAACCCAGGAAGTAGGGCATGGATGTAAATAAACGTGGCTGACAAACAGGCCACGCCAGCAGCACTCGCTGTACGCTTGTTCGGCGGTAAATCTGCTTTGTTTTTTCGCGCATCATCTCCTTGGATGGATCGGAAACAACGACTAAAGAAGTGGTTTTCTAAAAGGAACACAAAATAAGCTTTCCATTGACTCCAAACACAATATGTTTTCTTACATAGCGGTTGTTGCGGCAACGGCTGAAACATAAATGAAGAAAGAGAAGAGAAGGATAAGCAGAAACATGATCGCAAAAATCGTTAAGTTTAAATCCCTCTCTAAGAAAACAGGCGTTTAGAACAGTAACATCGTAAATACACACAGAATATATAGCATGCCTGCATGCAGATCAGCTTACCTTTTGAGTTGTGCGATTTTTCTTGGCAGCACAACAAACGTTTAAATGAACACACTGTATCATGGTGAGTGCGAGCAGCAGGGGGATGGAGAGCGGGGTGAGTGTCTGTCGGCTTATGGCACTGCCTTACCCTTCATTCCACGAGAAAGACGAAGATTTTTAAGGTAAAAAAAAAAAAATGAAACGATGATGTTGATAAAATAATGAAATTGTGTAAATCAAATCAAACTGCACTCCAATAATACAAGCAGGAATAGCAATAATTCAACTTTCTGTAATCGCTGCAGGAAATGTGTGGATGCTGTGAAAAGGTGGGAAAAGCGGGGCGGGGGCTGCGGGGCTGAGTGAAACAAAGAAGGCAGTGTCCCAGTTTGGCGCGCGGGGCCAGAAATACCGCGGCGAATGTGCGGGTCAGTACAGAGTGCGGTGGGAAAGTCTGGCATTAAAAAATTTTTGACCTAAGACGCTAGACGCTGCTCGGCTAACTAAAGAGCCGGATTTTGTGCTCGGCTGAGCAGCCGTGACAAGTTCATATCATACTGTGATTTTATTTGTTGACAGGTTGGCCTAAAATTTAGCATGATGATAACTACATTGCTGTTTGATTTCGAGTCATTTTCTTCTTCAAAATTGTCATCTTTGGGGCTAAAATCTGATTTATTCAGCTCCTTGTAACTGACTCTGTTGCTGTCGATGAAGACTTTTTGAAGGACTACTTCTGCTGTAAACCTTTTTTTTTTTTTTTTTTTTTTAAATAACATTTACAGTGTTAAAATTTGAACAAAGACTGCCAAACATAAATCAAATAAAGGACGGAAGACTTGTGAAGGGAAGTAACTTCTGAAATTAATACGGTAAGGATTGAGAAAACATGGGTGTACACGTACGAGGTTTGGACTTGGGCGTTTGCTGTTACGAGAGTATACTTGGAAGTCAGTGCTGAGTGATGGTGTTGGTGTTGTTGTTCCTGTTGTTTGCATAGGGTGATGGTGTTGATATTGTTGTTTGCAGAGGGTGGTGGTGTTGGTGATGTTGTTGTTGTTTGCAGAGGGTGGTGGTGTTAGTGATGTTGTTGTTGTTTGCAGAGGGTGGTGGTGTTGGTGATGTTGTTGTTGTTTGCAGAGGGTGATGGTGTTGGTATTTTTGTTGTTTGCAGAAGGTGATGGTGTTGGTATTGTTGTTGTTGTTTGCAGAAGGTGATGGTGTTGGTATTGTTGTTGTTGTTTGCAGAGGGTGAATGTGTTGTTGGTGTTGTTGTTGTTTGCAGAGGGTGATGGTGTTGATATTGTAGTTGTTTGCAGAGGGTGATGGTGTTGATATTGTTGTTTGCAGAGGGTGATGGTGTTGGTGATGTTGTTGTTTGCAGAGGGTGATGGTGTTGGTGATGTTGTTGTTGTTTGCAGAGGGTGATGGTGTTGGTGATGTTGTTGTTGATTGCAGAGGGTGATGGTGTTGGTGATGTTGTTGTTGTTTGCAGAGGGTGACGTTGGTGATTGCAGAGGGTGATGGTGTTGGTGATGTTGTTGTTTGCAGAGGGTGATGGTGTTGGTGATGTTGTTGTTGTTTGCAGAGGGTGATGGTGTTGATATTGTTGTTTGCAGAGGGTGATGGTGTTGGTATTGTTGTTCACAGAGGGCAGCGAGGTGAGGAAGTACCAGCCTACACAGCTGGGGTCGGCTGTGCTGGCCTCTTCCATGTCCCCTGACGAAGGTCTGGCCGTCTTCGCAGAGCTGCAGAGGGCCCGCCAGTGCTTTGTCCTCGCTAACGAGCTGCACATTATCTACTTGGTATATATGTTTGGGTTTTTTTCTTTGAAAGGTTTTTTGACTCACTTGTGTAAACAAAGTGAGTCTATGTTTTAACCCAGTGTTCAGTTGTCTGTGTGTGTGTGTCTGTGTGTCCATGGTAAACTTTAACATTGACATTTTCTCTGCAAATACTTTGTCAGTTGACACCAAATTAGGCATAAAAATAAGAAAAATTCAGTTCTTTCCAGTCATCTTGTTTTAAACAATATTGCACCTCTGGGATGGGCACAAAAAAATAAAAAATGAAGCCTAATTATATGCAAACTGCATTTACTGTTATATTTATATTTTTTGTATTCTCTGAACTTGGCACTTTGATCTGATGTTCTGACCCAACAACAAGAGCAGTCATTATTATCATTTTTTTGTTCAAACAGGAACTTCTTTTGCTAAGCATGGAAGTTTTATTTATTTTGCAAACATTTTGGTGCAGATAGTAAAAAAGGGAAATTACTCTAATTAATGCTAGGGGACTTAATTTGCTTTAAACTGATCTTGCTCATCTTAAACATTACATTTTGAAATTATACTCTCAGTCACAAGTGGGTCTTGAAGGCCTTGCCTCTCTTGTTAATTTTTATTTCCAGACATATACAAGTGCTATTTTGTATCAGTGTATTTAACCGCACTTTTTCTGATTTAAAAGAAAAAAAAGGAAAAGAGTGAATGTTGCATCATGTACCGTGCTGAAGAAACAACAATACAGGAATGGGAAAAGACAGGCAAACAAACAAAAACAGATAAACTTCAGGGCTTTCATTTCTCAGGGGGATTATATTGATGATATGCTGTTGTTTGTCAGTTATAAAATCCTTACAAGACATATTGTTATTGTTGTTTGTCATTGTGAATGTTTGCTAACAACGAAAACAAATAAACTTAAGGGGAACAAAAAACAAAAAAACAAAAAAAAGAAGAGAAGGAGAGAATAAATACCTTCCAACATAGTCACTGTTTCTTACACAGGCAGGGAAGACTTTTTTTTTCTTTTTTCTTTTTTTTATTATTATTAATTTTTTTTTTTGTTTTTTTTTTTTTTTGGATGATTCTCTTCATTTGTTCTGAAAATTTTTTTTCACACCACATAGTACAATGTTTTTTGTTGTTATTCTTTTTGAACATATGGTGATCTTTCTCAAATGGCTCACTGATGGCCTTCTTTGAAATAAACCTCCCTGATTAACAGCTATAATTTCTCTGGGGGAATTATACTGATGATGCAGTTGTAAGTAAAAAGTTGGCTAACAGGCTATAATATATGTGTGCATCTTATTGTTCTTTGTCACTGATAATGTTTGCTAACAACAGGATGTATGTGTGCATCTTACTGTTCTTTGACACTGATAACGTTTGCTAATAACAGGATGTATGTGTGCGTCTTACTGTTCTTTGACACTGATAATGTTTTGCTAACAACAGGATGTACGTGTGCGTCTTACTGTTCTTTGACACTGATAACGTTTTGCTAACAACAGGATATATGTGTGCATCTTACTGTTCTTTGACACTGATAACGTTTGCTAACAACAGAAAGTATGTGTGCGTCTTACTGTCGTTTGTTGTTATTGTTAGAGATTGCGGGGATATAAATGTCTGTGGTGTTTTCTTTCATCAGTTGAGCGTCTTTTCACTGTTAAATGATATTAGATGGGGAAGGGGGTTGGGGATGGGGGGCGGGGGGTTGGGGGGGGGAGTAGTATGTGTGTGGGGGTGGGGGGCTGGGGGGGAGTAGTATGTGTGTGGGGGTGAGGGGGGGGGGGGGGCTGGAGGGGTGATGGGAAGAGGTGGTGGGATGACTGAGACAGGACAAGAGACATGAAACGTGGCAGAGGTTTAAAAGGAAGAACTATGAAAAATTGAAATGACTGAGAGTAAAGTATAACTATCTTAAACATTCCTACAACAGGATTAAGCATGCTCACTATAACAAAAACCATAATCAATCAAAGGTGAACACCAGCTGGATTTTGGTTCAGACATTCTGTAATTTTATCGGAGTAATAAATAATCATTGAAAACATCTTCTACGGAGAAATATGCGTTCAGTGGAAACTGGCCATATGAGTTTTTGAAAGAACAGTTGACGGGCGCAATAGCCGAGTGGTTAAAGCGTTGGACTGTCAGTCTGAGGGTCCCGGGTTCGAATCACGGCGACAGCGCCTGGTGGGTGAAGGGTGGAGAATTTTACGATCTCCCAGGTCAACATATGTGCAGACCTGCTAGTGCCTGAACCCCCTTCGTGTGTATATGCAAGCAGAAGATCAAGTACGCACGTTAAAGATCCTGTAATCCATGTCAGCGTTCGGTGGGTTATGGAAACAAGAACATACCCAGCATGCACACCCCTGAAAACGGAGTATGGCTGCCTACATGGCAAGGTAAAAACGGTCATACGCGTAAAAGCCCACTCGTGTGCATACGAGTGAATGTGGGAGTTGCAGCCCACGAACACAGAAGAAGAAGAAGAAAGAACAGTTGTTTTTTTTTGTCCTTGGACACTCGACAAGTACGTTATACCAGGTCTGTGGTGTGTGGATGGCCAGGTGACTCCCATCTACAGCCAGGAGATCTCAGGCAGCCTGGAGTGGTACCACTTCTACTGCCTGTGGGACAAGCTGTCGCCCGACATGCGGCTGGTGGCCAAGACCGTTGGTGTGGAGGAGGCCTTCCTTGCCAAGGCCATCACGGGGCGCCTCCCCACCAAGACTGCCGCCCAGGTGAGTCTTCTTGTGCTTCACCTTACCTTACGTTGCCTTGCCCAACCTGACCTTACTTTACCACGCCTTACTTTACCTTACCTTGTCTTGGAGTGTGGAGTGATGGCCTAAAGGTAACGCGTCCGCCTAGAAAGCGAGAGAATCTGAGTGCGCTGGTTCGAATCACGGCTCTGTCGCCGATATTTTCTCCCCCTCCACTAGACCTTGAGGGGTGGTCTGGACGCTAGTCATTCGGATGAGACGATAAACCGAGGTCCCGTGTGCAGCATGCTCTTAGCGCACGTAAAAGAACCCACAGCAACAAAAGGGTTGTTCCTGTTAAAATTCTGTAGAAAAATCCACTTCGTTAGGAAAAACAGGTGGAACTGCACGCACGAAAATTTTTTTTAGAAATGGGTGGCGCTGTAGTGTAGCGACGCGCTCTTCCAGGGGAGAGTAGCCCAAATTTCACACAAAGGAATCTGTTGTGATAAAAAGAAAGACAAATAAAAATACAAAATAAATACAAATCTTTCTTTATCTTACTGTATTGTATTGTATTGTGTTGTATTGCGTTGTATTGCATTGCATTGTAACATATTGTATTGTGCTGTGTTGTGTTGTGTTGAATTGCATTGTATTTTATTAAATTGTATGGTATGGTATTGTATTGTGTTGTATCACTCTTTTGTCGTGAGGGATTTCTCTGTGTGAGATTCAGGCCACTGTCCTCAAGGAGAATGCGTTGCTTTGTTGTTTTTTTCTCTGCCTGCAAGTATATCTGTTTTCCTTTATCAGAGTGGATTTATTTTTTCTACAGGATTTTGCCAGGGAGAACCGTTGTGTTGCCTTGGGTTCTTTTGCATATGTGCGCTAAGTAAGTGCATGCTGCACACTGGACCTCGGTTTATAATCTCAACCAAATGACTGGCATCTAGACCACCGTTCAAGTTCTAATGAGGGGAGGGAAAATACTGGTGAATGTGCTCATGATTGAAGTTTATCCGAATGACACATAAAACAAAAAAAACCAGTGATGTGCTCCTTACCTTACTTTGTCATGTCTTGCCTTACCTAACCTTACCTTACCTTACCAACCTCACATCACACCACCTTACCTTACCTTACCTTACCTTACCTTACCTTACCAACCTCACATCACACCACCTTACCTTACCTTACCTTGCATAACACCACTTTATCTTACCTTACCTTACCTTACATTACCTTACCTTACATTACCAACCTCACATCACACCACCTCATCTTACCTTACTTAACACCATCTTACCTTACCTTACCTTACATTACCTTACCTTACCTTACATTACCAACCTCACATCACACCACCTTATCTTACCTTACCTTACATAACACCACCTTACCTTACTTTACCTTACCAACCTCACATCACACCACCTTACCTTACCTTACCTTACATTACCAACATCACATCACACCACCTTACCTTACCTTACTTACATTACCAACCTCACATCACACCACCTTATCTTACCTTACCTTACATAACACCACCTTACCTTACATTACCTTACCAACCTCACATCACACCACCTTATCTTACCTTACCTTACATAACAACCTCACATCACACCACCTTACCTTACCTTACCATACCTTACCAACTTCACATCATACCACCTTACCTTACCTTACCATACCTTACCAACCTCACACCACCTTACCTTACCTTACCTTACCTTATCAACCTCACATCACACCACCTTACCTTACCTTACTCACTTCATCTTACTCATCTCAACTCACATCATATCACCTCACCTCTTTCTCCTGACCTCACCTTACCCATTACTGTTAACTTCACCTTGACCTTACCTTCACCAGCACCTGTGTGTGTTGTCCAGGCAAGAGCGGTGGCGGTGCACCGGCGGTTCTACACGGCGCTGGCCCTGCACGACCTGGTGCAGGAGGTGCCCCTGCTGGAGGTGGCCGCCAGGTACAACTGCAACAAAGGACAGCTCCAGTCCCTCATGCAGTCGGCCGCCACCTTCGCTGGTCAGTGAGAGATTCAAGATTCAAGATGGTTTATTCAATTAAGGCCATAGCCCCATATGAATAGGGGGTAATAACAGTTTTACATGTGTCATTGCAATTGGTAATATAAACAATACAACGTCATTCACAACAAACTATCAGTGAATCTAAGAAATGAGTGTCTCTCTTAATTGCAGTGCTTTATAAAGATACATAGCAAAACTATGTATGGTGTTTTCATCGTTAGAGGTCAGTGAGAGAGAGAGAGAGGAGATAGGGGAGGGGACAGGGGGGGATGGGGAGTGTGCCACCTTCACTGGTCAGTGAGAGAGAGAGGAGATCGGGGAGGGGGGAGGGGGAGTGTGCCACCTTCACTGGTCAGAGAGAGAGAGAAGATGGGGGATGGGGGAGGGGGAGTGTGCCACCTTCACTGGTCAGAGAGAGAGAGAAGATTGGGGGAGGGGGAGTGTGCCACCTTCACTGGTCAGTGAGAGAGAGAGATCGGGGAGGGGGAGTGTGCCACCTTCACTGGTCAGTGAGAGAGAGGAGATAGGGGGCAGGGGGGGAGGGGGAGTGTGCCACCTTCACTGGTCAGTGAGAGAGAGAGAGAGAGGAGATAGGGGGCAGGGGGGGGGGGAGGGGGAGTGTGCCACCTTCACTGGTCAGAGAGAGAGAGAAGATGGGGGGATGGGGGAGGGGGAGTGTGCCACCTTCACTGGTCAGTGAGAGAGAGAGATCAGGGAGGGGGGAGGGGGAGTGTGCCACCTTCACTGGTCAGTGAGAGAGAGGAGATAGGGGGCAGGGGGGAGGGGGAGTGTGCCACCTTCACTGGTCAGTGAGAGAGAGAGGAGATAGGGGGGAGGGGGGAAGGGGAGTGTGCCACCTTCACTGGTCAGTGAGAGAGGAGATAGGGGGCAGGGGGGGAGGGGGAGTGTGCCACCTTCACTGGTCAGTGAGAGAGAGAGGAGATAGGGGGCACGGGGGGAGGGGGAGTGTGCCACCTTCACTGGTCAGTGAGAGAGAGAGAGAGAAGATGGGGGGAGGGGGGAGGGGGAGTGTGCCACCTTCACTGGTCAGTGAGAGAGAGAGAGGAGATAGGGGGGTGGGGGAGTGTGCCACCTTCACTGGTCAGTGAGAGAGAGAGGAGATAGGGGGGGGGGGGAGGGGGGAGTGTGCCACCTTCACTGGTCAGTGAGAGAGAGAGAGGAGATAGGGGGATGGGAGGGGGGGATGTATTGGGGAAGGTAGGGGAGGAGCAGATGGAAGGGCTGTATGGGTGGGGGTGGGGAGGGCTGAGATTGGAGCGGAATCACAAGGGGGAGGACAGTTGTGGTGAGGATTTTTTTTTTTTTCTTTCAGCCCTGATCTCAAGACCTGACTAAGCGCGTTGGGTTACACTGCTGGTCAGGCATCTGCTTGGCAGATGTGGTGTAACGTATATGGATTTGTCCGAACGCAGTGACGCCTCCTTGAGCTACTGAAAACTGAAACTCAGCCCTGATATGTGCCCTAACTGTTGAGTAGACTTGGTTGAAAGTGGATGGTAAATAAATAAAGAAAGAAAGAAAAGAAGAAAGAAGTAACAGGTTTCATTCAGTTATGGAAGTCGACGAAAAGTCTTGGAGGCAAAAAACAAGAGAAACATTTCTAGGGTTGGAAAAGTTTCAAAGATAATGTTGTTCTGATCACAGATGTTAGAAAAAGAAGAAAAAAAAAGGAAAAAAAAAAAAGCCAATAAAATAAAACAAAACAAAAAGGAAAGAAAAGTGAACATTGATACTTGTATATCTGCTAATCTCTTTCATTCGTGGTTTTACAGACACGTTTTCTTATGGAACATTTTTGTTCTGGTCTGGAAAAGGGCTTGATTTTCGTATGGTCACATCTGAAGGAACCCTGGAATAACTACGTAAACTGCTTGTTCCCAGGCAGGGTGACAAAGTTCTTTGCCTAGCTGGGCTATAAGTGATGATAGATGAAGAAATGAATAGATAAATAAAAATGTCCACTGCTTGTTCACGCAGACATGGTAAAAAAAAAAAAAAAATGTAAACTGCTGGTTCATGCAGAGTTCTTTGTCTGGCTAGGCTACAAGTGATGATAAATGGATGGATAAATGAATAAATAGATAAATAAAAACGTAAACTGCTTGTTCACGCAGGCATGGTGAAAGAGTACTGTGCCTGGCTCAGCTATAAGTGATGATAGATAAATCGATAAATAAATGATTGAATGAATAAAAAAAAAACGTAAACAGCTTATTTGCAGGCATGGTGACCGAGTTTTTTGCCTGGCTGGGGTGTAAGTTATGATAAACAGATAAATGAATAAATAAATAAAAATGTAAACAGCTTGTTCGCAGGCTTGGTGATAAAAGTTCTATGCATGGCTGAGCTATAAGTGATGATAGATAAATTGATAAATAAATGATTGAATAAATAAATAAAAACGTAAACTGCTTGTTCGCAGGCATTGGTGATAGAGTTCTGCCTAGCTGGGCTGTAAGTGATAATGAATAAATAGATGAATAAAAACATAAACTGCTTGTTCACAGGCAGGGCGACAGAGTTATGTGCCTGGTCAGGCTATAAGTGATGATAAACAGATAGATAAATGAATGAATAAATAGAAAGGTAAACTGCTTGTTTGTAGGCATGTCGACAGAGTTCTGTGCCTGTCTGGGCTATAAGTGGTGGTAAGTAAATAGGTAGATAAATAAATGAACAAATAAATAAATAAAAACATAGACTGCTTGTTCCCAGGCATAGCGAGAGAGTTCTTTGCCTGGTTGGGCTGTAAGTGATGATAAACAGAAAGATAAATACATTAATAAATGAATAAATAAAAAGGTAAACTGCTTGTTCGCAAGTATGGTGACAGAGTTCTGTGCCTGTCTGGGCTATAAGTGATGTAGATAAATAGATAAGTGAATGAATAAATAGATAAACAAAAATGCAAACTGCATGTTCCCAGGCAGGTTGACCAGACTTCAGTGCCTGTCTGGTAGCTGTAAGTGATGCAGACTGGGGAACTCTTAGTGTATTTGCTATTTTCAGTGGAAGACAGATGATTTCAGGAGATTTTTTTTTTTTTTTTTTTCAGAGGAAAAGGTTTTTAGGGGTCATAGAAGAAACTGTGAAATATTGTTTTAACTTTGAGGAGAGGCCACCAAACCCTCTTAAAAAATCACTAATTTCATTTTCACCAAGGGGGCCTTTGTCCCCCTGGATCCCACAACAGGGCGTTTGCCCCTGCACACCCACCAGGGGCCTATGGCAGCCCCTGGACCGCGGCCAATTTTCAGAGGAAACTCCAGACCTGCCTAGTACTATGATTCGTCTGTAGTTTCTGCGATTCAAGCCCCCTGACTACGGCACTATGGCCGAGTAAGGAAAAACTACGATTTTGCCGACCGCGAAACCTGAAACACACATGCACACACGCTCAGCAAATACGAAGAAGCGCCGCACACATTTGTCTCTGAAAAATTCGTCACTGAAGATGAACATTCATAGCATTTGACGTCAACGCCAACCCCCCCACACACACACACACACACGCACACACCTCCCCCACCACCACCCCGTTTTGCTGAGATTACGTCAGCCGTTTGTCAGTTTAACTCTCCTGGACAATTCCCCAGCCTGGCGATGATAAGTAATCAAATAAATAAATGAATAGATAGATATAAAGATATAAAAAAAAACGTGAACTGCTGGTTTGCGCAGGCATGGTGACGGTGTTCTGTGCCCGGCTGGGCTGGAGCAACATGGAGCTCCTCTTGGCTCAGTTCCAGCAGCGGCTGACGCTAGGGGTGACGCGGGAGCTGTGCGACCTGGTTCGGATCCCGCTGCTGACGGGGTCCATGGCGCGCGTGCTGTTCAACGCCGGCTTCCAGACAGTGGCCTCCGTGGCTCACGCAGTGCCGGAAGAGGTGGAGACAGTCTTCCGCAGGGCCTCTCCTTTTCAGAGGTGTGTGGTTTTTGGTTATGTTTGAGCTGTGTTGAATTGTGTTGTATTGTGTTGTGTTATATTGGTTTTTGTCAGCTCAATTCTGGGTAGGTACGGGCCACAAACTCTCCTTGTGTGTGCGTGTTAGTCCTCAGTTTTATGTGTTTGTGTATGTGTGTGTACATCATGTTTGTGTGTGTGTGTATGTGTGTGAGAGAGTGTGTGTGAGTGTGAGAGTGTGTGCGTGTGAGCATGTGTGTAAGTATGTGTGTGTATGTGTGTGTGGTTTGGTTCTGGATTACGTAGTATGGAAAAAACGCTTTGAGATGATTGAAAGCGCAACATGAATGAACTGCTGACTGTCGTCATCATCATGGCTTTGTCACCAGCAACAAGAAGCAGGACGGGGAGTCTGACTGGGAGCTGGAGCAGCGCCGCAAGGCCCGCTGCATGTGGCTGGCCGGGCGGAAGGGAGTGACAGAGCTGGAGGCAGCCACAGCCATCATCACAGAGGCCAAGACCATCATCCAGCAGGAGCTGGGAGTGCAGATCCAGTGGGGAGGAGAGGTGGGGCAGGCAGGGGAGGATGGGCACAACGACACCGCCGATCTCTCGGCGTCCAGAACCCTACTGGGTCATCGTCCCTCAGACACCTCGGTGCCCTTGAAGGAATCCCCCCTCCAGCTTGGAAGCAGGAATGGCTCTGTTTCCAGCAGAGAGTCTCCGGCGGTGGTTGGTAGCCAGCAAGGAACTGCGACCAGTCCAGAGTGTGCACATTCCAAACCCCAAAGGAGGTCACCTGGGGAATTTCAAACCCCAGTGGGGAAACGTCAGGGCAGGAGGTCACTGTCCAGTCGTTCGGCTCTGAAAAGAGCCAGTAGTGGTAAAAGCATGTCCTGCAGGAAGAGTCCTCTGTCTGATGCCAGCACCACAGAAGGCAGGCCAGGACTTCAGAAGACCCAGTCTCCAAAGGACGTGTCGTTTTTTGGCCAGGTGGTGGTGAGTCCTCCGCCTTCCTTGAAACCATGCAGGAAAACTTCCCCTGACGTTCAGAGGCAGGGAAGTGCTGCTGCTGGAAACGCTGTCGCAGCTCACAGCAAACCATCACCGGCTGTTGCCACCACTTCTCAAGACATGCCTGCAGTGAACAGCTCTGATCTGGATTCAGGTGAAAAGGATCTCCTCTCTCCGTGTCGAGGATTGCTCCAGACTTCTACTGATTGCACGCCAAGGAAGAACTGTTTGAAAAAAGCACAGTTCAAAAACACTTCACAGGCCATGTGTATTGACACACACCCACTCATACTCACCAGTCAGTCTGGTGGAGAAGTCAGTTCGCGTTACCAAAAGAAGAAACCTGGCCTCACCTCATCACTGGGCACAGTTCTCAGTAACACCAATGCCCAAGCCTTGGAAACCGAAAAGGAGGACAGAAATTCTAATGCTATCATGGTTGAACAACCACAACATGAAGATACAGATCCTCTGATCACAGTACGCAACACAGTGGCAGCAGATTTACCTGAGAAACAAACAAATGACAACCATGTTCAAGACCAAGACTATGACTGCTTTGATGACAGCCTGATTCTAAACACTCAGACAGATAATTTGTTGTTGGGTCGTTTGAACGACTCTCATTCCACAAGTGAAAAAACGTTCGAAAACATCACAGCATCCACCCCGCTTGCCTCAGTCCAGTCTGTTCAAAAGATGTCAAGGGATACCACTGAGGTTAACCGTTTTGTTGAATGCAGGCCTGACTCGGCATCATCCAGTGACCATGTTTCCCAGAGAGAAGTGGACGCTAGCCACAGTGACAAGAAGCAGCTGTCAGCAGGGTGGAGGAGGGCAGGCAAGACAGCCACCCAGTGTGCAGGATCCACGTCACCCACCCTGACCAGTCCTCCCCACGGGAGTGTCCACGGTCCTCCCACCCACCCTGACTGTGGTCAGGACAGCTTCACGGAGGACATGTTTGCCTCACCTTTTGATTCTCTGTCCCATTCTGGCAGTGACCGGCACCTGTCTTCCGGCAAAAGCACAGAAGGAAAGACCTTGGAAGGGGACGTAAGGAAGCAGAATGATGAAAACGGAACAGAACACAGGCAGTTACAGGATGGGGAGGGTGTGATGGACGATTGTGATGATGGTGGTTCAGAAGCTGAAGATTCAGTGGAACTGATAGCCGCTAGCAACTATGACCGTGTGGCTTATATGGAAGAAGGTATGATTGACAATAGTGCTGACGGCTCCTTCCAGTGTATGGCTACCACTGCAGCAAAGACAGGCAGCAGTGAGAGGCTTGTGTGTGCTGAAAGAGATCCTGAGGAGCGATCAGAGGAGCCACAGACCTCAGATGATGTACACAATCCAGGGGATTACAACATGCAAGAAGACCTTGCCATTGCAGCTGTTATGAGTGATACCTTTTCTTCTTGGAACAACGGCAGTGCTGAAAAGATTCCGGCAGTTAGTGCTGACACTGACACTGCCACTGTGCAGTCACATCAGTCAGACAGGAGCAGCGGTGACGATTTCTCCACCTCCTTCACCATGTCCATGATGGAGAAGGCATTTGCTGACGAACCGTTCACCGACTCCTTTTCTGAAACATTGACGGTGAAGGAAAGAGTACCACAGAAAAGCATGTCACATCAAAACAAGAGCACTGCAGAAGTGGAACCAGATGATGGAATAACGCAGTCCACTACAAAGAGATCCCCACCAAGCGATGGCAAAGTAGTCGCCCCAAAAAGTTCACCAGCTGCGAAACAAACCACCGTGGAAGCAGAATGGAAATTGGACAGAAAGAACAAGACCAGCCTGATCGTCAGAAAGCCTTCAGGGCATGTGGCATCCTCCACTCCTCGCAGCAGTGAGGAGTTTGTTCCTCCAACGCCCCCAGAGGAGAGTTCACCCGCGGCTTCCTCCCCGCTGGTGTCCGCAAGGCGCACCCCCCTCCGAGCCTGTCGGGCAAGAGGGCAAGGTTCATGTCAGCAGACCCCTCATGCTTCATCAAGCTTCCATCACGACAAGAAAAAGAGAAAGGCAAAAGACAAAGAAAACTCACAAGCAACACGCAGCACACAACACACCCTGAAGAAAAAAACAGCCACACAGAATTCACAGACCGCCAAGGAGAATGCACCCAAGGTAAAAAGCCTCCTTCAAAATTGTTCAGATAAAACGAAAACGAAGAGCACTGATGTTGGCGTTTCACTACAGGAGCAGGAAAACCAAGTCAGTCATGTTTCACATGTACGTTCCAGCACGAATTCCCCTCATGTGCCAAGTACCATAATGGAAGATAAAAACACTTCACCGTCCTCAAACAACCCACTGCCAGACAGCAATGCTGACAGGGCCTGCGCCGTCATTGATTTGGATAGTCCACCGCTGACGCAGGACTCGCTGTGCATCATTGATGTGTGTTCCAACGCCCAGCTGTTCGCCACATTCGCAGGCGAGTGGCGTAGCAAGCAGCAGTACTCCATCTCTGTTGCCTGTGAGAAGAAGGCTAGTCCCATGCAGATTGGGGCTGGCATTGGCAGCCATTTTGTGCAAGGTGAGTAACTCTTTGTCATTTGTAAACAATGGTGTTTGTCCTTGTTGATGACAGTGATGATTTTGATGTGCTTCACATGATGTGAAGTTATGCTTTTGAGGTTTGCATTTGTTGCTTTCAGTTCTCAGTTGCCTCAAGGCCTTGATTTTGTTGCTGTTGTGTGATATTTAAAAGTTGCTAATTTTGGGACATGATTTATGTAAACTTGTATATGATGATAATTTTCAGTTCATGTGTGTGTTTTTTTATGTGCTATCTCCACATCCCTACTCCCCCTTTCACCCCCCACCCCAGCAGTACTGGTATTCCTGGCAGTGGTACACTTGGTAATAGAGACATACTCTGTTCTGTTCTATTCTATTCTATATTCTATTCCATTCATTTCTGTTCTATTCCATCCCATTTTGATCTTTTCTGTTCTGTTCCATGCTATTCTTCAAAGAGTCATGCACAGGTGGGTATGAAGTGAAGGGGTGGAGGGCTGCAGACTGTTCTGTTCCATTATCTTCCCAAATATCTGTTAGACCGATTCCAACGAATTCAGAATAACACTGCCACACTCATTTGCAGAGCTTCTAAATTTGACCATGTTTCTCCTCTCCTTCAGTCTCTCCACTGGTTGCCTGTTTCTGATTGAATAGACTGTAATATATAAGCTATCCACTCTGACCTTTTCTGCAGTCAGCGGATCTGGCCCCAAGTATCTTTCTGAACTCCTCCATATCTATACTCCGTCTCGCCAGCTCCGTTCTTCCTCTGGCACTCGACTTCTCAGGATGCCAAAGACATGGAACAAGCTCCCTGATAACACTGTCATTCTGATTCCCGTGCATCTTTTAAATCTCATCTCAAAACTCACGTCATTCTGATTCCCATACATCTTTTAAATCTCATCTCAAAACTCACCTTTTCCCTCAGCAATAAGTTCAGTTGTGGCAGGTCTACTTCGTTTGCATTAGCTGTGCTTGACTATGTGTATATACATATAGATATATATATGTGTGTGTATGTGTACATAACTACATGCATGTATATGAATGTGTGTGTGTGTGTGTGCGCGCACGCGTGCACACACACACATCTGTTAATATATGTTTGCGTGCCTATGTGTGTGTATGTGTTGAGGGTAGCTGTTAGGTACATACGTATGTTAAAATGTATGTATGCATTGTATGTGTGTGTGTGTGTGTGTGTGTGTGTGTGTGTGTTTAGTCAGTGTGCATGTAACATTGATGAAATGTGTTTCGTAAACATAAGTGTTTTTTGTAAAGCACCTACAGCAGATTTCTGGATAGTGTGCTATATAAATATCCATTATTATTATTATTATTATTATTATTATTATTATCTACTATTTTTTTTCCAATCTAATCTATTCTTGTTTCTACTCTGTTCTGATTTCTATTCCATTCTGTGCTGTTATGTATGCAGACTGTTCTGTTGCATTATTCTTCCCTGGTTCTATTCTAAACTAATCTATTCTATTCCATTCTGATTTTAATTCCACTCTGTGCTGTTATGATCAAAGTGTTGTTGGTGTGTACAGGTGGTCTATTCCATTGTGTGCTGTTATAATCAAAGTGTTCTTGGTGTGTATGGTGGTCTATTCCGTTGTGTGCTGTTATAATCAAAGTGTTGTTGGTGTGTACAGGTGGTCTATTCCATTCTGTGCTGTTATAATCAAAGTGTTGTTGGTGTGTACGGTGGTCTATTCCATTCTGTGCTGTTAGTGTTATAATCAAAGTGTTGTTTGGTGTGTGCAGGTCGTCTGTTCCGTTCTGTGCTGTTAGTGTTATAATCAAAGTGTTGTTGGTGTGTACAGGTCGTCTGTTCCGTTCTGTGCTTTTAGTGTTATAATCAAAGTGTTGTTGGTGTGTACAGGTCGTCTGTTCCGTTCTGTGCTGTTAGTGTTATAATCAAAGTGTTGTTGGTGTGTACAGGTTGTCTGTTCCGTTCTGTGCTGTTAGTGTTATAATCAAAGTGTTGTTGGTGTGTACAGGTGGTCTGTTCCACTCTGTGCTGTTATAATCAAAGTGTTGTTGGTGTGTACAGTTGGTCTGTTCCGTTCTGTGCTGTTAGTGTTATAATCAAAGTGTTGTTGGTGTGTACAGGTGGTCTGTTCCACTCTGTGCTGTTCTAATCAAAGTGTTCTGGGTGTATACAGGTGGTCTATTCTGTTCTGTGCTGTTAGGGTCTGTTCCGTTCTGTGCTGTTATAATCAAAGTGGTGTTGGTGTGTACAGGTGGTCTATTCCGTTCTGTCCTGTTCTAATCAAAGCATTGTTGGTGTGTACAGGTGGTCTGTTCCACTCTGTGCTGTTCTTATCAAAGTGTTGTTGGTGTGTACAGGTGGTCTGTTCTACTCTGTACTGATCTAATCAACGCATTGTTGGTATGTACAGGTGGTCTATTCTACTCTGCGCTGTTCTAATCAAAGTGTTGTTGGTGTGTACAGGTGGTCTATTCCACTCTGTGCTGTTCTAATCAAAGCGTTGTTGGTGTGTACAGGTGGTCTGTTTCACTCTGTGCTGTTATAATCAAAGTGTTGTTGGTGTGTACAGGTGGTCTATTCCGTTCTGTGCTGTTCTAATCAAAGCGTTGTTGGTGTGTACAGGTGGTCTGTTCCACTCTGTGCTGTTCTAATCAAAGTGTTCTGGGTGTGTACAGGTGGTCTGTTCCACTCTGTGCTGTTCTAATCAGTGTTCTGGGTGTGTACAGGTGGTCTATTCCGCTCTGTGCTGTTATATTAACTTATAATCAAAGTGTTGTTGGTGTGTACAGGTGGTCTGTTCCACTCTGTGCTGTTCTAATCAAAGTGTTGTTGGTGTGTACAGGTGGTCTATTCCGTTCTGTGCTGTTAGTGTTATAATCAAAGTGTTGTTGGTGTGTACAGGTCGTCTGTTCTGTTCTGTGCTGTTAGTGTTATAATCAAAGTGTTGTTGATGTGTACAGGTGGTCTGTTCCGTTCTGTGCTGTTAGTGTTATAATCAAAGTGTTGTTGGTGTGTACAGGTGGTCTGTTCCACTCTGTGCTGTTCTAATCAAAGTGTTGTTGGTGTGTACAGGTGGTCTATTCTGTTCTGTGCTGTTAGGGTCTGTTCCGTTCTGTGCTGTTATAATCAAAGTGTTGTTGGTGTGTACAGGTGGTCTGTTCCACTCTGTGCTGTTATAATCAAAGTGTTGTTATTGGTGTGTACAGGTGGTCTGGTCCACTCTGTGCTGTTATAATCAAAGTGTTGTTTGTGTGTACGGGTTGTCTATTTCATTCTGTGCTGTTATAATCGAACTCAGAGTGTTGTTGGTGTGTACAGGTGGTCTGTTCCACTCTGTGCTGTTCTAATCAAAGTGTTCTGGGTGTGTACAGGTGGTCTATTCCACTCTGTGCTGTTATAATCAAAGTGTTGTTGGTGTGTACAGGTGGTCTGTTCCACTCTGTGCTGTTCTAATCAAAGTGTTGTTGGTGTGTACAGGTGGTCTATTCCACTCTGTGCTGTTCTAATCAAAGTGTTGTTGGTGTGTACAGGTGGTCTATTCCATTCTGTGCTGTTATAATCAAAGTGTTGTTGGTGTGTACAGGTGGTCTGTTCCGTTCTGTGCTGTCATAATCAAAGTGTTGTTGGTGTGTACAGGTCGTCTGTTCCATTTTGTGCTGTTAGTGTTATAATCAAAGTGTTGTTGGGTTGTACAGGTGGTCTGTTCTGCTCTGTGCTGTTCTAATCAAAGTGTTCTGGGTGTATACAGGTGGTCTATTCCGTTCTGTGCTGTTAGGGTCTGTTCTGTTCTGTGCTGTTATAATCAAAGTGTTGTTGGTGAGTACAGGTGGTCTGTTCCGTTCTGTGCTGTCATAATCAAAGTGTTGTTGGTGTTCGTCTTCAGTTTAACGTCTTTCCACTTGAAGTGATATTAAACCAAAAAAAACCCAAAAAAACAACAACAAAAAACGTGGGGGTAGGGGTTGTGGGAGGGGGGTGGGGGTAAAAGTGTGTGTATGTGTGGAGGGTGAATAGGGAGAGACAACGCTAGGGAAAATGGAAACGTTATAAACGCCAACATCAAACAACAATAACAAATGTCCTATTGGACTACGCAGCAAACTTTCTGCAACAGCAAATAACATATTGGAGTTGTTAATAACACATTCAAAAGAACTTTTGGTGAAGTCTGGTAAAAAAAACACACAACATTTTAGATTGTTGGTGTGTACAGGTGGGCGTGAGGTGAAGGGGGTGGAGGGCAGCAGCAGACAGCGGGGGCTGGAGGTGCCGGGAGACGAGGGCAGGATCATTGTGGGCCTGGCCGTGTCCTGGGCTGGTCAGGATGCCTACTACATCTCCCTCTCTCCGGATACCACAGGTTTGTGCGTGTGTACTCTGTGTGTGTGTGTGCAGTTGTGTGTGTGTGTGTGTTGGGTGTGTGTGCAGTTGTGTGTGTGTGTGTGTATGTGTGTGTGTGTGTGTGTGTGTGTGTGTGCAGGATGGAGGGGGCAGAAGATGTTTAGTGTGTGTATAGATGGGTATGTTATCTGGAGGAGGGGGCTGGGGGGGGGGGGGGGTTATGGTATATGTGTGTGTGTGCAGGATGGAGGGTGTGGAAGGTGTTGTGTGTGTGTGTATAGGTGGGTGTGTTGTGTGTGTGTTAACTATCATAGTGTATAATGTGTGTGCACGAGTGTTGTTGTTGTGTGTCTATCTATCTATCTATCTATCTGGGTGTGGAAGGTGTTGTGTGTGTGTGTATAGGTGGGTGTGTTGTGTGGGTGTTAACTATGGTATATGTGTGTGTGTGCAGGATGGAGGTGTGGAAGGTGTTGTGCATGTGTGTGTGTTAAGTTTGCGTGTGTGTGTGGAGAGGGGGGAGGGGGTTGTGGGGTGTATTTAGGGATTGGATCATTGCAGACCTGGTCATGTCCTTGGCACTCGAGATGTAATGGAGGAGACAGTAAAAATTCCCAGTGCATTTTTTAAAACTCAAATACTATGAGCACACGCTACCTTGTCAGGGGCACACTAGGTCACCACCACTGCCCCACCCTAACGTTGTCATTAATCTGACGTTGCATACAATATTACAACTCCACCGTTCTGCCCCAGCAGAACCAGAGACAACAACCCCACCAGACGACAGTCTGGCGGCGGCGCCATGCTCGCAGTCCCTGTCCCTGGAGCAGAGGATTCGAACCGTGAGGGATGTCCTGCAGATGACGGAGAACAAGCGCTCCCTTCACACTGTGGTGGCTTTCGATGCCAAGTCGGCCTGCACTCTGCTGGCTCGGTCGCTGGGCGCCGTCCTGGGACGACGGTGCCGGGACCCGCGGGTGGCCTGCTGGCTGTTGGACCCGGGGGCAAGGGAGAAAACCCTTCACAGCATGGTGACCAACTTTCTGCCCGGTGATCTGCCCTTGTTGGAAGGTATGGGTAAATTTGCAGACTTGTGTGTACCAGTATGATTTTTTTTTGTGTATGTGTGTGTGTGTGTGTGTGTGTGTGCATATTTTGTACGTAGTTTTACAATCGAGTATGATGATATGCAACACTGAGTTTCAGGTTTAGTTTCAAGGTGTAAAAGTATGTGGACTGATCCATGAACACAGCACCGCATCTGATTCAGTATGAAGGAGGTGTCATAACATGTGGACTGATCCATGAACACAGCACCGCATCTGATTCAGTATGAAGGAGGTGTCACAACATGTGGACTGATCCATGAACACAGCAGCGCATCTGATTCAGTATGAAGGAGGTGTCATAACATGTGGACTGATCCATGAACACAGCACCGCATCTGATTCAGTATGAAGGAGGTGTCACAACATGAGGACTGATCCATGAACACTACACAGTATGTTATGCTGAAGAAAAAAAAAACATGAAAAAAAAAGGAACAGGTGCCTGAACAGTGCATGAACCCAACATAACGCTGAACAACAATACACCACAAAACAGAACAAAAAAAAGAAACCTAAAAATGAAGAAACCTATACATGTATCTATCTATGTCTGTCAGGATTTGGTAGCAGTAAGGGTTTTCGGCAGCGCGGGGTTGATGGTTGAGGCTGCAAAAAAAGAAACCTGCATTATGTATCTATCTTTGTCTGAAAGGAATTGGCGGCAGCAAGGGTTACGGCAGTCTTGGGCTGACGGTTGAGGGCGCTGGGTCGGGGCGGATGCGTGCTGTGGTGGAGAGCATCTTGGCTCGGCGCCTGATGGACTATTTCTGGCATCAGATGATGGAAGCAGATCTAGCCGCAGCATTCACCGACACAGAGATGCCCTCCGTGCTGACTCTGGCTAGAATGGAGCTGAACGGCTTTGGTGAGTGAGCTCGTCGACTTCTTGCATTTGTGGGCTTGGAGAATACAGAATACTTCATTAAATCAACAAGAGAGATTCATTTGTTTTGTAAAACACATAAACAAGCTCCCACTTTCACTTATGTATGAGTGAGTATTTAATTATGTATGACTGTTTTGGCCAGTTTTCGGGGTCTGCGTGCTGGGTATGTTCTCGTTTTTGGTCGTATCAGTGTTAGCCTGGAAGTGTTGTGGTGATGAAAACAAATGAAACCTTCTCAAGAATCAGAATAAAAACAGCACACAGACAACTCACTTGGGGAGGAGCGTAAACAGGACGGATTCAAGAAGGCCGAGATTGACAGAGTAGACGAGAAAATAAACGCCTTGAGTGTGTGTGTGTGTGTGTGAACGTGCGCGCGAGAGTGTGCGAGAGTGCGCTTTTGTGTATATGTGTGTATGTTTGGAGAGGGAGGGGTGTGGGGGGGTGGTAGGGTATGCATGTTTGTGTCTGTCTGTCTGCTATTCTGTCTATGTAAGAGAGAATGAGAACAGCAGAAATGTGGGACAGATGGCTAGCATAGAATATCCACCATAATATGTAACATGTTTTGACTTTTTGATAATGCTGCTTTTTTTTTCATGATTATGTTTGTACATTCTAGGAATCTGTATTATTACTATTAATCTGGATTATTCTTTGTGTTTCCTCGATGCTTCAGGAGATTATGTTGCTATTTTGTGGTATAGTGACCGAGGGATTATACGTTAAAGAGTGTCTGTGTGTCTCTGTCTCGCTGTGTGTGTGTGTTTGCTGGGATAGGGGATATATATATATATATATATATATATATATATATATATATATATATATATATATTGCAAAACAAAAAATACCTTGCAGTTGATGAAGGATATAAGTTCAGTGGAGCGATTGTCAGTGTTTACGAGTATGTACTTTTCCTAGAAGTAGATTCTACTGTGTAATGCTTCACTGGTTTTGTTGGAATATGATTTTGTATTATGCTGTATTATTGACCCAGATGTGGAATGTGAGTACATGTTTCTTGACAAGGGGATTTTTTTTTTTTTTAATTGAAAATTTTAAAAAATAAACGCCACGACACTTAAACAGAGATCGGATCATGACCTCAGGGTTTTGACATTGCTTCGATATAGCTACAGTAGTGGTGACGAGTGACCCATCAGTGTTTCACTCCTTTTTTTTATCATTTTGATGTGTGCCTTACAATAAGTTTATGTATTATTGTAATAAGAAATTCTTTGAAATTTCAAGGACACACCTTATATATTTATGATCCAAAGCGCCTTGTATTAGTAAACTATGGTAATTATGTTTCATTGGCAGTGGGGCTTATAATCCGAAGCACCTTGTAGTCAGTAAAATACAGTAGTTTTGTTTCATTGCCACTGCACCTTATAATTAGAAGCATCTTGTAGTTAGTAGAATTTTTTTTTTTTTCATTGCCAATGTAACTTATAATTGACTAGAAGCAGCACATTGTAGTCAATAAAATACATTAATTTTGTTTTATTGCCAGTGTGTCTTATAATTAGAAGCACCTTTAAGTGAGTAATATAGTCATTTTTTTTTTCATTGCAAATGCACTTTATAATTGAAAGTACCATGTAGTGAGTAAAATACAGTTATTTTGTTTCATTGCCAATGAGTCTTATAAATATAATTGAAAGCACCTTGTAGTCAGTAAAATATGGTAATTAAGTTCCATTGCAAGTGCCTGATATAATTGAAAGCACCTTGTAATTGTAGTCAGTAAAATACAGAAATATGTTTCATTGCCAGTGCACCTTATAAAAGAAGCACTTTGTAGTCAGTTAAATACAATAATTTAGTTTCATTGCCTGTGCACCTTATAACTGAAAGCACTTTGTAGTCAGTTAAATACAATAATTTAGTTTCATTGCCTATGCACCTTATAACTGAAAGCACTTTTAGTCAATAAAAGACAATAATTTAGTTTCATTGCCAGTGCACCTTATAACTGGAAGCACTTTGTACTTGTAGTCAGTAAAATATTGTAACCTGTTTCATTGCCAATGTACCTTATAATTGGAAGCACCTTGTAGTCAGATAATACAATAATTTTGTTTTATTGTTAGTGCTCTTTGTAGCTGGAAGCATCTTATATACGGTAAAATTGTTTTAATTAAGCTCTTGAAGTTTGGGTTTGTTTTTTTTATAACTTTTTTAGTGTAAAGATTGAAGCATCAATTAGTTTTTATTGTACTTTTTTTTAACCTTTGACTGGAAGTAGATGCTAACGTGGCGACAGCCTTGAGATGGCCTTAGTGGTCGTTGAGGCCCTGAGCACTATAATTTGATGAAAAAGTTTCTTTGCCAATGGTGTCAGAGTGAATAGAATAGAATACTTTTTATTGTCATAAAACCTTAAAGTTTATAAGACACAATGAAACATAAACATGAGCATATTAAGAAGAGAAACATTCATGAACAAATTTCGCCAGCCTTGGCTGTATTTCTGTTAGAAGGATCAATTCACTAGGCTTTGCATTTGGACGACATATATCGATTAGGAATCTGTGTCTGTAAGTATTGTACTTTACACATTTGTCTAAAAGGTGAATCTCATCTTCTAAACTGTTACAAGTATCACACAGTCTTTGTTCTTTCGGTGTATTTTTATATCTTCCCTGTTCGATTTGTAAGTCATGGGCGCTGATTCGTAACATGGTCAGTGCTTTCCTGTGTTGTGTATTTGCTGTATTCTTTAAATACGGTGTGTGTAGTGGTGCTGATGCTGATGCTGCTGCTGCTGCTGTGTGGTGTCTGTGTGTGACAGGGTTCAGTGAGGATGAATGTGAGAGCCAGAAGAACCTGATGATGGCCCGACTCTCGGCGCTGGAGCAGGAGGCATACGTCCTGGCCGGGCACCCCTTCTCCCTCACCTCCCCGGATGACATCGCTCAGGTCAGGACTCAACGCTGCTCGTTTTCCCTCTTTCCCTCTTAGTGAATGCATTTCATTTATTTTGCTTTAGCTTGTTCAGTCACTTTTATATCTTTTCCATGTTAGTGTTTTTACACAAATTTCCACTCTTTGATGTAACCGATGTCATTTACTAAGCCACATCTCTCTATTGTAATGTTTGTTGAAAAAGAGACTTTGGATATTGATTTAGTTACTTTCAGGTGTATTTTTTGTACACCTTCAAATTCAGTGTGGGTGGAGTTAACGACCTAATGGCTTGTGCCCTTAAATCTTTCACCGTCATAGGCGACTTTAGTAGACATCATGGGTCATGTCAAAAAGACCTTTTTTTCACACTGTAACAAAGCTTGACAGCTGCAGCCAGTTTCCTGGGCAAGAGAACAATGATTAACCTTCACCCCCTGACCTAGTTTGAAGTAAACAAGTCCATTGTGCTGTTTTGACATGAACATTAATAGTCCCTACCTGTTGTGTGACTGAGAGTGTTGGCACAGGGGAGTGTTTTTCACACAGGAACTTGGTGGCGAATGGTTAGTGCATTTACTTATTTTGCTTTGTTTGTTCAGTCATTTTTGACTCACTTGTGTAAACAAAGTGAGTCTATGTTTTAACCTGGTGTTCGGTTGTCTGTGTGTGTGTGTGTGTGTGTGTGTGTGTGTGTCCGTGGTAAACTTTAACATTGACATTTTCTCTGCAAATACTTTGTCAGCTGACACCAAATTTGGCATAAAAATAGGAAAAATTCAGTTCTTTCCAGTCATCTTGTTTAAAACAATATTGCACCTCTGGGATGGGCACAAAAAAATAAAAAATGAAGCCTAATTATATGCAAACTGCATTTACTGTTATATTTATATTTTTTGTATTCTCTAAACTTGGCACTTTGACCTCTTATTCTGACACAACAACAAGAGGAGTCATTATTATCATTTTTTGTTCAAACAGGAACTTCTTTTGCTAAGCATGGAATTTTTATTTATTTTGCAAACGTTTTGGTGCAGATAGTAAAAAAGGGAAATTACTCTGTAATTAATGCTAGGGGACTTAATTTATCACAAGTGAGTCTTGAAGGCCTTGCCTCTCTTGTTTTTATTTCTTTTTTTTGTTAGTTTTTTTTACACAAAGTTTCACTCTTTGACGTAACTGATGTTATTTACTGTGCCATATCTCCATTGTAATGTATCATCAGTATGTGAGAAAGATACTTTAGATATTGATTAAATTACTTTATGGTGTATTTCCTGTCTATACGCCTTCAGTGTGGGGAGAGTTAACGAACTTACGGCCCGTGCCCTTAATGTCAAGTTATGTTCAGGGCTGGGTCTTGATGATTACAAAGGTTTTCTTGCTTGAGCGGATGGAATCTTGGGTGTCTGTCCAGTTGTGAGGTCCATCTGGCATTGCAAGGAGTCCTGGCTTTATGAAGAGGGGGTTTGAGGTCCTGGCTGTTCATCTGGTGCTGGAGGGGGGAGGGAGGGGAGGGTTCTGGTTGTCGTGTAGATGGATGCAGTCCTAGCTGTTTGTCTCAGTGTGAAGGTAGTCTGGGGGTTGAGTCCTTGTCATCCATCTGTGGGTTCGTTAGATCCTGACCTTGGTGACAAGACTCAAATGAATCACACACTGCACATGTAAACGAAAGCATTCGTACTCGCACACAAACACGCGTACACATACCCGTACACATGCATGCAAGCATACGTACTCACATACACACACACACACACACACACACACAAACATACCCGTATACATACATGATAGCATGCATACTCGCTCACACACACATACACATGTATACGTATATATACATATATATATATATATGTACTCACACACATGCACATACCTGTACACATACTTGCAAGCATACCTACACACACACACACACACACACACACACACACACACATACAAACACGCATACCCATACACATACATGAAAGCATGCATGCTCGCTCACATGCACAATGCAAGCATCAAGCATATGTACTCACACAAATGCACATACCCGTACACATACATGGTAGCACAAGATTATAATAGAAATCAGCCACATTTTACATCTTTTAAGTTTGAATGGAAGACATATTACTTTTTTCTGGGTTCCTTCACATCTTGGTATTTTCTATAATGAATGGGCTGACAGGGCTGCAAGAAAAGGTGCAAAAAACAAACAGGGAACCATAGAACTTTATGTGCCTCTGTCTGTACAAGAGGGTTATTGATTACTAGAAAAAAAACATCATGGAGCAGAGTCAGGAAATTATATCAGCAAAACGGCAAAGCTTTAAACCATTGTGTAATTAATGTTCAACAACCGGGAACTATTAATCAGTCAACTACATACAGTAATTCAATAAGATTAAGGCAGATCCATACATTATCAAACAGGATAAAGCTGAACGCTTTTATAACTAAGTTCAGCAAAGATGTCAAATGCTTATGTGGAGAACATATTTCCAGCAATCATGTAATATTTGAATGTCAGAATCAATTTTTTTTTTTTTCCAGACAATCACCAAAAGTTCTTTTGAATGTGTTTTTAACAATACCGATGTGTTAGTTGTTATTGCAGAAGGTTTGCTGCGTAGTCCTATAAGACATTTGTTATAGTTGTTGTAGTTGTTTGATGTTGGCGTTTATAATGTTTCCATTTTTCCCCAGCGTTGTCTCTTCCTATCCCCCTTCACCACATACACACACACTTCTTCCCCCTCCCCCTCCCACAACCCCTACCCCGTCCAGTTGGGGTTTTTGGTTTTTGGTTTTTTTGGGTTTTTTGTTGTTGTTTTTTTTTCCATCTAATATCACTTCAAGTTGACAGATGTTAAACTGAAGACAACAACAACAACATGAAAGCAAACATACTCACATGCACATACACATACACATCATGCAAGCATAATTATGTACATAACACACAAATGCGCATGCCCGTACACATACATGTTAGCATGCACATTCACACACACAAACACACACACACACACACACACACTCTCTCTCACAAACACACACACACACACACTCACACACACACACACACACTCACACACATACCACACACACACACACACACACACACACACACACACACACACATACACACACCACACACACACACACACACACACAACAGCTCACATTCACTTAGTCTAGAGTCCCACCCCTTCACTCTGGTTGGTTTTTTTTTTTGTTTGTTTTGTTTTTTTTGTTTTGTTTTTTCCTCTCAGGTATTATACCTGGAACTCCACCTGCCGGTCAACGGCGACGCATCCTCCTCCTGTGCTGCTGGAAAAAAAGCGGTTCGAACCCTGGGCCCCAGCCGCCGGGCCCCTCGTGGGGGTCGGCACTCCAAGGGCCCCTCGTTCAGCACCTCCAAAGACGTATTGGAGAAACTGCAGAGCTTCCACCGTCTTCCAGCCATCGTGCTGGAGTGGCGCCGGATCAGCAGCGCCCTGACGAAGCATGTGTACCCCCTCATGGTTTGTACGGTTTTTTTTGTTAGCGCACTCGGTACTGCCAGTTAGCTCCCCCTGATTTGCCCCCACGGACGACCCGTTTGTATGGGTGAGAAATAAAATCGCCAAAAAATCAAATGTTAGGATTTGTTAACTGAAAACTTCCAGACTGATCAGTAACATAATTGGTTTGTTGGGGACACAATATAAAACTTCCTCCCTTTTTATGCTGTCATACAGTGAGATGATGAAAGTATCCATATTTTTTTGTTCAAAATTTGCACACTCTAATGACTTGTTACCAAATCCAGGAAAAGACACAGAGTTTGAAACAAAGTCAGTGAATTCAGAACGTTATGTAGCCACGATAGGGCCCCTTTATCTAATTCTGTGTTGCCCACCTTGCAACTGAGAAGAAACTGGGTCAGACACTGTTGTTGACATGCACCGTTCACGTGAGCCAGTCACGGCAAAAATAACTCAGAAACGATAGAAATTTCATCCAGAACTTGCTGTGCAGGTAGCCTCTGACTTTTGGCCATATTGATGTGGAGAAGCAGAAAATATACCAAAAAAATCGACTGGTTTTTGCCTCCAGATTAACATGTGTGGACACAGTCAAAAATACTGTTGAAGTTAGTCCTCTTGCCTGCAATTTATGCATCTGTAGGAATGTGTAATCTCTTAATGATACAAATTTTGACGCCCAAGCATTTTCGGGTGAGGTACATAAAACTGTTCAATGAGTCAAAGGTTTTGAAAAGTGGTGGTGTGTCCATCGAGATCGATGATGACCATCGTTGTCATCCAGCTGGGGGATGGGGGGAGGGTGGTGGTGGGGTGGGGGGGAGGATGCTCATGAATCTATCTGTGAATGCGCAGATGGCTGAATAGTCCAATCTGCGCACGAAATGTTCGCTGACAGTTGGGGCAGACAAAGACAGGCATACCATTGTCAGGGAGCTTGTTTGCCCGTGACTTTCTGGCCTGCCTCTTCTGAACAGCTGCAGCAGTCCTGTTGGCCTCACACAACTTGGCGCCTTTGTGCACAGCAGCGCGCCATTTGTCACGGTCCACTGCAGATTCCTCCCAGGAGTCAGGGTTGATATCAAACGCTTTCAGAGAGACTTTCAGAGTATCTCTGAAGCGCTTCTTCTGACCTCCATGTGATCTCTTCCCTTGTTGCAGCTCGCCATAGAAGAGCCTTTTGGGCAGCCGATGGTCTGGCATGCGCGCCACGTGTCCATCTCAGCGAAGCTGGGACTGCATCAGGATGGTGAAGATGCTGGGAAGGGTGGCTTTTGCGAGCACCTCTGTGTCTGGGGTCTTGTCTTGGCACTTGATGTTCAGTAGCTTCCTGAGGCATGTGTGTGGAAGTGGTTCAGCTTCTTGGCATGTCGTTGGTACACTGTCCAAGTTTTGCAGGCATACAGTGGTGTGGGGAGAACTACTGCTCTGTAGACCTTTAGCTTGGTCTCAAGACTAATGCCTCTTCTGTTCCAGACATTTGCATTGAGTCTACCAAAAGTTGCGCTTGCTCTTGCAATCCTGACGTTCACTTCATCGTCGATGGTCGCATTTCGTGACAGTGTGCTGCCAAGGTATGTGAACCGCTCCACCGCACTGAGTCTCTGACCGTTGACTGTGATGTTGGGCTCAACGTAGGGTTTCCCTGGGGCTGGCTGATGGAGAACTTCAGTTTTCCTCGTGCTGATGGTAAGGCCGAAGTTCCTGCTGGCAGTGGCAAACTTGTCGACGCTGAGCTGCATGTCAGCTTCAGATCCAGCATTGAGGGCACAATCATCAGCAAACAAAAAGTCTCTGATGATGTCTGTCATGACCTTCGTTTTTGCTTGAAGCCTTCTGAGGTTAAACAACTTGCCATCTGTTCGGTACTTTAGGCTGATTCCAACATCGCCATCTCTGAAGGCATCAGTAAGCATTGCAGAGAACATGAGGCTGAACAGCGTTGGAGCCAGGACGCAGCCTTGCTTGACACCATTTGTGTCAGCAAAAGGAGCAGATGTTTCGCCTTTGTCATGGACTCGAGCCTGCATGCCTTCATGGAACTGGCTGACCAAGGAAATAAATTTCCGAGGGCATCCGTACTTGGCCATGATCTTCCACAGTCCCTCTCTACTCACGGTGTCGAAGGCCTTAGTGAGGTCGACATAGGTGGAGAACAGATCAGCATTTTGCTCCTGACATTTCTCTTGCAGCTGCCTTGCAGCAAGCACCATGTCGGTGGTTCCGCACTCTTTCCGGAATCCACATTGGCTCTCAGGCATATGACCTTGGTCAAGGTGTGCTGTGAGGCGGTTTAGTAGGATCCTGGCAAGTATCTTGCCTGCGATGGAGAGCAAGGAAATGCCCCGATGGTTATCACAGACTTGCCGGTTCCCCTTTCGCTTGTACAAGTGAATGACAGATGCATCTTTGAAATCCTGGGGGATCGTCTCTTCTTTCCACATGAGTGAGTACAGCTGACGGAGCTTCTCAGTCAGCACAGTGCCTCCATCCTTGTAGACCTCTGCTGGTATGGAGTCTGAGCCAGGTGCTTTGCCACTGGATAACAGACGGATTGCTTTCTGGGTCTCAAGAGGTGTTGGCGGATCGTCCAGTGCTTCGTTGATGGGGACTTATGGGAGACGGTCTATGGCTTCATCATTTATGGAGGAAGGGCGATTTAAGACACTGTTGAAGTGCTCAGCCCAGCGTTCGAGAATTTTCTCCTTCTCGGTGATCAAAGTATTCCCATCTGCACTGAGGAGGGGGGATGATTCTGAGGATGTGGGGCCGTAGCCTTCTTTTAAGGCATCATAGAACCTCTTCATATCGTGCCTGTCAGCATATCCCTGGATCTCATCAGCTTTGTCACTCAGCCACTTATCCTGCATCTGGCGTAACTTTTGCTGAACAGTCCTGCGGATGGCATCGTACGCATCCTTTTTTGATGTGGACTTTGGGTTGCTCAGGTAGGCTTGATGCAGACAGCGTTTCTCATCCAGAAGCTGCTTGATTTCATCACAGTTTTTATCAAACCAGTCTTTGTGCTTTCTGGTCATGGGTCCCAGGGTCTCTGAAGCTGTACTATAGATCAGCTCGCGCAGGGTCCTCCAGTCAGACTCCACATTCTGGTTGTCCAGAGAGGCGGATTCCAGACGATCTTCCAGCAGCTCCACAAAGGACTGTTTGATGGTGATGTTTTTCAGCTTAGCGATGTTGAGCCGTTTTGGAGCCTTCTGGCCTTGGGGGCGTCTCTTGGGCTGGATTCGAATATTCAGCTTCGAGACTACAAGGCGATGGTCTGTCCAACACTTGGCGCCACGCATGGTCTTTGTTACACATCTTGCCTATCCCTTTTCCTGACAATGACATAATCGATGAGATGCCAATGCTTTGAGCGAGGGTGCATCCATGACGTCCTGTTACGGGTAGGGAGGCAGAAAACTGTGTTGGTTATCAGCAGTTCGTGCTCTGCACAGGTCTGAAGCAAAAGCAATCCATTTGGGTTGCAGTGGCCCACACTGTGCTTTCCAATCACTCCATCCCAGGAGATGTAGTCAGAGCCAACTCTAGCATTGAAGTCCCCAAGAATGATGAGCTTGTCTGCTTTAGGGATAGCAGCAATGACAGAGTGAAGGTCCTCGTAGAACTTCACCTTCACTTCATCTGGGTTGGTCATGGTTGGGGCGTAGGCACTGACAATGGTGAGGTGCTTCTGGCCAGATGCCAGTGGGAGTTTCATGGTCATAAGCCTATTGTTGACTCCCTTTGGGATTCCAGCTAGCTTGCTGACAAGTGCTGTTTTTACTGCAAAACCAACGCCAGCCTCACGTCGCTCTTCACTTCCTCGTCCACTCCAGAAGAAGGTGTAACCAGATCCCTGTTCACAGAGCTCGCCTTCGCCTGCAAGCCGAGTCTCACTCAAGGCTGCGATGTCAATGTTGTATCTGGCGAGTTCGGATGCAACTAGTGCCGTTCTCTTTTGGGGTCTGTCCGCGTTATCTCTGTCCAGGAGAGTCCTTATGTTCCAAGCACCAATGGTGAGAGGAACGATCCTTGTTTTTTTCTTTTCTTTCTTGTTGTTTCGACCGCTGATGTAGGGTCCCCGCCAGCCGCGGTATGCTGGCCAGGGTGATATGGAGCAGGCAGTTTTTAGGGCACCTTTTCTAGCCCCTTCCTCATGCCAGGGAGGTGAGCAGTGCATTCCTAAAGAGGGCTGCTCAGACGGCTGCCGAGCTCCATCGCTGCTCCTGTCGACGAAGAACGACCCTATGGCCTGAGCCGCCTGCGTGCAGGTCTGCGGCTGTGACTGCCAGTGTACCCACACTTGTTGTTTCGTCGCTCGCCTGTCGCCACAGGACTTGGGGGTGATGAAATGATGAAGGATGAAAGGTCATTTTGGATGACTGATGACTTGCGCCTATGAGTTTGTTTAAAGTGAAGAGGAGTTGCGCAACGTCGACCTCACACTCTCGTCCGGGTCCACCAATTTCCAGTGGCAAGACTAAGTCGAGACGACTGGAGGATGAGCACGGATGCAGTGGATGACCAAGATATCCTTTCAGTGTCTCATCTTGCTCTCTGTACTCCACAGTGCGTTGCTGTAACCGCCTTCCTCTCCATTGAACCGATAGGTTTCTTCCGCAGATTCTGCCGGATCCAGACTTCGCATGCATGGGTAGACACACCCCGGGGGCCAACTGCGTGTGGCATGCACACAGCACGGTGGAGCTAGATGGCCGTCGGTGGCTCTCCTGAGCCAACGCCCTTTTATGGATCTCCATAAGGGTGTCTAGCCACCCGCCTCACCAGTCCCGGAAGGGAGCGGTGGGAGTGCCGGTTTAGTCGCCGGCAACCCGACCCTGAACAGGTTGTACTGGATTACAGGTTACCAGTAGCAGATCTAATGACCTGACCTGACAATATTTTGAAAAGTATATATAATATATATATATATATATATATATATATCTTTTGTTTTTGCTTTTTTTAAATTTTATAATGACATTCCTCCTGTATGAAGCCTGCTCTTCCTGGGTTCTCAGGGTTCTTAAAAGTCCTTACATGTCCTGACATTTTGGAATTGCCAAGTAAGGCCCTACAAGTACTTAATTTTACACCAAGGTCTTTCCAGGGCCTTGCAACAGCAAAAAAAAAAAAAAAAGCAAAAAAAAAAGAGGAAGATGACACAGCAGATGATAAGGCTGCCTAGAAAAATTCATTTTTCATAATCTTATTTTGTGAGAAAGAATAGCCAGTGCTTGTTCGAGTCAGTACGAGCCATTAGAAATGCCAAGGACGTTTGCATTTGAGGATTGTTGGCTTAAGGAGGAAGAAGAATATGGGGACTGGCTGAAGAAAGGCTCAAAAGATAAGCATTAGATACGCACGATGTGCAGTTTGCCATATATCGCTAAGAGAAAATGGTTCTTGTACCTTCTTCTTCTTCTACTTGATTCGTGGGCTACTTGATTCGTGGGCTGCAACTCCCACGTTCACTCGTGTGTACACGAGTGGGCTTTTACGTGTATGACCGTTTTTACCCCGCCATGTAGGCAGCCATACTCTGTTTTCGGGGGGGTGTTCTTGTAACTAAGTCCTTACAAGGTCCTTACATGGCATAGCCTGAAGTCCCTGAGCACCCTGCTCTTCCGTTTGCAGAAGGGGAAGGTGTACAGTGAGGCGCTGGGCATGCACCGCATCTTCAGCGAGTGCCAGACGCACACGGCAACAGGGAGAGTCAGTCTGATGGAGCCCAACCTGCAGAACATCCCCAGGGACTTTGACATCCTCCTGCCAGGTGCACGAGTGTCAGAGAATGGGTTGAGGAGGATTCTGGTGGGGTGGGGGGAAGGGAAGGGAAGAGGAGGGGGTTGGGTGGGGGTGTGGAGGAGTTTGTGGTTTAGGAGTTGCAAGGAGGATGTTGTGTGTGTGTGTGTGTTCATGTGTGTGTGTGTGTGAGAAAGAGAGAGAGAGAAGGGGGACATAGTGTTAATCATGATTCAGAGGAGAGTTATGTGTGCGCTCGTGTGTGTGTGTGTGTGTGTGAGGGGGGCACAAAGTGTTAATCATGATTCATTGGGGAGTTGAGTTAAGAGTTGGGAGGAGGAGAATATCATGTGTGTTCATGTGTGTGTGTGTGTGAGGGGGTGAAGGGGCATGGGGGAGTTAATGGGGTTGGGAGGAGAATATTGTGTGTGTCTGTGGGAGGGGGGGGGGGGGGAGAGAGAGAGAAGTGGGGTCGGGCATGGAAGAGTTTGTAGGTAAGACTTAAAGAGGAGGTGAATATCAAAATTTGATGTTTTGCTTGTGTAAGGGGGGAAAGGGTATGGGGGGGGGGTTGTGGGTCAAGAGTTGGTTGGAGGATAGTAGTGTGTGTGTATGTGTGTGTGTGTGAGGGAAGAGAGGGAGAGGGCACGGAGAAGTTTGTGGGTTGAGTTGACTGGAGGAGAATATTGTGTGTGTATGTGTGAGGGGGAAAGGGTATTTGTATTTGTATTTCTTTTTATTACAACAGATTTCTCTGTGTGAAATTCGAGCTGCGTCGCTACACTACAGCGCCACCCTTTTTTTTGTGTGTTTTTTCCTGTGTGCAGTTTTATTTGTTTTTCCTATTGAAGTGGATTTTTCTACAGAATTTTGCCAGGAACAACCCTTTTGTTGCCGTGGGTTCTTTTACGTGCGCTAAGTGCATGCTGCACACGGGACCTTGGTTTATCGTCTCATCTGAATGACTAGTGTCCAGACCACCACTCAAGGTCTAGTGGAGGGGGAGAAAATATCGGCGGCTGAGCCGTGATTCGAACCAGCGCGCTCAGATTTTCTCGCTTCCTAAGCGGACGCGTTACCTCAAGGCCATCACTCCACTGCGAAGGGTTGGGGGTATGGAGGAATTCGTGGGTTCAGATTTGGGAGACGGAGAAGCAGATTATTGTTTGTATGTGTGAGAGAGAGAGAAAGAGTGAGTGAATGTGTGTATTTGTGTGTGTGTGAATGTGAGGTTTTATATATATATGATTGTATTTTGATTTACCTTCTGATGGGCGCAATAGCCAAGTGGTTAAAGCATTGGACTGTCAATCTGAGGGTCCCGGGTTCAAATCACGGTGACAGCGCCTGGTGGGTAAAGGGTGGAGATTTTTACGATCTCCCAGGTCAACAAATGTGCAGACCTGCTAGTGCCTGAACCCCCTTCGTGTGTATATGCAAGCAGAAGATCAAATACGCACGTTAAAGATCCTGTAATCCATGTCAGCGTTCGGTGGGTTATAGAAACAAGAACATACCCAGCATGCACACCCTGAAAACGGAGTATGACTGCCTACATGGCGGGGTAAAAACGGTCATACACGTAAAAGCCCACTCGTGTGTATACAAGTGAACGTGGGAGTTGCAGCCCACGAACGCAGAAGAAGATTTACCTTCTTTCTTAACTCAAGCATTTTCTGTTCACTTGACCCAACAGACGTCATCGGAGAGAGTCCCCCAGCCTTGCACGGCGGGTCCTCTCACCCTGCCAGCAAGGCTCGGGGGAAGGGAGGAAACTCTCGCCTGCAGGCAATGCGCGGCGCCATCCCGCAGACTGCCCATGTCAGCGACCCGGCCACGGCCACCCACATGGCCGTCAGCATGCGTCACGCTTTTGTCCCCTTTCCTGGTGAGTGTCTGGGTACTTCCCTCCTCCTCCCCCATCCCCTCAGTAGGGGATAATAACATACCTCTGCACATGAAAAAAAACAACAACACATAGATGTGTATCTATACACCAAGATAATACTACAAATTGCAGGTATGGACGATGGGCGCAATAGCCGAGTGGTTAAAGCGTTGGACTGTCAGTCTGAGGGTCCCGGGTTCGAATCATAGTGACGGCGCCTGGTGGTTGAAGGGTGGAGATTTTTATGATCTCCCAGGTCAACATATGTGCAGACCTGCTAGTGCCTGAACCCCCTTCGTGTGTATATGCAAGCAGAAGATCAAATACGCACGTTAAAGATCCCGTAATCCATGTCAGCGTTCGGTGGGTTATAGAAACAAAAACATACCC
Source organism: Babylonia areolata (assembly GCF_041734735.1). NCBI lineage: Eukaryota > Metazoa > Mollusca > Gastropoda > Neogastropoda > Buccinidae > Babylonia > Babylonia areolata. The sequence goes on from NC_134898.1 coordinate 16,551,954, forward strand.
AGCATGCACACCGCCGAAAACGGAGTATGGCTGCCTACATGGCGGGGTAAAAACGGTCATACACGTAAAAGCCCACTCGTGTGCATACGAGTGAACGTGGGAGTTGCAGCCCACGAACGCAGAAGAAGAAGAAGAAGCAGGTATGGACACGCACACTCTCTCTCTCTCTCTCACACACACACACACACACACTCAACAAAAATACCCCATACATGCACACATGCGCAAACACACACACACACTTCTCAGCATACCTTTCGTCCCCTTTCCTGGTGAGGGTAGGGGCCTCCCCCCCATGCATGGGGCCGCTGTGGGTAGAATCATCTGACCTGACTTCTCAGCATACCTTTTGTCAGAACGAAGACCAACAGTACAGACACACATCTCTCTTTTTTTTTTTCTTTTTTTTTTGCCAAGTTGCAAAGACATGGAACAGACTCCCTCTACAGACAGATCTTTTTATTTTATTTTCAAGCCTCAGAGATTGAATGGAACAGACCCCTTCTGCCCCCATACAGACATAGATTTTTCTTAGACCCCTTCTGCCCCCATACAGACATAGATTTTTCTTTTTCTTTTCAAACCTCAAAGACATGGAACAGACACCCCCTTCCCCCCTCCCTCCCCCCTACAGACATAGATCTTTCTTTTCAAACCTCAAAGACATGGAACAGACACCCCCCCCCCAGCCCCCTCCCCTCCCTACAGACATAGATCTTTCTTTTTCTTTTCAAACCTCAAAGACATGTAACAAACAAGCCCCCCAAGCCCCCCCCACCCCCATACAGACATAGATCTTTCTTTTGTCTTGTCAAACCTCAAAGACATGGAACAGACAACCCCCCCCCCCCCCCCAAGCTCCCTCCCCCCCCCCCTACAGACACAGACCTCAAAGACATGGAACAGACACCCCCTCCCCCCTCCCTCCCCCCTACAGACATAGATCTTTCTTTTTCTTTTCAAACCTCAAAGACATGGAACAGACAACCCCCCCCCCCCACCCCCAGCCCCCTCCCTACAGACATAGATTTTTCTTTTCAAACCTCAAAGACATGGAACAGACACCCCTCCCCCCCCTCCCTCCCCCCTACAGACATAGATCTTTCTTTTTCTTTTCAAACCTCAAACACATGGAACAGACACCCACCCCCCCCTTCCCTCCCTACAGACATAGATCTTTCTTTTTCTTTTCAAACCTCAAACACATGGAACAGACACCCCCCCCCCCCCCCCCTTCCCTCCCTACAGACATAGATCTTTCTTTTTCTTTTCAAACCTCAAAGACATGGAACAGACCCTCCCCCCCCCACACACACACACACCTTCCCTCCCCCTACAGACACAGATCTTTCTTTTTCTTTTCAAGCCTCAAAGACATGGAACAGACCCCCCCCCCCCCCCCCCCCCCACACACACACACCTTCCCTCCCCCCTACAGACACAGATCTTTCTTTTTCTTTTCAAGCCTCAAAGACATGGAACAGACCCCCTCACCCCCCTAGCATCCCCCCCTTCCCCCCCTCCCCCCCCACACCCTCCCCATACAGACATAGATCTTTCTTTCTCTTTTCAAGCCCCAAAGACATTGATGGAACAGACATGGATGGAACAGATTCCCTGACAACCTCTGACACTGACTCCCTTGCGGCATGTCTTTTAAATCTGGCCTGACCTCAGCGTACCTTGTGTCAGAATGAAGACCCACAGTCAAAGGTCTTTTCCTTTTTTTGTTTTTCAAGCCTCAAAGACATAGAACAGACTCCCTGACAATGTCCCTTGACACGGACTCCCCTTGAGTCTTTTGAATCCGGCCTTACTTCTCAGCATACCTTGTGTCAGAACGAAGACCTGTACAGATATAGATCTTTTTTTTGTTTTTTTTTTTCACGCCTCAAAGACATGGAACAGACTCCCTGACAACCTCCCTTGATGCTGACTCCCTTGAGTCTTTTGAATCTGGCCGTGGAACTCCCCTCTTCTCGCCAGCGATATGCTTTACTGTGGAAATGTCCATCCAAACTCTTTTACATGTGGAATTTTGACAATGTCTGTATGCATACGTATGTGTATACATGTATGCATTCATGAATATGTCGTTTGTGTGTGTGTGTGTGAGAGTGTGTGTGGGGAGGGGGCAGGTATATATATATCATTAAATGTTTGAATGTATGTCGAAATGTATGTATGCATTGTGTTTATGTGTGTGCATAGTTTGCTGGGTGCATTTTGGTGTGAATATGTAGCATTGCTATGATTGATTGATTGATTGATATGGATACTTATATAGCGCCTATCCTCTGTTAGAGACCAAGGTCTAAGCGCTTTACGAACACGGGGTCATTGACACAACAGGCTGCCTACCTGGGTAGAGCTGACTGACGGCTGCCATAGGGCGCTCATCATTCGTTTCCTGTGTCATTCAATCATATGTCAGGCACACACACATGAGACACTCAGACAGACATGTAACATTTAACATGTTACATGTATGACCGTTTTGTTTATTTACCCTGCCATGTAGGCAGCCATACTCCATTTTCGGGGTTGTGTATACTGGTTATGTTCTTGGTTCCATAACCCACCGAACGCTGACATGGATTACAGGATCTTTAACGTGCGTGTTTGATCTTCTGCGTGCGTATACACACGAAGGGGGTTCAGGCACTAGTAGTTCAGCACATATGTTGACCTGGGAGATCAGAAAAATCTCCACATTTTACCCACCAGGCGCCACCAAGGTTCAAACCCGGGACCCTCAGATTGAAAGTCCAACGCTTTAACCATTGGACTATTATGTATAATGTCATGTGATTTGTAAAACACCCTAGAGCAGTTTTCTGGATACAGTGCTATATGCATCCATGATTATTATTATCATCCATAGATGTATGTGCATAGTGATCTTCAAATGACTTCACGTGCAGATGCAGATGACACTTTAAATATCACCATATGTTACGGCAGTAACAGACCCATTTTTATCTTTCAGAAAATAATGAAGAAATCAAATTTCATATGAGTTTTTCACTTTTTTTTCCCCTGATAATTATTTTGTATTTTTCTATTGTCTCAGTTAATTTGTAAATAAAGCAACCACATGTTGCAGACGATTTACACCTATTCTGACTTTTTGGGTTACACAGACCCACACTTTGTAAATACCAAAATAAGCCAAGACAAAAATGTGAACTGTTGTTTAGGGGGGGAAAAAGTTAGTTATCATTTGTTTTTTATCTCATTGATTTGTTTTGATTTTTTTTCTTATCCCTTTTTCTGTCATTATTTCCCGTCCTCCTCCCCTCAAAAAAAACAACAACAGGGGGAGTGATACTTGCAGCCGATTACTCACAGTTGGAGCTGCGTGTCATCGCTCACCTGTCAGGCGATGCCAAGCTCATCTCTGTACTGAACAACGATGGGGACGTGTTTAAACTGATCGCCGCCCAGTGGAAAAACACAGAGCCCGAAGCAGTGACAGCAGAAGAGAGACAGCACGCCAAACAGGTATGGAGGGTGGGAAGGGGGAAGGGGGGGGACCAGGCATAGACTCTTCTCAGCCCCCCCACCCCCAATTGGGATGCAGCCTTTTTTTTTACCCCTCGTTTTGGGGGAGGGAGGGGTGTGGGGGCGGGGGGGGTTGTTTTTTTGTGCTATCCCATCATCTGCCCCATTTCAATGACATTACTCACACGCCGCTCATTCCGAGTCACCCATGCACAGCCACACCCGGGTTCATCCATCACAGTCCCAGCGTCGGCAGTCCACAGGGAACCATCGATGTTAGGTTGCCAGGAGGCCACACACCAGAGGAGACCCTGCACTGCTGCTGAGTCACTTCAGTGGTTTTCAGTGGTGCCTGTTCTGATTTAGCTTACTTAGGACACCACCTACTAAGCCTCCTACTGATGACAATAATGGCTTAGTCGCGGAGCCAGACTGCGTGAGCGTCCCTCCCAGCGTGGAGACCGCCACCACATCCCTCCAACGCCGAACGGCAGTGCCCCTTGAATCTGCCGACACTGAAGACCTTGACAAGACTCACCCCAAGCACCGAAGTGGAGGGGTACCGAAATTGAGGTCACCATGACAGCAGGGCACCCTGTTGGTTTTTTACTCCAGGGACAAACCTGGCAAGCCCAGATTAACCCCAGGCATGGTTCGTTAGGGTCCTTACCAGTCCTTACAAATCCTGACATTTTTTCTATTCCCAAGTAAGGACTTGCAAGTGCTTGCATTGACAATGACATCAAGGTCTTTACAAGTCCTAATGTGAGCAAATAAGTCATTGGTCAAAACCGCTTTCAACAAATTACAGCACCAGTGCTAACACCCCCCTCTTACTATTCCTGAACTTCAGACCTTCTAGGCCTTCTTCCTAGGCCTCACCAATACAACAGACAATACTCCTGCTTGACTTTTTTTTGTTTGTTTTTTTTTGTTTTGTTTTTTTGTGAAATTGTGGTATCTCCATTTGCCATTACCGGTGCTTGTTCAGGTCAGCTCAAATCCTTGCCACGGTAGTGTGCATTTCTGGGTCGTTGGCTGAAAGAGGAAGAATATAGGGACTGGTTAACTCTCTCCATACGAACGGCGAAAGAGACGACGTTAACAGCGTTTCACCCCAATTACCATCATCAAAATATTGCAAGCTGAAGGCTCTTATACTGAAGAGGTGAATGTTGACAAAGAATACCACAATTCTGATGACGGAAGCTAAAGGTTGGGTCATTCAGACACCCACTGGACATCCGATGGGTCTGTGTAGAGGAGAAGAGAGGACTGGCCGTACTGAGTGAATTAATTAACTCACTCCAGATGAATAGTTCTCTCCCTTGCTTTTCCCTACAGACAACCCATTTGTTAGGGTTAGGAAAAATATCACAAAAAATACAAAACATGAAGTAACTGAATGAAACTCACTGCACTTGACCCACTGACCCCTCTCCTCACGTCGTGTGAATGCCCATCCCCCTCCCTCTTCACTGCTCTCAGAAGCTGAGTCACTATCAGTACCTTCTTGCTGGTTGCTTTCTTCACTGCAGATACTTTATTCAACGTCTTCATCATCCTCGTTGATGTCGAAACTTTCAGTTTGAAGCATTTCAATCACTTCAGCAGCAGTAAAAGCTGCTGTCGTGATCTAGTTTGCTCCAAACATTTCCACTTTTATCACCTGCGACGCCATTTTCGATACGTATGCAGATTAGCTTGTCGTGTGGGGTCCTGAACTCACTGGCTCACTGTGGAGTGTGTTGTTACGAAATCTCATGAAGAAACTTTCCATTCGACCCTTGATACGTTTGCAATGCCCAGTGTAGTTGCAATTGTTATGCTACCACATGAAGAAAACGTGGAAAAATTTTTAATTGTCGAAACCGCTATAGCGTTCCGTCGTCCGGAACGCAACCTTACATCAGGAACGCTATAGCATTCCATCATCCGGAGTGAGTTTGAGAATAATGTGCAGTTTGCAAGATATCACTTCATTTGTCTTTGATGAGCGAAGGTCCTTACAGAATGAGGAAATGGTCCAGATAAGTCCTTACAAGGTCCTTTATATGGCGTAATCTAAAGTCCCTTGGAATCTTGCCAGGTCTGTACAGATAAGTCTGGAACAATCTTGAAGGGAGGAGTGGGAGGGGGGGTGTACACATACCTCACACCACTTTTTGCAGTTGATATGTGGGTCATCCTAGGCTAGCTTGAAATGACCCCTGGGAGTAAATGTGACCCAGTTAGAATCATTACAGGCTATCAAAATAGAACTCGCCCATGTTTGCTGTTTTTTGGAGGGGGGGGGGGGGGATAGTTTGAGGCTGTTACACTGGGGTTCTTTCATCATGAACAGCCCCCCTCCCACCGCCCCCATCTTCTGGAAAATTTGTGCTAGAAATTTCCTCATTTCTTTCGCTCTCTTTGTTTTGTTTCTGCTTGATTTTCTTTCTTCACTATTAGCTGTAGTGTAGCGACGCACTCTCCCAGGGGAGAGCAGCCCAAATTTCACACAGAGAAATCTGTTGTGATAAAAAAAAAAAAATAAAAATAAATAATAATAACAACAAATACAAATCTGCTCTCTTTTTTTTCTGCCTTCCCACTTTATTCCCCTTTTCTTCATTTTTTTTTTTTTTTTTTTATCCAGCAAGCCATGACATTTTTTCCCCCTTTCTTTTCTGCGCCTGTGCTGTTTGCGCCTGTCAAGCATGTAACCTGTTTGCTTGCTCAGCTTATCATGTGACCACAGTGTGTTGGTTGTTTTTGGTTTTTTTTTCCCCTGTGTCGTAGATATGTTACGGCATGCTGTACGGCATCGGCCCCAAAGCCCTGGGCGAGCAGATTGGGGTGGACGAGAATGATGCTGTAGTCTTTATGGAGTCCTTCAAGGCCAAGTACACTGGTACAGTCTGCTGTGTGTGTGTGTGTGTGCTTGTTCTTTTCACTGTAAGTGATAACAGATGAGGAGAATTGAGGGAGAAAAACTGCTGGAGAGGGTGGGGGAGGGGGGGGGGGGGGGAGTCATTTTTCGTGCAGTTTCAGAAAATGTCTTATTTTCAAGTCTGGTATTACACACTGAAAATAACTTGGCAATATTTTGTTTTGAAAAAAAAATATATATATATATATATTGAGGTAACAATCTATATTTGTCTTATCCTTGTACTTTCACCGATAGAAAATTTAATTTCTTCTGCTTTTTTTGTTTTTGTCTTGATATTATTGTGAGAGTGGTAGTGAGTGTCCATAGCATTATGAAGAACTGTCTTTTTTTTTTTTTAAGTAGCTTATATAACAGCAAATGTAGGACCCAGGTTAGACTGACTGTGATCGTACAGGCATGCGTAGCTACCTGCGTAAAACGGTGGAGCGTTGTCGTGAGAGTGGCTACGTGATGACGGTCACTGGACGAAGGCGCTACCTGCCTGCCATCAAGGACACCAACCCCCATGCCCGGGCCCAGGTAACAGACTGCCTTGTTTTGCTGACAAACAGGATCCTATAAAGCCTGGGGGGGGAGAGAAAAGAAAAAGAGAGAAAGGAAATGAAAATGTTTGCACAACTACAGACATATTCATGAACATGCACCATACAGCATGCCGTAACATATCGATGACATTCATGCAGCATGCCGTAACATATCTATGACATTCATGCCACCATACAGCATGCCGTAACATATCTATGACATTCATGCCACCATACAGCATGCCGTAACATATCTATGACATTCATGCCACCATACAGCATGCCGTAACATATCTATGACATTCATGCCACCATACAGCATTCCGTAACATATCTTTGACATTCATGCACCATACAGCATGCCATAACACATCTATGACATTCATGCACCATACAGCATTCCATAACATATCTGACATTCATGCACCATACAGCATGCCGTAACATATCTATGACATTCATGCCACCATACAGCATGCCATAACACATCTATGACATTCATGCACCATACAGCATTCTGTAACATATCTATGACATTCATGCACCATACAGCATTCCGTAACATATCTATGACATTCATGCACCATACAGCAGACCGTAACATATCTATGACATTCATACAGCATTCCCATAACATATCTATGACATTCATGCCACCATACAGCATGCCGTAACATATCTATGACATTCATGCACCATACAGCTAACATATCTGTGACATTCATGCCACCATACAGCATGCCGTAACATATCTATGACATTCATGCCACCATACAGCATGCCGTAACATATCTATGACATTCATGCACCATACAGCATTCCGTAACATATCTATGGCATTCATGAGTTGGCTCTTCACAAGGGGTGAAACTCAGGTGCATGTTGCTCCGTGTTAAATCAGTTTGGTTTTTTTTCCCCCTCTCATATGAACAGAATTGCTGGTGTTTAATTGAATCACGGTTTGATGTATCTTTGTGTTGAAGAATTGTCTGTTATGCCCTACCAGCTGCGCTTTGTCTATATTAGGAGATGATAGAGTTGTTCATTTATGTTCTGACGGGCGCAACAGCCGAATGGTTAAAGCGTTGGGACTTTCAATCTGAGGGTCCCAGGTTCAAATCTCAGTAACGGCGCCTGGTGGGTAAAGGGTGGAGATTTTTCCGATCTCCCAGGTCAACGTTATGTGCAGACCTGCCAGTGCCTGAACCCCCTTCGTGTGTATACGCACGCAGAAGATCAAATACGCACGTTAAAGAACCTGTAATCCATGTCAGCGTTCGGTGGGTTATGGAAACAAGAACATACCCAGCATGCACACCCCCGAAAACGGAGTACGGCTGCCAACATAGAAACGGTCATACATGTGAAATGTTAAATGTTACATGTTTGTCTGAGTGTGTATGTGTGCGTGCCTGACATCTGATTGAACGACACAGGAAACGATTGATGAGCGCCCAATGGCAGCCATCAGTCGGCTCTACCCAGGTAGGCAGCCTGTTGTGTAAATGACCCCGTATATGTAAAGCGCCTAGAGCTTGGTCTCCGATCGAGGCTAGGCGCTATATAAGTATCCCATATCAATCAGTCAATCAATGTTTCAGGCAGAGAGACAGGCAGTGAACACGACAGTGCAGGGCTCAGCGGCAGACATAGTGAAGGCCGCGATGAATGCCATCGACAGGGAGCTGGCTCAGGCGTTCCCTGACACCCGTTTCCCCCACAGACATTGCCACGCAGGTACGTGAGTGAGTTCCTGTGGTGATAACAGCTGTGATGCTTGATTGAGTAGGATGATACTACTAGACATGTGAGAAAATCCTGGGTTTTTTTTTTTCTTTTAATAACAAAAAAACAAACAAATCTGCAACATTTTCACAGGAACTGTACAATATTCTCTTCTGTCTCTGGTTTATTAATAACTATGATAATAAAGCTAATATTTGGTACTTGTGTGAAGTCCCACCACAGTGGGTTCTAAGTGCCTCTTAAGAAATAATACACATATAATAGTACACAGTGGAATACAAGATCACACGAAGACATATATATATATATATATAGAGAGAGAGAGAGAGAGAGATCCCTTGCAATTGGCCCCCATAGGCCTTGACTTATCGTTTTAAAATGCAGATTTTAAAACAATTTTACGTTTCTTTTATCTTTTTGCCTGGGTTTTCTTGCCATGTTCTGCTCAAGCTGGTTATTGAGAGACATTTTCTTTTTTGGTAATTTCTCCTTGCTTGAGTAGTGGTTTCTCTCTGATTCGCAGTCAAGAGCGGGTAGGTACCAAGCCCGATGAGCACTTCCCAAGTGCGAAACAGCTGTCGCTTGCTGTGTAAATCAACTTTCCTTTTGGAGGTACTTAGGACCAACATGGGCAAATGAGAGCTTTTCAAACCACCACCCACCCCAATTCACAAATACAGTTTTAAAGGTTAAAGAATTAACCAAGACTGTTTTTTGGTGTGTTCTCCATTCCATTATATAAATACAAAGACATGTGGGCCTGGATTTAATATATATATATATATATATATATATATATATATATATAAGAACAACAAAATTCCCAGAATGCAGGAGTGTTGCTCTCCCCCTTCGCCAGTTTGAATGGTGGTCTGGGTGCTCGTAGTTCTGGGTGAGACGATAAACCGAGGTCTCACGTACAGCATGCATGAAACACATGTAAGAGAGAACCCGTAACAGCAAGGGGTTTTCCCCTGGCAAAATCATGTAGAATAGTCCAATCTAACAGCAGAACAAATGAACTGCAAGACAGGAAAAAAATGGGTGGCACTGTCCTCTGGCGATGCACTTTCCCTGGGGAAGAGCTGTCTGAATTTCACATACAGAAATCTGTTGTGACAAAAAGTAGCATAATATTTTTGTGATTTGATATTATTTGTCCTTCACCAGTTAAGTCAAAACTGCTTTAATATGTCTTAAATCACACAGCCCTTTTAATGTTTTTCTTTTCGCAATGTTGTGTCGATAATTTGCTTGAATATATGTGAACATAGGTGATGTCACTTTTGTTCTTCATTCCTTAATATTGTATAAATATTCCAGATACAAAAGTAGGCGGGGGGGGGAAGATAAAGACCAAAAGAGGAATGGGAGGTGAATGCTAGGTTTCTTCTACTAATTTTTATTGGGTTTTTTTTTTTTTTGGGGGGGGGGGGGGGGGGTTGTTGTTGTTTTTCGTCTGTCTAATTATTCATTTATCTATGTATCCTGTTTCTTTTCTTTTTTCATCTTTTTTATTGACTCACTTTTGTAAACAATATTGCACCTCTGGGATGGGCACAAAAAAATAAAAAAATGAAGCCTAATTATATGCAAACTGCATTTACTGTTATATTTATATTTTTTGTATTCTCTAAACTTGGCACTTTGATCTGATATTCTGACCCAACAACAAGAGCAGTCATTATTATCATTTTTTGTTCAAACAGGAACTTCTTTTGCTAAGCATGGAAGTTTTATTTATTTTGCAAATGTTTGGTGCAGACAGTAAAAAAGGGAAATTACTCTGTAATTAATGCTAGGGGACTTAATTTGCTTTAAACTGATCTTTCTGATCTTAAACATTACATTTTGAAATTATACTCAATACATAAAAAGCTTGGATTTTTTTTAAAGTGTATCACAAGTGCGTCTTAAAGGCCTTGTTTGTAAATGTTCCTGGTATTCATGTGATAACTGACATAATTACAACGGCAATTGTCATTCTTTGGTGTATTTGATACTATACTCTATTATCTTTAATATACGATCCTTTTTTCTTTTTTTTTAAGTATTACAATACCATACTTTTTTCTTCTTTTTTTTAATAGTTTTTTTAGGTGTAATTAATTGTCAGTCATGTCCACCCATTCCGAACAACAGAGGAAGCAACTGCTGTCCTGACTATCTGGGCTAGGATTTGAAATCAGTGGAGTGTGTCTTCCCAAGCTGCATCCCCACTGTTTCAGCCTAGAGTGTTTTAGGACTGGTCTGCATAAAGGATGGTCCCTAAACACCACCTAGCCCCCAAGGCTATAATACAACACATTATGTGCAGTTTTGGCCTCGTGGTAACATGTCCGCCTACAAAGCGAGAGAATATGAGTGCATTGGTTCGAGTCCTACGGTCGCCGATATTTTCACCCCCTCCACTAGACCTGAACTGGTGGTCTGGACACTAGTCATTCAGATGAGATGATAAACCGAGGTCCCATGTGCAGCATGCATAAGTGCATGTAAAAAAAAAAAAACCCTACGTCAACAAAAGGGTTGTCCCTGACAAAATTCTGTAGAATAATCCAATTTGATAGGAAACCAAACAAAAATTGCAGGCACGCAAAAAAAAAAAAAAAAAAGGATGGCGCTGTCAGTGTAGCGCTCGCCTTGAGGAGAGCAGCCCGAATTTCACTCAGAGAAATCTGTTGTGACAAAAAAGAGTAATACATTATACAGTACAATACAATGCAACACATTTACAGTACCTAAAGAGAGTAATACAATACAATACAATGCAACACATTTACAGTACCTAAAGAGAGTAATACAGTACAATACAATACAATGCAACACATTTACAGTACCTAAAGAGAGTAATACAGTACAATACAATACATTGCAACACATTTACAATACCTTCCTTTATATATATATATATATATATATATATATATATATATATATAATGGGCAGAGGCTGACCATCCCCGAGGCGCCTTCTTGGTGCTGCAGCTTCATGATGAGCTGATCTATGAGGCCTCTGGCAGTGACGTTCAGCAGGTAGCTGCCATCGTCAAACGGCTCATGGAGACCACCACCCCCCTCTCCGTACGCCTGCCGGTCAAGGTCAAGGTGGGGCCCAGCTGGGGTCGTTTGCATGATATGGAACTGTGATATTTTCTGGTGTGTTTTTTGTTGTTTTTGTTTTGTTGTTGTTCTCTCTCTTTTCTTTAATCTGTTTTATGTCTTGCCATGATTGACAGTGAGGAACATATTTTAGGGAGTGTGAGTGATTTCGGGGGGGGGGGGGGGGTTGTTTTGTTTTTGTTTTTTTCCCTTTTTTTAGTGCTTTGATTTGTTTCTGTACAAGATTTAACACTATATGAATACGTTAAGTAGCAGTAGTAGTATGTATCCAGCAGCACTGATGCTGGCATGTATGAGATGAGTTTTCTTTTTTTTTCTTTTTCTTTTAACCATATTAGTGGATAGCATTGTACTTGCTGCTTTGTGAGATGTGTAACTATTTTTAGAAGTAGGTTATTTAAGTAAAGAAAGTGGACTTTGTCTTTGATACAGTCATTGATTGTATTCATTGTATGTATTCATTGTATGTATTTAATTAAAACACTAACATTATGGTTTCCTCAAATGAAATGCTGTTGCACATTTTGAAATTGTTTTTATGGGGGTCATTCATGACTCTGTTGGGATTGTGTGTCTTTGATACAATCATTGATCGTATTCAGTGTATGTGTTTTAACTTATACACTAACATTATAATTTCCTCAAATGAAATGCTGTTGCACATTTTGAAATTGTTTTTATGGGGGTCATTCATGAGTCTGTTGGGATTGTATGTATTATACTGAATCAAATTATAAGCAATTACATCATTCTGAATGAAATTCTATGCAGATGATGTCACTTTGTGCTAAATGAAATTATGTACACTGGTAATGTTTTGATTGAGTGAAATTTATACAGTGATTAGTGTTTAACTGAATGAACTTCTTATATAGTGATTTCATTAAAAAAAAAGAAATTTCTATAGGTATATTTTTTTTGCATGAAAAGTATGGTTTCTTAGTCATACACTTTGAAGTGCAATGTTTGAATATTTTGCCGTGTGTGTGCTGTGTGTGTGCGTGCAATAAATCAAAAGTATCTTCCACAAGCACTTTTCGTGACATTCTTGAAGTGAACATCTAACTTATCTGAGCTCTGTTACTGCTCAAGATAACCTACTGTTCTAAGAAATGGCCACATTGTAGTAATGATGCATGTACTTCTGGTTTGTCTCTGGTGTTGTTGTAGTTTTGGGGTTTTATTTATGCTTCATTTCCCCCTTATCCCATGATTAAACGAAAGAAAAAGAAATTATGTTCTAATATACTGCAGAATAACAACAGTACTAATGCACCTGGCTATGTCGTGATGCTGACGTTGTCCAAAAATAAAAAGTATGTGCAAGGTATATTATTATGATATGGAGTGATGGCCTAGAGGTAACGCATCCGCCTAGGAAGCGAGAGAATCTGAGCACGCTGCTTCGAATCACGGCTCTGCCGCCAATATTTTCTCCCCCTCCACTAGACCTTGAATGGTGGTCTGGACGCTAGTCATTCGGATGAGATGATAAACTCAGGTCCCGTGTGCAGCATGCACTTAGCGCTCGTAAAAGAACCCATGGTAACAAAAGGGTTGTTCCTGGCAAAATTTTGTAGAAAAAATCCACTTTGATAGGAAAAACAAATAAAAACTGCATGCAGGAAAAAAATGCAAAAATATGGGTGGCGCTGTAGTGTAGCGATGCGCTTTCCCTGGGGGAGAGCATCCTGAATTTCACACAGAGAAATCTGTTGTGATAAAAAGAAATACAAATATATGTGTAGCAGAATGTACATCTGTTACATGCCGAGACCAGTTTTTTTGTGTGTGGCTTTTTTGTTGTTGTTGTTGTTGTTGTTGTCTTTTTTCTTTGCTACTGTAGTTTGTTTTCTGTTGTTAATTGTGTTTCTGTTCTTGATCTATGTTATTACTGATTGTTTTGGTGTGTTTTTTGTTTTGTTTTTGTTTTTGTTTTTTCAACCTAGGACAACACAGATTATATCAATTCAAGACCAGAAATTTATATCCATGTTGGCAAGCAGAGTGCACACTGAAAACCATGCCTTACTATGTAAGTACTAAACAATTATGATTCCCCAAACTCCACACCTCATGTTCCTGAACTTTTTTTTTTTTTTCTTCAAAATCACCACTTGATGATATCGTCAATGACACACAGAGTTGCATTTTCTTATTCCTTTGACTCATTAGGAATATTAATGTAGCCGTGTTGTAAACTGAGTGGTATATCATAAAGGGGACGGTACAAAAGAATTTACTGAATTAAAGGATAGAAAAGATCCCCGCACAGGCCAGGAACATGCAGAGGCCAATCAGAAAAAGGCTTTTTCTTTTGTTTTATTTACAATAGGTATGAGAAGATAAGAAGAGATAAGACAGTGCAGTAGAATATTAGGCAGCTGACTGTGTGTGCGACACGCTTGATGTGTGCTTGAGAGCGGCACCTCGGAAAGTGACCGGCCGACACGCAACAGTTTACAGTTCAAATTTGAATATTAATAGCCTTATGCCACAGGAGTTACCTCCTCATGTCAATGGTTGGACACCATCACTACAGTTTCACTGCAGCGAAACTGTTGTCTGCTTTACGGCATGTGCTGTGAGTTGAACTACAGTTAGTAGCTAGCTGAGCACTTGGCTACATTAATTCTTTGACACAATGAATTCTATTTTGTGACATGAATAATGTTAATTCTTGACAAAATGAATTCTGTTCTTCACAATTACTATCAGTTCTTGACATAATGAATTCTATTCTTAACATGAATAATGTCAATTCACTCATCTGATATCATTGTGAAACTTTGGACATTGCCTGATGTACAAAAAAAAAAAAAAAAAAAATCCGGAAATATATGCCTCATGTATTGTACAGCGTATCATAGGTGGTGTTTTTGTGTGTGTGGTTTTTATCATGTATTTTTTCATGATCATGGAACATGTTCGGAAATTTTTTTTATTTTATTTAGTATATGAACTTAGATATAATAGAATATGTGTGAGTGGATATGAATGATGATGGGTATGTTACTATATATAATACTGCAAATGAAATAAATCTTTGTACAAACCATCTTTGCTTTGTGTGGTTTTGTTGTCATGGAATTAGAACATGCGCTATGAAAGCTGAAATGTTTAGTTTTCTTATTGCATGCACACACATACAACCCCCCACCCCCACCCCCTCACCCACCTCACACTCACTGAATAAAACTCTACATTGCAGTTGAGGAACTGCTCCTTGATTTAACGTGATGACGAGTCACATGGGTGATCAAGGTGATCAAACGATGTGTCACACACACTGATCACGCCCTCTGTGAACACATCGATTGATCACATGAGCATGTCACGAAACCATACAGACCCTTTCCAAAGAGATCATTGGCTGTGTATGAAGCCATGTGTGTGTGACCATGGATGCAGTTTGGAGTTGTCTGTGTCTTATTTCAATCAAGAACTCTTTTTTTTTCTTTTTCTTTTTTGTTGTTGTTGTTATAATGACTACCAAGTTAAACTGATCTCTCAGTCAAAGAAGGCCACTCACTTGTGTAGCTTTTTCTTTGTTGTTGTTGGTTGTTGTTTTTTGTTGTTGTTTTTTTTGGGTTTTTTTTGTTGTTGTTGTTGTTGTTTTTAAGGATCTTCCGTCTTTATCAAAGAGATAACAATCATCACCACTGTCATCATAAACAATTTTATACTCCAGAACAAGAGATTTGGTGATATATATATATATATATATATATATATGTGTGTGTGTGTGTGTGTGTGTGAAATCTTTTTTTTTTTTTTTCTTTTTTCTGATAACTTACTTTTGTATTTCATATGATCTTTTAATATCTCTAAAGCGTTTGTGACACAGTCAATGAGTCATACACACTATGTATCAGGTGTGATTGTAACAGGCAAAACTGGCATCCGTGACAATGATAAGATATAAGACCTCTTGTAACAGCACAAAAGAGCACATGTTGTTGTGCTACCAGAGATACGTCATAAAAGTGATCCTGAATCCCCGCTTGACTCGGGCACAACTTCTGAATCCTATGCTCACAGTGTGTATGTGTGTGTGTGTGTGCATGTGCGTGTGTGTGTGTATGTGGAAGCACACACTCAGATGATCCTGAAACAAGAAAAACAAACATCCCCTCAAAACCAGCAAAATTTCCAAGTACAGATATGATGATACACACACCAGCCAATTAATCATTTTACATGTATTTCAACTGATTAGATTATTCGCAATAAGATTGTTTAAATATCTCTTATGTAATAAAGACACTGACATTACTAAAACCTACCAAATTAACTTTTTACTTCAATGAATAAGTGGCAACATTTTTTTTTCTTTCTTCAGTTCGTTTTACCAATGCTAATTTGTATAGTTTAAATTAGTTGCAGCCACATTTAAGTCACGGAAGCTTTGCACTTTTTGTCAATTCTCGTGGTCTTTTATAGATATTTCATTTTAGATGCATGAATCATGTTTGCTAGACGCTTGTTATTTCGTGTGGCTTTGTTCCTTTGGAACTTGCCGTTCAATAGTTGCCTTATAATTATCACTAATGAAGTGAAAATATTTCTTTTCACTTTAACTTCACACACGCATTCACACACATACACACATACATACACACGCGCACACACTCACACACACACACACACACGCACGCACCCACGCGCGCACACACACACACACACACATTCTCTCACTCTCACACACACAATTCATGAACATAAATGGCAGGGATAATATAGATACGAATCATTCAATCATTATCAGGCTACAATTAACTCTTCAAGAAGAGCGCTACATGGACATACAAGCAGCACATCAGAGCCATACCAAAATGTTAAACACATGTATTAACGGTCACGTCAAAAGAAACTGAAGAACAGAGAGAGAGGTTATAACTGGCTAGTTTAAAGATGAAAAATAATTATATAAAACAACAAAACCGTTACATGTTACTGTTTCAAGAAACAAACAAACGCACAAACATTGGACTGTCTATTTACCCACGTGAAATATGAGTTTGTTTCGTTTCCCTTTGTGACTGACTGATTGTGATGAAACGGGAGGGGGGGGGGACAAAACAACAAAAAACATAGCATCATCCCGTTAGATTAAAACCCCTTCAGTGCCAAGGGGAAAACAGCAGAAAGTAGTGTTTCAGGCCATAAAAAAACATCTAAAACAATAAGCCTAAAACTGAGAAAATGGTCTGGAGATATACCACTCTAAACCAGCTATGTGAATTTTCAGCCTTCCAGAGCTTATTTCCCTTTTTCTGGTGACGTCATCAGTGACGTCACTATGCACGTACGTAGTACGTTTACGGCAGTCAAGGAGTTTTTAATTAATGTGTGTGAAGCATGCAGACATTCTCCGTCAACTTAAGACATCTGTATACATATCTGGACACACGAATGCTGCCGTGTGTCGCACAAAATTATACAGATGCTTGTGGCTCTTTGGCCATTCTTTTCTGATGTATGTAAATACCTATAATTATGTGCAACCAGCCTCTCAGTTGTATCAAACATCTGCTGATCGACTGCTGAGTTCCGCATGATATCACTTACACACACATGTTGCAGTTAGCTCCACAAAAACCGTGTTCTTGGACTGTGGAGTGATGGCCATGAGGTAACGCGTCCGCCTTGGAAGCGAGAGAATCTGAGCGCGCTGGTTAGAATCACGGCTCAGCCACCGATATTTTCTCCCCCTCCACAAGACCTTGAGTGCAACCAGCCTCTTCGCAGTTTATATCAAACATCTGCTGGTCGACTTCTGAGTTCCGCATGATGTCATACACACACACACATGTTGCAGTTAGCTCCACGAAAACCGTGTTCTTGGATTAAAAAAAAATAATAAATAAAAAAAAAAAAAAAATTCCTTCAGTTCCCAAAGGAAATAAACATTTTCATCTTGACTGAAATTTCAAGGTAGACAGAAGGAGATGAAGGTGGTTTTTGGTATTTTCAATGTTATTTTTTATAGATCTCTTGACATTGTTCTGGTTTCTGTTCGACTTGTTTTAAGAGCTGACAGGTGTCCGACCTGAAGCGTCCTCTCTGCGGTAGTGCTGGGCCATTAGCAACGTGGTTTTGATTTAATGCTCATTCATTTAGGTGTGTATAGCCTGTCTCAGAATCCGGTTATCAGGTGAGCAGCGATTTGAAAGATGTGATTATTAAGCGATGGTGTTGGATGCTGGATGTGCATTAAAAGAGAAAAAAAAAATTTAAGTTTGCGCATGACTCGATACTATTACTGTATTTGCTGAGCAAATTGTCAATGCCCCGCGCTTTAGGAATTTTATGATTAATACTATTACTTTTTATTCAGATAAAATCAATGCGTATGAGCGCTTAACTTAATGTGTGTGTGTGTGTGTGTGTGTGTGTGTGTGTGTGTGTGTGTGTGTGTGTGTGATCCTGATCAAGCTTTCTCAGACGTAACCTGAGGAATTGCCCCCCAGAAAGCCGCCGAATGGTATATATTTCACTTGAACGTTCAACGCTGTAACTTATATGGAGCAGTAGTCTGGGACCCCCACCTCAAAAAAGGACATCGAAAGGCTTGAGAGAGTCCAACACCAGGCCGCCAGATTCATGACCAGGGACTACAGATCAAGGGATCCAGGCTGCATGACACAAATGCTACAAAATCAAAATTTACCACCTTCAGAGGATCGTCGTAAAACCATACAAATTACTACAATGTTTCGGATTGTTGACAATCAAATACCGGCCTTACCACCAGGAAAGTTCTTGACACCTGCAAGCTAGACCAGCAGAAGATCCAAGCCTACATCTTATAAAGACCTTGATATAGACAGTATAGTAGGAAGAAGAACTTTCAACAACAGCAAGGGTTATGTCATTCCATTCTCCAGGACAGATCAGCCACAGAACTCATTCTTTGTGAAGACAATAGCGGAATGGATCATCAGGAGGAAGGAGTTTTGAGTGCAGGGGACGACCGCAGCATTCATGGCGGCCATCAAAAGACCCCTGCCAACTAGTTTCCCATCAATAACAGTAGCAGTGGTAGTAGCTTTTTTTTTTCTTCTTCTTCTTTTCTTTATTTAAAAAAAAAAATTTATGCGCTCTCCCAAGTTCCATTGCGACGATGGCTATAATGGCCCCTGCGACGTATAGATCTTGACCCTGTGTGTGTGTGTGTGTGTGTGTGTGTGTAAAAACAAATCATTTTCTTGAACTGTAAATTTGTATCATTCCATTGTGAAATAATGCAATTCTCCAGTCACAGGATACAAACATCACAGCAAAGATGAATCTATGATCCATGTGGCATGATACGAGATCTACAAATTTTGACTATAAGGTAATTTGTTTTAACTAGGGTAAGTGGGCCAGATTGCGAACAGTGTGTAATTGCGAACGGTTCGTGTACCGCACCACTTCGAAACGTTCTCACCACACACACTTCACAATTCAATGTCTACCTTATTGAATATCCATTTCCAAGAACCAGTCAAACATCAGCTATTTCTGGCTGTTTCCTCTCTCTTTCTTCTCTTCGCGCACCACTGCCGACCAAGGTCGCAAACGTGCTCTCAAAATACTAAAATCAAGGGAAGCAAATTGTGGGACCGGAACTTTGACGCAGTTTGAAATAGCTGATTTGATTGGTTATTGCTGAATGAATTGTGCATCACCAGTGCTGGGAGAATTTAAGAAAGCATGCTGGTGACAGATCCCAGAACGTCAGTTTGACAGGAATCTCCGAAACAGTGTCGTTTGCAAGAAGACCCAAAGATATTTTGACTGAGTCTATTTGCGATGGATGCTGTACAGTTACTGAGCGCTCTCAAAAGGGTATGTTTGTGTGTGGTGTATAGTGTGTGTGTGTTCAAAAATGTGTGTTTGTGTGCAAGTGTGATCAAAACCAACAATACTACAGTCTGGTGCGATGTTCTAATAATATGTTATGTCAAATGAGTTCAAGACCGGTACTGTTTTAATTGTCTACTTTTACACCTACCCAAACACATCGATCGCAATTAGATGGCCCGTTCACATTTTCCCTCAAGCACGTGTACCCTGTTGTTTCAACCGTTGAAAAGAAGGAGAAGATGAAGTTTTCGCATGTAAACCAACCAGAGAAAGCCCTTTAAATTTTAAAAAAAAAAAAAAGACAAAACAAAACAAAACAAAAAACCCCAAACAAACAAACAAACAAAACCCCCAGAAAAGCTACATTTGACTATCGTACAACCTGTTATCTGCACAAAACACACGTTGAGCTGGTCGCTTTGATTGGATCGTTCGCAACCAGGCCTACCTATACCCTATAGGCTTACCCGAAGGAAAATAATGACAAGTGAATATTAGAAGAAAAACTTTTTTTTTTTCAAAATGTTATTTTTTATTATGATCTAAACATTAATATGATATCATTTCGGTATGTACACTAAATCCGGAAATAATTCATAATATTTGTATAGATTAAAAAATTTTTAAGTATCTGTTTTAAATCGGCTGTGAATCGCAAACACCATCCGATTCAGTTCACATTAAAATACTTCTGATTCTATAAGCCATGGTGGTTCAGATTTTCTTCCTGATGTGATTTGTACAAAACGCTTTATACTTCTCAAAAACAGTTATGTGTGGCAGATGACACGATGTCAACCGAATATTTTTTCATTGATATAGGTTTATACTCTTGTCTTAACCAACAGAAAAAAACCCAACAAAAAACACAAGATGCATACTGATTTCTCCACAAAATTAATTCTATGAGTCATTGTGGAATAAGCGATATATATCTTTTTTTTATTTCCTGCAAATTATATACACATCTCATACCCCAAATTAGAACAAGCAAACAAAGAAACAAAGCAACAAAACATCAACATTGGGATGAAAAGTTCTACAGTAATTCCAAGATAATATTTACTTTTTAGCTGTGTAATGAACTATGCTGGTGCTGTGCTCGATGCTCATTTTTTTCCTTTTTTTTTAACGCGCGCGCGCGCACGCACACACACACACACACACACACACACACACACACACACACACACACACACACACACACAACACAAACACACGCATACAAACCTGCGTGTGTGGTAACATACACACACACACGCTCGCACGCACACACACACACACACACACACACACACACACACACACACACACCTCGTGCACAGGCACAATACCCGCGTGCGCAGGCACATAAGCCTACGCACACACACACACACACACACACACACACACACACACACGCACGCACACACGCACGCACACACGCACGCATGAACACACACACGCGCGCCGCAAACAGACACGCACGCACTCACATGCACCACACACACACACACACACACACACACACACACACACACTACAGCACAACACACGCACATGATACACATGAATCCACCACCGCACCCATACTTCCACCCTGCCATGTACCATTATCTGTTGATGACTGTTCTTAATCATGACTGAACGGAAAAGTTAATGAGTTCCTCAGTTGTGTGCAATCCTTGGGTTTTAAACACACATACACACACACACACACACACACACACACACACACACACACACACACACATATATATATATATATAGATATATATAGATAGATAGATAGATAGATATGTCTCTGTGTGTGTGTGTGTGTGTGTGTGTGTGTGTGTGTGTGTTTGATAAAATATAAAGGTATGAGAAAGAAACTCGGCTGCATATTTAGCAATAACTCGGCTGCATATTTAGCAAGAGAGATCAATTGTCAGTAGGTATACACCACGTTCTAATTCTGCATTTGTTGAAGGCAAATACCGCTTGGTGTGATTTTATAGTATTGTATTACTTTTTGTCATAACAGATTTCTATGTGTGAAAATCGAGTTGCTCTTTCCGTGGACGGCATGTCGCCATAGCACAGCGCTGCCCATGTTTTCTTCCTTTGTTAATCTGCTTAGGTATAGGCTTACTTGAGAATAGATGTTAAGGTTTTCACCGTGATAAAAAAGCGTGAGAAAAAAAAAACGGTTTAGGTGTATCTTTATGTTTATTATTAGAAATCTAGCAAAATGGATACCTTCCTATGTTAAGAATCATGAACTGTGTTCCCTGTACCATAAGCGTAATTAACTTGATAGAGGTTTAAATTGTCTTGTTCTCATTTGCATGGCCAAATTCACTTTTGACTTATTTGTATGGTTATACAGCTCTAATTGATTATAATTATTCAAGCTCTCAGTCCACTGCTACTACCTTGTTTCGTCCACGATCGTTCAGGCGTTATCAGAAAGGGGAAAAAATGCAGTCACAAATTAGTTTAACTCACTCAGTACGGCCAGTCCTCTCTTCTCCTCTACACAGACCCCTCGGATGTCCATTGGGTGTCTGAATGACCCAATCTTTAGCTTCCGTCGTCAGAATTGTGGTATTCTTTGTCAACATTCACGTCTTCAGTATAAGAGCCTTCCGCTTGCAATATTTTGATGATGGTAATTGGGGTGAAACGCTGTTAACGTCGTCTCTTTTGCTGTTCGTATGGAAAGAGTTAAATTGAAGGAATCTATCGACAATACTTATTTCGCATCACATAGTCATGGCCGTGACATTGCTTTTTACTGCCACAGACAGTTGTACTGTTTCAGTTCCTTCGTGCTTCATCTTCAAATCAAATCATTTACAACACTGAAAGTTAATTAAAACACTCTACATCTGTATCCCCTTTCTAGGTGGAAATATCTGTATCTCTTCCTGACGATACACAGAAGAAGAAAAAAATAACATTTGTCGTGCATTTAGATCCCCTCTCTAGGTGGAAATATCTATATCTCTTCCTAACGATACACAGAAGAAGAAACAATAACATTTGTCGAGCATTTAGATGCCCTTTCTAGGTGGAAATATCTATATCTCTTCCTAACGATACACAGAAGAAGAAACAGTAACATTTGTCGAGCATTTTCTTTCAGTGCACGAAGAAAACAGCAGTCGTTGGCCAAGTTCCTCACGATCATGTCCAACCTCACAGCTGCTTTCGATGTTTCCACTACCACCTCTGAACCCGTGGACTTAAGCGAATCCCCGTTGTTGAAAGCCAGATACTGGATACGTCTGACTGTCGTGCCCGTCATCATGGTGCTCAGCGTGTTTGGCAACGTCATGACTGTTGTCATCGTTCGTCGGTTACAGGCCAGCCGGTCCATTTACGATCACTACTTCCTGTGCCTGGCTATGTCCGATCTGTGTGTGACCATCTCCGGACCGCTGACCGTCTGGCTTAGTACAGTGGGTGACTACTCGGTGACAGCTTATCATGACATCGTTTGTAAGCTGCACGACTTCGGGTTTGGTGCAGGGGCCTGCATCTCCTCCTGGATCGTGCTGGTGATGGTCGCACACAGAGCTCTCTCCGTGGTCTGGCCTCACCGGGTGAATACCGTGTGTACAGCGAAAAGATCATGGGCCGTTGTATTAATCGTTGTTATTGTTTTCAGCCTGGCCTATTCTCATGGTCTGTACGGACGAGTGGTGCAAGGCGATATTTGTGGCTTCGAGGAAGATTATCTTGTGTTTTTGCTCAACGTTTGGTTGAACATTGACATATTCATCGCCTCTCTTATTCCTTTCATTGGTTTGATGATCAGTAACTGCGTGCTTGTCGTCAAACTAAGAACCTCAGTGAAGGAAGCAGGTGACCAGTTTTCTGCCGGTGATGAACAGAAAAGCAAGAGAGAGAAAAAAGTGAACTCCATCACCCTGACTGCTCTACTGGTGTCAGTGTCTTTCATTGTCCTCACAATGCCTCTTGCTGTGTGGAACACCGTGAAATTCAGCGCTATACGATCCACTAAACAGTTGTCCGACGACGAAAAAGTCTTTGAGTATTTTTTTCAGGATTTCTTGTATTGTATCTTATATATCAATTTCGCTGCCAACTTTTACCTGTACTGCCTCACAGGACAGAGGTTCAGAAACGAGTTTATGAAGGCCATGTCTGAGTTTGCCGGTTGCATCAGATGTTCAAAGCCATAGGCAAAGTGGTCAAGGTCTTTATCACATGTTCACCTACTGTACACAGCACAGTATAAAAACATTCAGCTTTAATGGTAATGTATTCACCTGGAAGTAGTCTGATTGATGCACTGGTGTATAATGAACGCAGGATTGAGATAGTCTTGAGACTAAAGCATCCAATGACGTGAACTTGAAGGCAAAGACGAACGCTCGTTAAACTCGATTCTTCATGATTAAGTGTAACTATTCTTAATGGTGCCTCAACCGAAAATACAAACCTTTTACGAAGTTACTTTCTATCAATTACCTACTACGGTTATCTGGTTGATTTTTTTTTTTTTTAATTAACAGTGCTTTCTCTGTCGATGCAACAGTCTCTCTAGTCAATGTATCCATCTCTGTGCATTTCTGTTTTTTGTTTTATATCTTGCCCTAAACCTGTGATGCTCAAACTGTGCCTGCACTACCCCTGAACTTTCCCCTTGCTGTCGCTGTGGCAAAACAGGTCTATCCCATACAGGCCTCACCACTCGCCAGCGAGCCTGCACGAGGCAATGAATGCCTTTGGATTTTGGTTTTTTTTTTTTTTTTTCATCATCCGCACTGTTTTGGTGGCATTACTCCCACGCCGCTCATACCGTATCCCCCACATCCCCTCCCTCCCCCCCCCCCACCCCCCATATCCCCGCCTGCAGCCCCCCGTTCGCCCTCCTCGCACCCCCCTTTCCCCTGCCTCAACCCCATACCCACACACCATGTAACCCTCTCCCCAGACCCCCCACCCCCCCACAAGTAACCCTCACCCCATGTCCCCTATCCCCCACCCCACCCCCGAAGTAACCCCCCCCCCTCCCCCATAGGTCCCATAATCCTCCCCCTCCCCCCCAAATAACCCTCACCCCATATCCCCCCCCCCCCCCGCCCGAAGTAACCCCCCCAAACCCCCTGAGGTCCCATACTCCCTCCCCAACAAGTAACCCTCACCCCCCACCCCCGAAGTAACCCCCCCCTCCCCCATAGGTCCTATAATCCTCCCCTCCCCCCCAAATAACCCTCACCCCATATCCCCCCTCCCCGCCCCCCCCCCCCCCCCCCCCCCGCCCGAAGTAACCCCCCAAAACCCCCTGAGGTCCCATACTCCCTCCCCAACAAGTAACCCTCACCCCATGTCCCCTACCACCACCTCCCGAGAAACCCTCACCCCAGACAACCTACCCCCCAACCCGAATAACCCTCTCCCCAGGCCCAATACTCCCTCCGCCCCCACTCCCCCAAGTAACCCTCACCCAGGACAACCCCACGTAACTCTCTTCCCAAGCCCCCTGTCTCCCCCCAGCCCCCACTTTATGGCCTCCCCCCCACCCCCCAGTAATCCTCTCACAGGTTCTCCTTCACAAAGGCATGTTCAAGGTTTGTGTGTGTGCATGGATATGACTGCATTAATATGCTAAATTTTCTTTCCTGAGGGTTTGTTTTTCTGATTCAACTGGACCAAAGTTTACAGGGTTGTCGTTTGTTTGTTTGTTGTTTTTTGTTGTTGGTTTAGTTTGTTTTGTTTTTTGGGTGTTTTTTTTGTTTGTTTGTTTGTTTTTTGGTGGTTTTTTTTTGTTGTTTTTTTGTTTTTTTTGGTGTGTGTTTTCTTCCACAATATGGCTGAGCTTTGAGCACGAAAGTTAGAAATGAAATAGCAAATACACAACAAAAATGTCCCCAAATCTGGAGCACACACACACACACACACACGCGCGCGCGCGCGCGCACACACACACACATACATCACCCCTCCACACACACACACACACACACACACACACACACACACACACAAAAGTGACACAATCGACTGATCAAGCCATGCGTCTTACGCCTGTCTGCACAGTTGTCGGGGACTCGCTGGCGATCAGTTCATGTGTCACAAGACTGTCTGTGTTGTGTTCTGTGTGGGAATGGCGAGTCTGCGCCGAGGCGACAGCACTCAATGCCCTGTTTCTTTAAATCAATGAAACCACCCCAAAGTGAATCGTACAACTAGCAACCATGTATCGGCAAACGCCGTCATAACCCCCATGTGCAGTGAGTAGGGTAGGTATGGGTAATAGACCGCTGGAGAGTTCCGTGTTGACATGACTCATACAGGCGCGTCACATGATCTGTGCTCTCGAAGTTGATTGGCTCTCCGGAATTTCGAGCAACAAGGCGAACGAGAGAGGCAGAACGTGCGAAACAGAAGGCTTCTTTTTTCGATTTTGTGTGTGTGTGGGTGGGTGGGTGTGTGCTCATATTTTGTTCTTTTTTCATTGCGCATACATTGTACAGAGTTTGGTTGCAACAATGGAGGCTATCAACTGAAGAAATGGGGGACAGCGCATGTTTGCTGCTTTTGCCTTCGTCGATCGCCTTTGGCACTGCTCGCGATTTCGAGTAAAAGTTAAATGCGCATGCGCAAGATCCAAGATGGCCGCGGAACTCTCCAGCGGTCTATTGTGAACAGCGTGTAATTGCGACCGATTCGTATACCGCCCCACTTGGAAGCGTTCTCAATGGTTGCATTTCACAACTTAACGTCTGCTTCGAGCTTTTCCCAATACCTTAATACCCATTCCAAAGAACCAGTCAACATCAGCTATTTCTGGCTATTTCCGCGCTATTTTTTCTCTTCGCGCACCACTGCCGACCAAGGTTACAAACGTACTCTCAAAATCCTAAAATCAAGGGAAGCAAGTTGTAGGACTCCGACTTTGACAGAATTTAAAATAGTTTCATTTGATCGGATATGTTGAATGCGCATTACCAGTGCTGGGAGAATTTAAGAAAGCATATTAGTGACAGATCCGAACGTCAGTTTTAACAGGAATCTGCAAAATATTGTCGTTTGCAATTAGACCATAGGATATTTTGACGCGAGTCTATTTGCGAACGATGCTGTACAGTCACTGGGCACTCTCAAAAGGGTGTGTTTGTGTGCGATGTGGGGTGTGTGTGTTTGTGTGCGTGTGTAATCAAAACCAACAATACAACAGTCTAGTCGGATGTTCCAATAATATGTTATGTCTAATGACTTAAAGACCTGCTTCTGTTTTAATTGTCTACATGTACCCAAAACCATCGTTCGCCGTTACACTTGCCCGTTCGCATTTACCCTCAGGCACCCTTGCTGTTTCAAACGTCCGACAAAACGTTAGAAAGAGTGACCAGACGAACTTTTCCTGGTGCAACCAGTCGGAGAAAGCCTTCAAAAAACAAACGATCTACGTTTGACTGTCATACGACATACTATCTTTACAGTACACACGTTGAGCTGGTTGCTTCGACTGGATCGTTCGCAGTTACCCATATCTACCTTAATGCGTGGTGTGTATGCGCAACACACACACACACACACCCCACCCCCGTCACGTTGCTTTACAAATGCCGCCTAGTATTTTTCTTCTCCAAAAGTATCAAATGTATCACTGAGTTAATCATTTTGGTATGACCATCGTAATAAATTGTGAGCACAGCGCCAGATGCGTTTTCAACGTTTGCGTTATAGTTACATGAAACACGTAACATTTCATAACATTGGCAATGGGAAAAGCAGCCCCTAATTCCACATTCAGAAAAACTGGTGTTGTCAGAAAAAAGTAGAGCAATACTACAATACAATACAATACTACAATACAATACATTACAGTACAATACAATACAGTACAGTACAGTACAATACAATACAGTACAGTACAATACAATACAGTACAATACAGTACAGTACAATACAATACAATACTACAATACAATACAGTACAATACAATACAGTACAGTACAGTACAATACAATACAATACAGTACAATACAATATAGTACAATACAGTACAATACAATACAGTACAATACAATACAATACACATAAAGCTCTGTGGACATAATTATTTGACGATCGTGGACGTAGGTGATGAGGAGGCTTTGGCAGTGATAAGCATTGTCAAAACATGAACTTATCACAAATGCGTCACAGACGTTTCATATCAGCCTAATGACGCAAAGCGTGATCAGTTAATGCGTCACGGACCACACTACAATCTGCGTTAACTTCACGATCAATATTGAATCACTACATCGATCAGCAAAGTATGTGATGTATAATAATAATAATGGACTCTCCCGTCGGACCGACGGACGAGTAGGCAGGCAGGCTTATCTGTCGGTGTGTGTCCTCATATGGGAGAAGAGGTCGATTCTGGATGCGCAGCACTTCCTACAGGTTTTGCAAGGAACAACGTCTCCAGAAGTTGAGCCCAGCTTCCTTCGCTCACGCTTCTCCTTAATGGCCAGCGATCTCTTGTTTTCAAACGTCTTTATGCCACTAGAGCACAGCATCCTCCAGCGAGAGCGGTCAAGGGCATCAGTTTCCCAGGAAGCGATTTCAATGTCACAGGCTTTGATGTTTGTCTTCAAGGTGTCCTTGAAGCGCTTGCAGAGAGAGAGAGAGAGAGAGAGAGAGAGAGAGAAGAGAGAAGAAGAAGAAGAAGAAAAGAAAAAAAAAAGAAAAAACAAGCATCAATCTGTCACATAGGCCTGTTCCAAATTTTCGGAACGATCACGTTACTTCCTCAAGGAATAGGTTGGTTTACATGTTACCAGGGTCACTCTTACGTATTTTCTATATGTCACACACACACACACACTCTCTCTCTCTCTCTCACTTACTCGCATGCATACACAGTAACCCCCACCCCCACCCCCCCGCCCCGGCCTCCCCTGCCCCCTCCAACCCCCACTCGATTTTTTTCCTAACCTCGTCTAATATCATTTACAGTGAAAAGACGTTAAACTAAAGAACGAACGAGCAACATTTACGCAGCTATTATGACGCAAGCACGCCATGACGTACATTTGTGATGCAAATTCACCACTCCCAGGTTTCGCCCAGAGCCGATAAATAGATAAATAGATACACATATTTCTCTGTGTGTGTGTGTGTGTGTGTGTGTGGTTCGCATCTGGTTAAAGGAAACTTCCGTACGAAAACACCTTGAGGAGTGCCAAATTGTGTGTGTAGTAGTAGTAGTCTTCAGTTTAACGTCTTCCACTTTAAGTGATATTAGACGGGGGGGTGGGGGGGGGAAGGGGAGGGGGGTGGAGGGGGGGGGTGAGAGAGGGTGGAGGGCTGGGCGTGTGGAGGGAACGGTATTGGGCAGAGGGTGAGAAATGGTGTGTGTGTGTATGTGTGTGTGCGCATGTGTGTGTGTGTGAGGGGGTTGGTGGCGGTGTGTGTGTGGGGGGGGTGTTGCTGTTTTTTTGTTGTTTTTTTTGGTCCATGTTGCAGTATTGTTGTTGCTTTTCATTTGACATTTTGCTTGAAGGCAGCTTGTTCCTACTTGTTGTCATTGTTAAGCGACAACTAGAGGGTTGTTCCTGGCAATTAAAAAAAAAAAAATCAAAATCCACTTTTATTTTATTTTCGAAATATGTGCGTGCGTGCGTGCGTGCGTGCGTGTGTGTTTGTGTGTGTGTGTGTGTGTGTGTGTGTGTGTGTGTGTGTGTGTGTGTGTGTGTGAGTCTGAGTGTGTGTGTGTGTGTGTGTGTGTGTGTGTGTGTGTGGTCGAGGAATCAAGAATCAAAGATCAAGAAAAATGTATAATTCTTTACCCCCTGATAGGGTATGGAGGATAGATATCTAGACATTACCCGCATTTGCATTACTGAAAGTAAGTAAAAGAGAACGTTAATTAAAGTCAACCGTGCCCATTCGTTTGATTGTTTCACTCAGCAAAGGAGTATATCATCAGGTTCTGTTGTTGGTGTTGTTTTTTATAATCACTGTAAAGATTATATCAGCATTAACAGTCTATCGCAATAATTGTTATGGACTTTCCAAGTTGTTTCTACCTTTGCCCCCAAGAAAAGGAGAGACTAAGACACACCATCAACAGTGTCTTAATGTTGTTGTTTTTTTGTGTAGCGTATATGGATTTGTCCGAACGCAGTGACGCCTCCTTGGGCTACTGAAACTGTTTTGCCTGTGTCACAATAGTTTGTATTCTGTTTGACTTGGTGTTTTGTGATTAGTTGGTATTGTGTGATGACTTGTGGTTTAATTTCCTTAAGATTGTTTGTTTGTTTCTTACCCAACTGACAAAGGCTTTCATGTCAAAAACATATTTTCCGTCATTATATTGCTGGCTTCATCCCTTTGTAACTGTAAGTATATTTAACGAACAAGTTGTATTACAATCCAATGGTATGTTCCACTGAACAGAGCGAATGCGGTTACGTTTACAACAAAGCCGATGTTTTGGGGAAAATAATTCGCGACTTATAAAGTCACCATTATATTCAGTAAATGTTTAACAAGAAAAAAACATTTCTGTGTCTATTTCTTGTGAAATTTAGTTCTCACTTTTATGAATTATATACGGCCCGGCTGTTTGGTCTCGATCAGTCTTAACTTTCTCCATACGAACGGCGAAAGAGACGACGTTAACAGCGTTTCACCGCAATTACCACCATCAAAATACTGCAAGCGGAAGGCTCTTATACTGAAGAGGTGAATGTTCACAAAGAATACCACAATTCTGACGACGGAAGCTAAAGGTTGGGTCATTGAGACACCCACTGAACATCCGAGGGGTCTGTGTAGAGGAGAAGAGAGGACTGGCCGTACTGAGTGAGTTAAATTCACTTGGTCGCAAGATTTTTCGTATGATCAGAAAACTACTCTCCGAAATGTATTTACATTACTTTCTGAGAGTCGTTTTGGGCCATACATTTACAGCAAAGCTATAACAGGATCAATGAAAAGTGCGGAATCATATTCCGATTCACATTTTGTAGTTATACCGTTTAATTATGTGGAAAATGTACTTTTTGTGAAGTTCCTCTCTACCAATTATTAGTTGTATCGTCAGAGTTAGGTTTTAAATCCAGATATGAATTCAAATTAATGGTAAAATAGTTTGGGATAGATTTTTAAATGAATTCTTATGTTTTTGAGTGATAGAAGTAGTGTGTCTGCAAACTGATATATCATGAATTCAGCTATTCTGTATATCTTTGATACCTCTGTCTCCTGATTTTGCAGGCAAATAATTCTGCTCAAAGAAGGAACATATCGGGTGTCATGGGATCTCCTTGGCGGCGTCCCCTGTCTATATATATCTGTCCATCTAGATACATTTCCATTCAATACAACGTACTGTAATGTTAATAGAAAAGAAAAAAAAAGATGTAGTTCATCTTGTAATCCTTTTAAAAATCCGAAAGCAAGTATGATGCTGTGCATATGATATCGATAGAGATTTGTAGTCCCGATAGGTTTCTAGAAACATTAGTAGATAATACCATGTGTTGTTCGAAGTTTTCCTTCTGTATATCTACGTGCTACGCAGCCTGATTGATCCTTATTCACCAAAACTGACAACACACTTCATCATTGTTAAGTATGTGTTCAAACAGATGTGACTCAGTGGAATGTTTGGGTCACAAACAAAAGCGAGGAAACGAAAAAATATCTTTTAGAGAGTCTGCATTGCACTTTGTAATGTACAGTATTGCGTTGTATTTTATTGCATTGCATTGTTGCCAGGGACAACCCCTTTGTTGTCATGGGCTCTTTTACAGACACTTGCGCTTGTGACACACAAAATGAGGGAGTGGCAGTTATGGTGTCTACACACAATCTTTATTTAAGTTTTGGTGTTTAAAGCAAGACTTACTGCATCTAAGACTTCTGTTCACCCAAAATAAATGTGAATCTGGAACGTGAGCTGGCTATGGACTGAAGCACCTGAAGATGTCAATAAACTCGCTGATGGTTTTACGAAATTCGTTTCGGAATCTCTGCCCTGTCAGGCAGTACAGATAAAAGTTTATGGCAAAATTAAAGTATAAGATACAATATAAAAGTTCCTGCATGAAACGGCGAAATACTTTCTCCTCGATTGTTAGTTCTTTAGTGAATTGTCCAATACTGAAGTGTATCATGTTCCACATGCCTGCAGGCATTGTCAGGACAATGAAAGACACTGACACCAGCAGAGCAGTCAGGGTGATGGAGTTCACTTTTTTCTCTCTCTTGCTTTTCTGTTCATCACTGGCAGAAAACTGATCACCTGCTTCCTTCACTGAGGTTCTTAGTTTGACGACAAGCACGCAGTTACAGATCATCATCACAATGAAAGGAATTACAGAGAACAGAAATATGTCGATGTTCAACCAAAACTTCAAGAGGAACTCCAGGTAATCTTCTCTGAACCCGCAAACTCCTCCTTCTGCTGTCCGTCCATACAGACCGTGCGAATAAACCATACCAAAGACAATGACAATGAACAAAACAACGCCCCATGATCTTTTCGTTGTACAGACTGTACTCACTCGGTGAGGCCAGACCACAGAGAGAGCTCTGTGTGTTACCATCACCAGCACAATCCACGCAGAAATACAGGCCCCTGCGCCAAAACCAAAGTCATGCAGCTTACAAGCAACGTCGTGAAGTCCGGCCAGTGAGACTCCGGTCAGTATGCTCAGCCAGACCACAAGCGGTCCTGAGAGCGTAACACACAAATCGGACAATGCCAAGCACAGGAAATAATGATCGTAAATAGAACGACGGGCTCGTAAGCGATACACGATAACGATAGTCATCACGTTGCCGAACAAACTGAGGACAATGACGAAGGGCACAACAGCAAGACGTATCCAAACTCTCCCTTCAGTCAATGGGAATACTGCCACTGTTTCAGATGTCGTTGTAGAATCCAGAGGCGTTGTTTCCACATTGTCGTGTCCAGCTGTGAAGTTGAGCATTGTTGTGAGGAAATCACCAGGAGCTGTCCCATCCATGGGCAAGCTGCACAAACACGCGGGATTCTTTTTAACGCAGTTCACGTTTCACTTGTCATGCGTCCCAAAACTAGTCTTTTGTTCACGAAGTGTGACTCAAGAAGTCGTATCTCGTTTCACTGAAAACATAGCCTGGGGAAAAAAAGTAAGCTTTCAGTTTCACTGGACATTATTCATTTGTGCATCTCGATAAAAAGAGGAAGTAAGCTTTCAGTTTCACTGGACATTATTCGTTTGTGCATCTCGATAAAAAGAGGAAGTAAGCTTTCAGTTTCACTGGACATTATTCGTTTGTGCATCTCGATAAAAAGAGGATGCAAGCTTTCAGTTTCACTGGACATTATTCGTTTGTGCATCTCGATAAAAAGAGGATGCAAGCTTTCGGTTTCATTGGGCATTAGTCTTTTGTAACTTTGCCAACTTATGTGAATACCAAAGGTCAGGATATCTATACAGTATCCTTGCCTTTGGGTGTGTATGAAATTCATGTAATTTGGTCCTGCAATGTGAAAGGTAATAAGAAACTCAAGGGAGAGCTGGACAGTGCAAGGTCTTCAGAGAAGCCCGGCCCCCCTGAGTCAAGTTTTTCGGCCCTTAACTCCTTTCACTCTAAGGGGGCCGGGCCACACCCAGGTCATGACTCCTGGATGCCCTTGTATTGCCGCCTTTTTTTCTTCTTTTTTTTCCGTGGTCCTCAGCAGGTTCGAACCCGTGCCTCCAGGGTGGCCGCCACTTCAGGATTGAGTCACCTTTTCTGGTAGACGTTTTAACCACTGAGCCATCGTGCATTGCACGCCTAGTTTAAGTAGGGAAGTTTAATCCTTATGAAGTTTGCTTTCATTCTTCCTCGACCATATCCAGCTGGAACTCTTTTCTGCTGCTTCTGCCATTGCCTTGAGAGCCCGTGTTCTCTCTCTGCCAGAAAGCGACAGCTGTTTCATGAGGCTGTAAGCAGATGCGCTCACAAACCCTCTTGCACCAATCTCTATGGTGAGGACTTTGGCTTGGAAGCCAGATTCTATCAGGCTGCTGGCTAGACTAGCATACTTCTCGGTCTTTTAGATGTGGGCTTCCTCCATTCTGCTTTCGTATGGCACAGTCAGTTCAATCAGAATCGCTTGTTTCGTTGCCTTGGAGTGGAGTACTATGTCAGGTCTCATGCCGCTCTTGCTAATGATTTCCAGGTGTTTCTTCCCCTGTGGTAGGTCAGCTGTGCATTCCCTATCTTTGGCACCATCAAGCAGCCCACGTTTTCATGCTTTGGATGTTACAGCTGTTCCTGGC
Source organism: Babylonia areolata (assembly GCF_041734735.1). Classification (NCBI taxonomy): domain Eukaryota; kingdom Metazoa; phylum Mollusca; class Gastropoda; order Neogastropoda; family Buccinidae; genus Babylonia; species Babylonia areolata. The sequence goes on from NC_134898.1 coordinate 16,585,898, forward strand.
CAGATTTTATTGCCTTCTGTAGAGAGGAACTCTACTGGAACGTCTGATGGGGTTGGTGCTCCTTGGACAGTGCTCACCACGTGTTCAATTTCTTTTAGCATTTGGTTGTGCTTCCATGTGTACCGTCCTTGGCTCAACGCCGCTTTGCATGAGCTGAGGACATGTTCCACTGATTGTTTGCCATGGCAGAGTGGGCATGCAGGGGCCTCTGTTTTCCCCCATTTCACCAAGTTTGTATTCGACGGAAGGAGGTCGTACACATATCTTAGGATGAAGCTGATCCTCAGAGGGGCCATGCTCTACATGTTGCTCCAGCTGAGGCTCCTTTGGAGTGCATTTTCCCATGCTGTCCGCTGCCCCTGCTGGCCTTACTGGACTCTTTTATCATCCTCTTCCTTCTTGATCTCCTGTATGATTATGTCTTGTTTTGCTTTCACACTTTTACAATCACTCTTTTGAGTGACTCTTGTTTTTCTCTTTTTTTCTATACAGCATAATGAGAACATAATTTTGGAGGTAGAGTAGAACCATGGTTAATAGTATGTGCATGTGAATAAGGTGACCTTTTCGCTGGGAATGTACTAATACCATTGACAGGTATATAACTCACTCCCTTCTGGGCGATTTGTAAGCTCGCGTTCCTCTATGTACTGGGCGTTTGTATAGTTGTTGATTTTTTTAATTGTAAAAAAGTAACAAATAAACACAGTCTCATGAAATCTGGACACACAATTGTTGAGGTATCAAATAAAGACAGCACAATGTTTCATAACTCAAACTTCTAAAATACCTTCTGTGCAGCAGGAGGTTAAAAAAAAAAAGATTTTTTTTTTCATGACGTAAAATGTGAGGGTGGTATAGAATTTGTATAGGTGAAGTCTGCACTATTCATGAAAAAAGCATTGTTTTCCACAAATCTGTCATGGTCTGTCATGCCTTGTAGCAGTCTTCAGTTTAACGTCTTCCACTTTAAGTGATATTAGACGGGGGGAAAAAGAAAAAAAAGGGGGGAGGGGTGCGGGGGGGTGGAGGGCGGGCGTGGTGGAGGGAACGGTATTGAGCAGAGGGTGAAAAATGGTGTGTGTGTATGTGTGTGTGTGTGTGTGTGGTGGGGAAAGATATAGAGCATTGGAAAAAATAAAGTATTAAAACGGGAGACATAGGCACAATATAGAAGGAAACGCTAACATCAAACAACTGTAACAACTATAACTATATATGCCTTGTAACTTTTGTCTGTGTGTGTCTTGCACCATGTATGCTGGAAGTGTTGGAAAAGAAACATCAATGAAACAACCCCCTCCTCTGTTTCAACAGCCAGTAGTTTATTAGCACACTGCGTTTATATAAGTTTGTGCCTGCCTATGTGTGCGTATGTGTTAGGGTAGCTGTTAGATACACATGTATGTTAAAATGTATGTATGCAGTGTGTGTGTGTGTGTGTGTGTGTGTGTAGTCACATTTTGGTGTGTGTATGTAACATAGATATAAGGTTTTATGTTAACAAAGGCGTTTTTGTAAAGCACCTAGAGCAGATTTCTGGATAGTGTGCTATATAAGTATCCATTATTATTATTATTATTATATTGACCACCAATCACCCTCTCCATTCCAACTGCCTGTCACTTGCTACGTGCTACTGCCCCTCCCCCTTCCCCTGTCACTCACACCAGTTTCACTGTCCAATACACATTGCCCTCCTTCTGTTGGACTAAAATAACTCTCCTTCCTCCATCCCCTTCCAAGTCAAAGCCATCCCTTTGAGCTCGTAAAGCTAAAAGCACGAATTTCTTGCCTCTTTCGTGAATAACGTGTTTTGAGCCTGAGAGGCCATTGTCACACGTGGAATCACTCAGTCCAGGTTGGAATAAAAAAAAATATTGCTTGAAACCTCAGTGACCAGCAAAGATTGGCCAATACCAGTAGTCTGATGTTTTTGGCTATGCTATTGAGGCAAGACAGGAGACCCATTCAGCATTGTCCTTTCCCAGCTGCGTGAGGCGTGGAAATTTTTGAATGTCAGAACGTGAAAAGCGGTAATCAGTGGGGAAGGTTCTCAACAGTTATTATCAGATATCAGGTAAGTAGTAGGGAGTGAGTTTTACATATGAATTGCCTGTCAGGATAGCAAAACCAGTTGCACAAAGTTGATAGAAATTAAATTTCAACGTATTTTTTGATGATTATGTTTGTTTGGTGTGTGTGTGTGTGTGTGTGTGTGTGTGTGTGTGTGTGTTTTCTGTTGATATGCTTCATGGAATGATAAATTAAACTACATTATAGATCGATTTCAGCCATAAGACCCAGTATTATGTATGTTAGATGTTTTAAATGCGGAAAACTGGAAACTGATTATTAAAAAAGGAAGAAGAAAAGCTCAGAGATTTTTAAACTTGCAGGACAAATTCCCCCCACCCCCCACCCCCCATCCCCCAACTCCCCTCCACACACCTGAACCCACGGCAGCGAATTTTACATACCAGTTTGCAGGGGTCGAATTACATAAATTATTGCCACAGTCAGATTCCGAAGAGGCTGGGTCACCCTGAACGGAGGCTACCAGGCACACCAAGATCCCATCAGGACACTGGAGAGAAGACACCAGACTACCATCTACCGCCTTCGCACAGGACACTGCGGCCTCCGAGCACACCTGAAGAGGATTGGAGTGGCAGCCACATCCCTATGTGATTGCGGCCAGGCTGACCAGACCCCATCCCATATTCTCCAAGACTGCCCCCTGTATGAGAAGATGCGGCAGCAGTCCTGGCCTGGGGGTGCTGACCTCAACACCAAGCTCTGGGGGACGGCAGCCGATCTTCACCGGACGTCCGAGTTTGTGGCATCCCTCGGACTTCGACCCTGACTGCGTAGCTGTCAAACGCAAAGAAGAAGAAGAAGATTGCCACAGTTTCGGGTGACGCTTTTCTGTCAAAACCATATCCATGTGTACTGTTTTTTGGATGACATGGCTCGCGTGGAAGCTTCTTTAGACATCGGCCCAGCCGCGTGCAGTGAAACGCAGGGCCAAACCTCTCAAGAGCATGCAAAGTACCCTTTGGCACTAAGATTCAAGAACGGTGTATTTCTTTCTTCTTCTTTTTTTTTTTTTTTTTTTTCGTTTTCTATGGTCTCAGTTGCATGCAACACACGGAGCACAATTGTTATCTCTCTCTCTCTCTGTCTGTCTCTCTCTGTGTGTCTTTGTCTCTGTCTCTGTCTCTCTGTCTCTCTCTCTATATATATACTTCCACCCTCCTCTCTCTCTCTCTCTCTCTTTATTTTTTAAACAGTGTTTCTCACATGAGCGTCTTTACCGGCCGAGAAAAACTTAAAGCAAAATAACATAAAACATAATACTACTACTTCTAATGATAATAGTAATATAAAATTAAATAATAATAATAATAATAAGCGCGTTGGGTTGCGCTGCTGGTCAGGCATCTTCTTAGCAGATGTAGTGTAGTGTATATGGATTTGACCGAACGCAGTGACGCCTCCTTGAGCTACTGATACTGATAATGATAATAATTGTGGAATACAATACAATTCATTCATTCATTCATTCATTCATTTTCGCGTTGTAAACATTTTTCTTCCTTCATTATTTGATTATTTCTTTGTTGTTGCTATTATTTTTTGCTGTTGCATCACTGTTTACGTTCTGGTGGTATAATAGTAAGCATTCGTAAAACGAAAGATTCATTCACTCTTATTTTCAGTTTTTCGATTTTTGTTGTTGTTGTTTGGTTGGTTGGTTTTTGTTTGTTTGTTTGCTGTTGTTTTTGTTGTTGTTGTTTGTTGGTTTTTTTTTGTTTGTTTTTTTGTTGTTGTTTTTTGTTTGTTTTGTTTTTGTTTGTTTGTTGTTGTTGTTTTTTGTTTGTTTTTTTGCTACCTTTGGTCTTAACGTGTGTGTGCGTGTGTGCATGTGTGTGTGTGTGTGTGTGCGTGCGTGCGTGCGCGCATATCATTTTTAGTAATCTTATACCCTTTTTTTTTTGTTGGATGTTTTCATTTGTTAATATTGTTGTGCAATACCCTATTGTCTTAACATGAGTATGTGTGTGTGGGGGGGGTGGGTGGGGGGGGTAGTATATCGTCAGCTATTGGGAATTCTTATTTGACTAGTTTTAATCTCTTCTTATGTTGCGCATGATTTTATGCCAGTGTTTACAATGAGCCTGTGATTGCACAACTTAATTTCCATGTGGATTAATAAAGTGTTTTTGATTTGATTTGATTGATTTGATTTTTAAAGAAACGTAGAAGAAAGAGAAACACCCGTAGGCGCTGGGGAGGACCCAGAGAAGCACTGTCTCCACCCGCCCTTGGAACAATCCTGCACCACCCTTGGAGGCCTGCGCTGTGTTCACGACGGGTGCAGGCACGCACAGGACACTCCACTAAGAATTCAAGGGACGTAACTGCTCCCGAACAGGGGCAAACAACTACTGACAACGGTCAGTATCATATAAAAAGAAGTGAGCATGAAGTGAGATACATCTAGCTTGTGAAATTCTTTAGAAGA
>NC_134898.1:16592925-16595425 GCF_041734735.1 Babylonia areolata
GAAAAGAAAGTTACAGATCTTCTGGAGTCTTCAATATGGAACAGACGCCATGCTAGTGCCTGATGACAGGATTTCACACCGAAAGGACAAAGAGTTTACAGCTGAAATTACCCAACGCAAAATGATGGATTTCCCATCGTACTATCATAGACTGGTAACCTCTCTGGTGTCCCGTGTAAGGCTGAACGCTTTCAAGACAGATTTTTAGTGAAAAAGTTTATTGTGTATGTGGTAAACAAATCACACGAAATCGTATTTTGTTTCGGTGTCAAATTGTCAACAGGTTACTTCCAAAGTCATGCGAAGTTAGCAAATTCTCAGAACAAAACATAAAAGAAATCATGTCCAACCAATAACTTTTGACTGAATATGCTGAATCCCTGTTACATAGTCCAATAAGAGTGTTTCTATGATGCGACCTTACCGATATTCGGTTTTTGGTTTCTGTTGTAGTTTATGATGTGAACTGCTGTTACACAGATATTTTACGAATTGTTGATTCCATTGTTCGAGTTTATCTTTTCTCTGTGCAATCCCCTGCAACCCCTATCCCCTGACCCCCAATCACACACACACAAACACAAGTTTCAAGTTTCAATTATTCTTTCACTCCTATTGGAGTATGGAGGATTACTGTAAAATAATCTTTTCGTGCCCAGAACAAACATTTCCAAATACACAACAATGTCACATAAAAGTTGAGAAAACACAAATGTCTTTTAACTCCAAAAGTATAACTAGGCAACATTTGCAAACCTAATCATCTTACTTACAGCTAAAATGACTTTTTTGCCTGATTGAGCATATTACAAAAATTAAAAGCCGATTTTGGAGACAAATATTTTTTTAGGAACATATCTATCTCGTAACTGATCATAATTGGGACATTCCATTATAAAATGAAACTCATCACCAATCACAGACATGTTACAAACCTTACAAAGCCGTACACACATGACACGTCTGATACCACTCAAAGTGAAAAGACGTTTGATTAACTCTCTCCATACGAACGGCGAAAGAGACGACGTTAACAGCGTTTCACCCCAATTACCATCATCAAACTATTGCATGCGGAAGGCTCTTATACTGAAGAGGTGAATGTTGACAAAGAATACCACAATTCTGACGACGGAAGCTAAAGGTTGGGTCATTCAGACACCCACTGGACATCCGAGGGGTCTGTGTAGAGGAGAAGAGAGGACTGGCCATACTGAGTGAGTTAAAGAAAGAACTCGTTCACAATTTAGTCTGTTTTTTGGGGGTTTTTTCATGTGAATTCGTTTTGTTTGCGTTTGGGATAAATTGCCCGCTCGATTCTGGCATGTGGGCTGTGGTGAATGCTGAATCTTTTTTTTTTTTTTTTAATGTTGCTGCTAATGCTTATTTGTTGCTTCCCCCTCACCTTCACCCCCCATCAAAATGCATCTCTTTGAACCGATTAGTTGGCATGATCATTGTAATGGAATGTGAGAAATGTACCAAACCCTTTCACCGCCAAGCTCGCATTTATGCACAGGCGTGGTAGAGGACCCATGTCACTGAAAGGTGACTATTCCTTGGTCTGTTATCCATGAACCTACTGCTCTTAATGTTCGGTGGTAGGATAGGCCATATTTTCTATACATTACAGGGGGAATCCCCAGCTATTCTTATCCACTGTCTTTTCTGTGTTCATACCACAAGGAAATTTTGTACTCTAAAGTGACTGGCGGTGAAAGGGTTCATATGTTTTTTTGTATTAGTTACATGAAATATGTAACATTTCCATACACTTCCACGGGGTTTCCTGGAGTAACGTCCCAAACCACCCCCACCCCCTCCCTAACCCCTCCCGTAGATACCCCACCCCTCTCCCCCTCCACCCTCTCCCTCTAGCCCCTCCTATGTCCAATTATCGCCACCACCACCCCCCCCCCCCCCCCCCCCCCCCCCCCCCCCCCCCCCCCCCCCCCCCCCTACCCCCCCCCCCCCCCCCCCCCCCCCACGGCCCTTGTGTGTGTCTGCGTGTGTGATGACCCGCTGAGTCATAATAACTGATGATTTGATTATAAATACTTCACAGGGATTGCTCGTGAATAAAAATTTTTTTTTAAATCTGTCGAAGGGAGAAAACTGTTTGTTTGATTTTTACCTGTGATATGACTCGAGTTCTGTCCCCTGTGTATACGTTCGCTGGCTATATTCCCACAATACTTATATATATATATATATATATATATATATATATATATATATATATATATATATATATATATATATATATATATATATAAACCCAACTCCGTTTACAATTTAAATGATGCTCTCGATTTGTGTGGAAGAAAAAAAATATAATTCAAAGATCTCCCGAACCTACCAGTTAAGGGAAATATTCGACTGGAAGAAAATGAAATGTCATATACAGATTGTGTGTGTGTGTGTGTGTGTGTGTGTGTGTGTGTGTGTGTGCCGCGTGCGCGCGCGTACTTAACGTTCATGCGTGCGTGCGCGTGCGCAG
>NC_134898.1:16607925-16610425 GCF_041734735.1 Babylonia areolata
AAACATACAGACAGAGACAGTCAGATTGAAAGAGAGACAGACGGACAGAGAGGCAGACAGACAGACAGAGAAACACACACACACACACACACACACACACACGCGCGCGTGCGCGTTCGCACACGCACGCACGGCATGCACAAACAAACACACACACACACACACACACACACACACACACACACACACACACACACACACACAAGACACACATTCAAACTGGAAACTCGCTGTGTGTCTTTCACCAAGCTATATTTCCTGCACATTTATGCATCCATGTTTGTTTGTTTTTTTGTTGTTTTTTTTATTGTTTTTTTTTTTTTTATCTCAACGAAAAGTAACAATAGAAGCAACACGACATTTAATTATGATCTTGTAATTGTACACTGTAGCAGGCAAGGCAGTGTGTATACTTTTCTGCAGGTGGTTCGATATGTTTGCTGGCTTTTTTTTTTTTTTTTATTGTTGCTGTTGTTGTTGGTTCATCGACTTATGTGCGAGTAAAGAGAAAAAGTGTGTGTGTGTGTGTGTGTGTGTGTGTGTGTGTGTGTGTGTGTGTGATATTTTTGTTTGTATGTGTGTGTGTGTGAGAGAGAGAGAGAGAAAGAGAGAGAGAGAGATTGATTTGGTGTGTGAGAGACAGACAGACAGACAGACAAAGAAAGCACGCTTGTGTATGTACATGCCGTTTGTGTGTGTGTGTGTGTGTGTGTGTGTGTGTATTTGCGTGTATGTGTGTGTGTGTGTGTCCATGTTTGTGTGTGCGTGCGTGTGTACGTATGTGAGACAGAAATGTTGTTGGTTTAAATAGTTACTCATATTTAAGTGAGTCAGGATGATGATAATAATAATAATGATAACAACAGCAGCAGCAACAACAACATCATCAACAACAACAATAATAATAATAATATAAAAAGAAAATGAATCATGAAATCAAGAGGACAACCAAAAACATGTTCATACCAGCGGTGTAACTAAACGTAACGATGCATACATCTATAAATGGAAATCCCTGTTTGGGCCTTTCAACATGTCTGTCCTTTTACATCTCTGTTACGTTGTATCTCTGTAAGTCTCTCTCTCTCTCTGCGAATTTCTTTTTTCTTTATTTTTTTTTTCTTACTGAGTTTGACCTGATCATTATTGATTCGCTTGTCCGGCCGTAGCTGACAAAGAACGGAATTTTCCTCAGTGATCTATATTCCTACTTCCTTGTTAGCTGCAAGATTCTGTCTGTAGCCTACTACCTCACTGTCCATGTCAACAGATCTTTTTGGCTAACTTAATGACACGGTAGTAAAAAAAGAAAGAAAAAATTCAAGTGTCAATTGTCAGGTGTCTCATTGTCACGTGTGTGCATGAATGAATATATGTCTCGTCTTTGTTTGGATACAGAAAAAAAAAATCGGTTTCTGAAGAGGAAAAAAAAGTAGAGGTCAGTTGTGTGTGTTTCTTGTTTTTTTTTTTTTCTTTAATCATCCGTACTACTTAAGCCAACAGTGATGTGTGCTTGTAAGTTACAGTTACCGACTTTTAATTCTTTGTCCTCCGAACCAAACGCCGAGCATTCAACTCACCCAGTTGTCTCCCGCAATGTATCTATTTATAGACTCCCCTTCCTGTCCCGACACCACCACCCCACCCCATCCCCCCTCTCCCCGCCCTTCCCCTTCCAACTCCCCACCCACACCCTTGTGTGTGTGTGTGTGTGTGTGTGAGTGAGTGCGCGTTCATATAGAGTTTGCAAATGACGTCAGCCCATGTCAGTTGAACCGAATAGCTTTTTGTATCGCGTTGTCGTTGGAGTACACACACTGGTTGTGGTTGGTTTGGTATACATGTACGTCTGAATGTAAACAAGAGAGAGAGGAGTTATTAGTGAGGGACAGCTCACTTACTACTGGTCCTTTTTCTGCTCAGGTAAGCTTTTCTTCTTCTTCTTCTTCTTCTTTCGTCAATACTGTTGCGGTTGTTCTGTATACAGTTGTTACGATCTCGATCTGTCTCTGTGTGCATGCCTTGGTCTCTACGGTTGTTTATTTGTGTGACTGTTTCCGTCTCTGTCTCTCTGTCTCTGTCTGTGTCTCTCTGTGTCTGTCTGTCTGTCTCTGTCTCTCTCTGTCTCTGTCTCTCTCTCTTTGTCTCTCTCTCTCTGTCTCTCTCTGTCTCTGTCTGTCTGTCTCTCTCTCTGTCTGTCTCTGTCTGTCTCTGTCTGTCTCTGTCTGTCTGTCTGTCTCTGTCTGTCTCTCTCTGTCTCTCTCTGTCTCTGTCTGTCTCTCTGTCTCTCTTACTCTCTCTGTCTCTCTGTCTCTCTCTCTCTCTCTCTCTCTCTCTCTCTCTCTCCTGTCTTTCTTTCTTTCCCTCCGTCTGTGTTTCTTTTTCTGTCTCCATCATGATAATCGTCATCATCGTCTGGTTGTTGTTGTTGTTGTTGTTGTTCTTCTTCTTCTTATTATATTATTATTATTATTATTATTATCATCTCCTTCCTCTTCTC
>NC_134898.1:16615425-16620425 GCF_041734735.1 Babylonia areolata
TTTTTTTTTTTTTTTTTTTTTTTTTAAAAACAAAAAAAATAAAGTGACAGGCAGGGTGACATTGACCATGTTCAACTCCGTGCGCTGACACCGTTTCGGGGTCACTGCACATAGGCGCTTGAAATGAATCTACGTAGATCTTTTCAGTATGTGTGTGTATGTGGTGTGGGGGTTGACACTAGTATGGTATACACCGTACCCCAAGTCAAAGAGTCTCTCGCTCACCTCTCGACTGCTGCTTGGTCTGGTTGCTGTGGCAACGAGAAGACGGTGTCAACAGGCCTGGGGCAATTCCTTCGAGGTTTTGCAGTCTGTCTGTCTGTCTGTCTGTCTTTTTGCCTCTGTACTATATTTGTCTGTGCATCTTTTCTCTGTCGTTCTCTCTGTTGTCTGTGTGTGTGTGTGTGTGTGTGTGTGTGTGTGTGTGTGTGTGTGTGTGTGTGTGTGTGTGGGTCTGTGTGTGTGTGTGTGTGTGGTGTGTCTGTGTCTGTGTGTGTGTGTGTATGTGGGTCTGTGTGTGTGTGTGTGTGTGTGTGTGTGTGTGTGTGTGTGTGTGTGTGTGTGTGTGTGTGTGTGTGTGTATTCACTCTCTCTTCTCTTCTCTCTCTGTTCTCTTTTCCCACCTCTCCCACTCTCCAAGTCTCTCACTAACTCTCTATCTCCATTCTCTCTCTCTCTCGCATTTCCTCTCTCTCTCTAATTCTCTCTCTCTCTTTCTCTTTCGCATTTCCTCTCTCTAATTATTTCTCTCTCTCTTTCTCTTTCTGTGTGTGTGTGTGTGTGTGTGTGTGTGTGTGTATGCACGAGAGAGAGAGAGAGAGAGAGAGAGAGAGAATGTGCGTATAGCGGACTTGAAACCTGCTAAATATTGCTTCTTCTTTTTCTTTTTTTTTTCTTTTTTCTTTTTTTCCAATACACAGATGGAGCCATTGTTTAACACTGATGACAGAGTAAAGCAAAATTGATATTTTCCCTCGCCTTCATTTTGAAAACGTCAGTATCTAAAAATATTAAATAGTAATGGTAGTGACAGAAAGAAAGAAAAGGAAGAAAGAAAGAAGGAAGGAAAGAAAGACAGTATAAAAGAAGAAGGTAAAGACAGAAAGAAAAAAGAAAGAAATGAAAAAAGACAATGGATAAAGAAAAAGAAAAAAAGGACAGTAAAAAAAAAGTAAAGAAGAAATGAATAAAGAAAGGAAAGAACAACAAACAAACAAAAAAAAAACACAAAAAACAGAAAGAAAGGAAAAGAAAGAAAGAAAGAAAAAGAAGGAAAGGAAAATAGTGAAAGAAAGAATGAAAGAAGAGAACGAAAAAAGAAAGAAAGAAGGCAAGAAAGAAAGAAAGAAAAAGACAGTAAGAAAGAAGGCAAGAAAGAAAGAAAGAAGAAAGAAAGAAAGGCAAGAAAGAAGGCAAGAAAGAAAGAACGAAAGGCAAGAAAGAAAGAAAGAAGGCAAGAAAGAAAGAAAGAAAGAAAAGAAAGAAGGCAAGAAAGAAAGAAAGAAAGAAAAGAAAGAAAGAAAGAAAGAAAGGCAAGAAAGAAAGAAAAGAAAGAAAGAAAGAAAGGCAAGAAAGAAAGAAAGAAAGGCAAGAAAGAAAGAAAGAAGGCAAGAAAGAAAGAAAGAAGGCAAGAAAGAAAGAAAAGAAAGAAGGCAAGAAAGAAAGAAAAGAAAGAAAGAAAAGAAAGAATGAAAGAAAGACAAGAAAGAAAGAGATGAAAGAAAGGCAAGAAAGAAAGAAAGAAAGAACTGACGATAGTAAACAGATACCCCCCCCCCCCCCACCCCCACACACACACACACTGAGCCAAGCCAGCACGACATACGAGAACTCTCAACTTGCTCAGGCCCTGCAAGTCCACCTGCTCAATCACTGTGTGTAAACATGGCCACCACTGACAAACCTGGGTGAAAGAGACAGACAGACAGACAGACAGACAGAGGTGGATGGAGATATAGAGAGAGAGCGTAGAGAGAGTGAGGGGGATGGTGGGGGGGGTGGGGTGCACGGGGCGGAGAGGGAGAGAGAGTGTGTGTGTGTGTGTGTCGCGTACGGACGGACGGACACTCAGAAAGACAGATATACAGACACAGAGGTGCACACACACACACACACACACACACACACACACACAGAGAGAGAGAGAGAGAGAGAGAGAGAGAGAGAGAGAGAGACAAGCGTTCGGACGGACGGACCTACAGAAAGACAGACACAGTGTGTGTGTGTGTGTGTGTGTGTGTGTGTGTGTCGGTGTGTGTGTGTGTGTGTGGTTACGGACGGACGGACACACAGTAAGACACACAGACAGAGAGACAGACACAGAGACAGAGAGAGAGAGAGAGAGGGAGGGAGGGAGGGAGGGAGGGACAGACAGAGGCAGAGAGAGAAACCAGCTAAACAGGTTCACAACTGAGAATAGGAAAAACTGAAAAAAAATTGATCGGTGTTTCGTGTTGCCCAAGTGAGACTTTCCACACTGATTTAGACACTGACGCACTCACTCTCTATCTCTGCGCGCGCGCGCGCGTCTGTGTGTGTGTGTGTGTGTGTGTGTGAATGTGAATGTGTTTTTGTGCGCGTGCGTGCGTGCAAAGACGCGTGTGTAGTCGTGTGTGTATATGTGTGTGAAAGATAGAGAGCGTGTGTGCGAACGTGCGTGTGTGTGCTGCGTGCGTGTGTGTACAGGTGTGTGTGTGTGTGTGTTTGCGTGTGTGATTCTGTCTGTGTGTGTGTGTGGCTGGAAAGAAGAAGCTGTTAAAAGAAGTAACTGAAATGATGTAAAATACACATTCTTTTTTTCATGTCGCCTTTCATATTTATTCACGACCCATCCACACACAACGGAAACGACCGCACACTCAAACACACACGCACGCACACGCACATGTCAAACACGCGCACGCACACGCGCTCACACACACACACGCGCGCGTGCACGCACGCACAAAGTCTTTGATCATAATGTGTGAACAGGACACAGCAGAAGGTTGGAAAAAAATGTGTGGGCAGGACGTATTTTATGTCACTTATTAATCATTCATGATGATAGGCGTTCAGTTTTTGTCTTGGCAATGTCACTTGCGCGCGCGCGCGTGCACACACACACACACACACACACACACACACACACCCAACTCCGTCTCTCTTTTTCCCTCTTTTCTTTTCTCTTTCATTCCATGGGTGTGTTCCTAAATTATATATAATGTGCATGTATATACATTGTTTGGTGGTGGACTCCAGTTATGTTGTTTGTCGTTGTGTGTGGTCAATGGGTCAACGGGTCAATGGGTCAACGGGTCAGTGGGTCATGACCGCTTTACCTTTGTGTCCGTGGGGAGAGTGGATGATGATGACGATGATGACGATGATGATGGTGACGATGATGATGGTGATGATGGTGGTGATGATGATGATGATGGTGACGATGATGATGATGGTGATGGTGACGATGATAATGGTGACGATGATGATGGTGGTGATGATATGGTGATGATGGTGATGATGATGATGATGATTACGATGGTGATGATGATCACGATGATTGTATTATCTTTATTGCTATTATTATTATTATTATTGTTAAAATCATTATCATTATTACTGCTGTTATCATTATCATTATCATTATTATTCTACGTAGTAGTAGTAGTAGTAGGAGGAGGAGGAGGAGGATAAGTGGTGTCTCCACAGCAATGGCCGGGCATTCATTTACAGCTGATAATTGAGTCTTTTAGTGAGGGACTATGGCTTTCAAAATAGTGCTGCAGCCTTAATTTTGCGGGGCATGGGGCCGGGGGGGGGGGGGGGGGGGGGGGGGGGGGGGGGGGGGGGGGGGGGGGGGGGGGGGGGGGGGGGCACGTTGGTCTTTGGAAAACCATCCCAACACCGTTTGTCCCGATGCCCGTGTCAGCCAACACTTTGTCACAATCCTTCCCACGATTTCTGTCAACTTGAGAGAAAGCCTTAGGGGGCACCCTCCCACCCTACCCTCTCACCTCCACCCCCGCCCCCCTACGCTTTCTCGCAATAGACCGCTGGATGAGTTCCGTGCTGACATGACTCATAGAGGCGCGTCACATCACATGATCTGTGCTCTCGAAGTTGATTGGCTCTCCGAAATTTCGAGTAACAAGGCGATCGAGAGACGGAGGCAGAACGTGCGAAACAAAAGGGTTCTCTTTTCGATTTTTTTGGCTCATATTTCGTTCTTTTTCATTGCGCACATATTGTACGGAGTTTGTTTGTAACAATGGAGACTATCAACTGAAGAAATGGGGGACAGCGCATGTTTGCTGCTTTTGTTTTTGTCGATCGCCTTTGGCATTGCTCGCGATTTCGAGTAAAAGTTAAATGCGCATGCGCAAGATCCAAGATGGCCGCGGAACTCTCCCGCGATCCTTTGAGAGAAAGCGTTGGAGGGGTACGTACGACCACAATTTCTCACAGATCCACGCTTTCTTGGAAAAAGGGGAGAAAAATCGTGGCCACACGTGTGTGCGCACAGCCTTCAACAATTCCTCTCAAAGTGAGAGAAAGCGTGGGTTTGCAACGACCGGGGAAAAAGCGTTGGCTTACACAGTTAACAGCCTTCTTGGCTGCGGAGAGAGTGGGGATGTATCTTGGATGGGCAAGACAGTCTCCACTAATGATCAAATACTACTGGTCCATAAAATCGGGAAAGCAGTTGTATCCACTGCTGTTCTGATGGTCATATTGACTGCCATAAACGTATTACGTACGTGCACAGTGACGTCACTATGACGTCATCAGAAAAAAGTTGGGGGTGGTAGGGGGGGGGGGGGAATAGCTCTCTGGAAGGCTGAAAATTCACAGTTTGTTGTCTAGGGTGGTTATATCTCCAGGACCATTTTCTCAGTTTTAGGGCTTATTGCTTTGAATAATGTTGTATGACCTGAAACACCACTTTCTGCTGTGTTCCCCTTGGCACTGAAGGGGTTTTAAGTCGGACACGACTATCAGATGCATGCATTATCCTTCTT
>NC_134898.1:16632925-16635425 GCF_041734735.1 Babylonia areolata
CACGCCATGATGACGACATACATTTAACTCAGCCAATCAGTACCATTGTGCCCCAGTTTTTCTTGTAAAGACTGGACTGTGACAGACAACTAATCAACTTCACATTTAGCTCACGCGTAGTGCGAAGAGAGGAGATAAGGATGGAGTGTGTGTGTGAGATAAGGATATAAGTGTGTGTGTGTGTGTGTGTGTGTGTATGTGTGTGTGTGTGTGTGTGTGTGTGTGTGTGTGTGTGTTTCTTCTCCTTCTTTTTCTTCTTGATTTTCTTGTTTTTCCGTTCTTTTTCTTTTTTTTGTCAAGAGATTATATGATAAATACTTTGGTCTCATTGAAGTTTCTAGCTCAGATTTTGTACGACCAAAATGTGGTGAGAACATGGAATCTTTACTAGGATGATGCGCCCATGTTGATGTTGTTGTGTGTGTGCGTGCGTGCGTGCGTACGTGTGTGTGTGTGTGTGTGTGTGTGTGTCTGTGTGCGCGCGCACGCGCATTTACGTATCAATAATCAACACCTCATTAAAAGTATACACGGAGTGCGTGGTGAATTATTTCCGTATAATTATAATTTCAGGCGTTCCACATTGTTGACGACCAAAAATGAAATTAACATTTGTACGGGTATACTTCCAGTTCTTTTCCAGTGTGGTCCACAGATGACCCATACCCCCCTCCGCCCCCCGCCCCCGCCCCCCCCCCCCCCCCCCCCCCCCCCCCCAAAAAAAAATCCTACGCGGAAATCTGCACTTGACATGTTTTATGAATACACCAACGTGTGGAAATCGCTAGTGCATGCGTGCGTGTGCAGTCGTGTCTGAGGGCTCCATTTTAAAAATGGATTGATTTGCCAGGCAGCACTTAACAAAATTCCCAGGTTTTAACCCTTCTCGAACAACTTGACCTTAATTACAGTGCGTCAGCCAATAGGTCGTTTTTGAGCTCAACTGGCACTGACGAAGTTGTGCATGTTTTATAAGTTGTCTGTTAGTTTATGTGCTATCGTCTGCGCAAACGAAAAAAAAAAAAAAAAAAAAAAAAAAAAAAAATCTTGTTACAGAGAAGTGTTATTCAATCAATATGCTAATGTTTTTTTTCTTTTTTTCTTTTCTCTCTCTCTCTCTCTCTCTCTCTCTCTCTCTCTCTCTCTCTCTCTCTCTCTCTCTCTCTCTCTCCACGTTACGGGTAAATAAGCCTTGCGGGGGTCTTCAGAGCTAACAGGTCACTGAGATCTTAGATCGATATTGAACGAAAACGACCTTCGCTTCCTGTTTATCATTTTAACCCATGGATGGCCACAGATACAATTGTTTCAGCAGACATATATATGTATATGTATATGTATATATATATATATGTGTGTGTGTATGTGTGTGTGTGTGTGTGTGTGTGTTCGTGTGTGTGTGTGTGTGTGTGTGTGTGTTCGTGTGTGTGTGTGTGTGTGTGTGTGTGTGTGTGTGTGTGTGTGTGTGTGTGTGTGTGCATTATTCAGTCTCTCCATTCTGTAGCTGTATTCTGTGCACATGTACACGCACACACATACATATATACACATGCACGCACTCACATATATACACGAACACACACACACAGACACACATACACACGAATACACACACACACACACACACTTACACACACACACACACACACACACACACACACACACACACACACACACACACACACACACACACACACACACACACACACACACACACACACACACTTACACACGAATACACACACATACACACGAACACACACACACATACACACGAACACACACACACACACACACACACACACACACACACACACACACACACACACACACACACACACACACACACACACACACACACACACACACACATCCCAACCCGCCTCACCCAATCCCCCCTCTCCCGTCCCCTACCCCCCACCCCCGTCATCTCCTCCCTCCCCCCTCCCCTCCCGCACACACACACACACACACACACACACACACACACACACATCAATCAATCAACTATCTGCGACCCGACAAAGAATCAGCGAATGGCAAGGATCTGTTTCATACATCTCGAGAAAAGAATTGATTCAAAAACAAAAAATACGATAATAAAAAAAAAAAAAAAAGAAAATTTAAAAAAAAATAAGGCAAAGACAAAACTGGATTCCAGATTAATGTTCCCAATGGTCACAAAGAAAGCTCTCCCGACGACGGCAAAGATAATGAAAACGCATGATTGCTTTTCCATACAATATAGAACGGGAAATTGTCTGCAGTACTTGACAAATATCGGAAAAAAGTTAAGTGGGTACAGAGAAAGAGAGAGAGAGAGGGAAAGACAGACAGACAGACAGAGAAAAGAGAAATAAAACAATCAGAGACCGACAGTCAGACAATGAGAGGCAGACATACAGAGACAGACAGACATACAGAGACAGACAGAGACGGTTAGACAAAGAGAGACAGAAATACAGAGACAGACAGACAAAGAGAGACAGACATACAGAGA
>NC_134898.1:16640425-16642925 GCF_041734735.1 Babylonia areolata
AGCGCGTTGCTACACTACAGCGCCACCCAATTTTTTTTTTTTTTCCCTGCGTGCAGTTTTATTTGTTTTTCCTATCGAAGTGGATTTTTTCTACAGAATTTTGCCAGGAACAACCCTTTTGTTGCAGTGGGTTCTTTTACGTGCGCTAAGTGCATGCTGCACACGGGACCTCGGTTTATTGTCTCATCCGAATGACTAGCGTCCAGACCACCACTCAAGGTCTAGTGGAGGGGGAGAAAATATCGGCGGCTGAGCCGTGATTCGAACCAGCGCGCTCAGATTCTCTTGCTTCCGAGGCGGACGCGTTACCTCTAGGCCATCACTCCAGTTGTCGGTCGCCGTCAAGGGGTTAATTAATGATAACAACAGAATTAATTAATTAATTAAAGCGTTGGAAAGAGAAATGCACCTCATTTTTGAAAATGAAATATATTCAATGAGGCCATGAGAACAAATGATTAAAACGAATAATAAAGAGTGGTAACTCTCTCCATTCACAAGGTACACAACTTCAAGTCAATACTGTTTAATTAATATGCTACCGATTCAGCTGGCCTGCTTATTAAGGTTTTGTTTTCGTTTGTTCAAGTAAGTGTGCTTGTACACGTAAGTGTGTGTGTGTGTGTGTGTGTGTGTGTGCCGTGGAAGCTGCGATACGGAGCCTAGAAATGAGTGTGTGGAGAAGCGGTGGGAAGAGGGGGGGTGCAGGGTAATTGTGTGTGTGTGTGTGTGTGTGTGTGTGTGTGTGTGTGTGTGTGTTGGGGCTCATGTACGTTTATGTGTATTTGATTGTGCTTATATATGTGTGAAACTGCATGTTTGTTGCATATATGTTATGCATGGGTGTGTGTGTGTGTGTGTGTGTGTGTGTGTGTGTGTGTGTGTGTGTGTGTGTGTGTGTGTGTGTGTGTGTGTGTTTGAATGTGTGTCTGCATGTTTTACATTTATTTGCTTATTTATCATAATTCTTGTCTTTTTATTTCTTCCTTTTTTTCTGTTTTTCTTTTTTTTGTTTTGTTTGTTTTGTTTTGTGCGCTTAGAAGTTAGAGTTGACTTCATCAAGATTTTGCGCCTTATAAATATTATTATTAGTAGTAGTAGTATTTTTTTTTTTTATTTAATCTTTTTTTAAAAATTTATTTACTTTATTTATTTAGGGTTTTTTTGTTTTTGTTTTTTTCTCAAGGCCTGACTAAGCGCGTTGGGTTACGCTGCTGGTCAGGCATCTGCTTGGCAGATGTGGTGTAGCGTATATATAGATTATGACCGAACGCAGTGACGCCTCCTTGAGCTGCTGATACTGATACTGTACGTTTGTTCGTGCCCCCCGATGTTCGTTTATTCTACTTTTATAGGTAGGTATACAAAGTGAGAGCTGCATTATCAATGGTTTCTCCAGTCAATGGGAAATCATTTACAGCTTAGTCTTTTGTGAAGGACTATGACTCTCAAACTAGGAGGCAAAATTGCACTGGTTCTTAGTGCTGCAGCCTTGTGGGCTAGTTGGCCTTTGGGAACCATCCCAACGCCGACTGTCCTAAAAACCCTCTTGGCCGAGAGAGTGGGGATGTAACCTGGGCAAGACACTCTCCACTATGATCAAATTCGGGCCCAAATAGTCGGAACAGCAGTTAACTACTTCCTCTGCTGTTCTGATGGTCATAGTCGGACACGACTGACTATCATACATATATATATATATATATACAATCCTAGCATCGATATCAGTCTGCAGTTGGAATCCCCCCCCCCTTCCCCTGTCCCCCCCTTCCACTCAGTCATATCATCGATAATGTTCGATCTGTCTTATGCGGTAAAAATAAGTCTGCGCCAGAAATAATTAAACTCATCCGTTTGCATTATCATTTTTATTTCTGGCGGCACGCTGTGTTATCGGATGTCCTGAATCATCGACTTACGTTAATTAAGTTTCGATCGCCAGCAACAGCAGTCTAAAATAAGAATAATTGTTAAAAAAAAAAAAAAAAAAAAAAATTTAAGAGACAGAGAGAGAGAAAAAAAAGAGGATAGAAGAAAAGAAGAAAAAGAAAGCGTAGTAGTAGTGATAGTAGTTGTTGTAGTAGTAGCAGTGGTAGCAGTTGTAGTAGTAGTAGTAGTAGTATGAAAATAATTGTAAAAAAGGGGGAAAAAAAGAGAAGAGAAAAAAAGAAGAAGAAGTAAACGTAGTAGTAGTGATAGTAGTTGTAGTAGTAGTAGTAGTTGTTGTAGTAATGGTAGTTGTAGTAATGGTAGTAGTTATTGTAGTAGTAGTAGTGGTAATAGTAGTAGTGGCAATAGTAGTAGTGGTAGTGATAGTAGTTGTTGTAGTGGTAGTAGTTGTAGTAGTTGTAGTAGTAGTAGTGTGAGTAGTGGTAGTAGTAGTAGTAGCAGAAGTAGCAGTAGAAGCAGTAGTTGTAGAAGAAGAAGAAGAAAGACGATAATGATGATAATTATAATGATGATGATGATGATGGTGGTGGTACCGATGCTGATGATGATG
>NC_134898.1:16655425-16675425 GCF_041734735.1 Babylonia areolata
GGTTTTGTTCATTTGTAGGTACAGCTTGGTCTGCGTGTGGGGGAGATTGTGTGTTTGTGTGTGTGTGTGTGCGTGTGAATGTGTGTGTGTGTGTGTGTGTGTGTGTGTGAATGTGTGTGCGTATGAATGTGTGTGTGTGTGAATGTGTGTGTGTGTGTGATGTGTGTGTGAATGTGTGAAAGTGTGTGTGTGTGTGTGTGAATGTGCGTGTGTGGTGTGTGTGTGAATGTGTGTGTGTGTGTGTGTGTGTGTGTGTGTGTGTGTATGAAATGGGGTGATTGTGTATGTTGGGGTAAGGGTTTGTGTCTGTGTGTCTGTGTGCGGGAGAGGGGGGTTGTGGAGGGAGGAGAAGTGATTGTGCATTTAGGCAGTAGGGTGTGTGTGTGTGTGTGTGTGTGTGTGTGTGTGTGTGTCTGTGTGTCTGTGTGTCTGGCTGTCAGAGTTTGTGTTCACCTTTGATCATAATTTGCTATCATCCAGATTTCGCAAACTTCACGCCATGAATGATACAATACAGTACAATACAATGCAATGCAATGCAATGCAATGCAGTATAATGCAATGCAATACAGTACAATACAATACAATTCACACACACACACACACACACACATTCACACACACACCCACAGTTCACACCAAAATTCACTGGAGTGATGGCCTACAGGTAACGCGTCCACCTAGGAAGCGAGAGAATCTGAGCGCGCTAGTTCGAATCACGGCTCAGCCGCCGATATTTTCTCCCCCTCCACTAGACCTTGAGTGGTGGTCTGGATGCTAGTCATTCGGATGAGACGATAAACCGAGGTCCCGTGTGCTAGCATGCACTTAGCGCACGTAAAAGAACCCACGGCAACAAAAGGGTTGCTCCTGGCAAAATTCTCTAGAAAAATCCACTGCGATAGGAAAAACAAATAAAACTGTACGCAGGAAAAAAAATTTTTTTTAAATGGGTGGCGCTGTAGTGTAGCGACGCGCTCTCCCTGAGGAGAGCAGCCCGAATTTCACACAGAGAAATCAGTTGTGATAAAAAGAAATACAAAATACAAAATCCACCTCTGGCTACCATCCTCAACATCCCAAACCACGCTGGTTACTCCCGGGGGCAGCACTTGTCCTCCTCCTGCCGTTTCTGATGGCCATTAGTCGGACCACGACTGACGGGCGCAATAGCCGTGTGGTTAAAGCGTTGGACTGTCAATCTGAGGGTCCCGGGTTCGAATCACGGTGACGGCGCCAGGTGGGTAAAGGGTGGAGATTTTTACGAACTCCCAGGTCAACATATGTGCAGACCTGCTAGTGCCTGAACCCCCTTCGCGTGTATATGCAAGCAGAAGATCAAATACGCACGTTAAAGATCCTGTAATCCATGTCAGCGTTCGGTGGGTTATGGAAACAAGAACATACCCAGCATGCACACCCCCGAAAACGGAGTATGGCTGCCTACATGGCAGGGGTAAAAACGGTCATACACGTAAAAGCCCACTCGTGTGCATACGAGTGAACGCAGAAGAAGAAGAAGGACCACGACTGACGGACGATTCTACATCAATTTCTCTCTGTTCTCCCCAAACACAGGTTCCTGTACACGGACGACGGGCCCATAGACGTGGACAGCGTGCTGGTGCAGCTGTACCTGGCCAAGAAGTACAACGTGGATACTCTGGTCCGGCGCTGCGTGGCCTTCCTGCTGGACAACCTCTGCCCGGAGACCGCCTGCTTCCTGGTGGAGCAGGGCCACGTCTTCAACGAGGAGGAGCTCCGGCGCCGGGCCCTCGCCTTCATCCAGGAGCACGCGCGCGCCGTGCTGAACGGGCCCGAGGTGGTGGACCTCTGCAAGGAGTGCCTGGTGACCGTCCTCCGCAGCGACCTCCTCAAGGCCCCGGAGAAGGAGGTCTACGAGTGCGCGCTCCGCTGGGCGTCCGCCGAGTGTCAGCGGAGGGGCCGGGTGGAGGACTCGGGCTGGGACCGGAGGGTGGTGCTGGGCTCCGCCTTCTGCCACATCCGCTTCCCCTTGCTGCCGGCACGGTACTTCCTGGACCACGTCATGCGCTACGACATCCTGACGCTGCGCGAGAAGCTGGAGCTGACCCGCTTCTTCCTGGACAGCGACAAGTACCCCTTGCAGACCTTCACCGCCCGCAGGAGGGCCTTCAAGGAGCCCCCTCCCCCGCCCAAACGGGGGCCTGCCAAGCTCTCCTCCTCCTCGGAGGGAGTTGTTGGTGGTGGTGGTGGGCAGGTCGAGGGTGGGGATGGTGGGGAGGGGGGCCAGGGTGGTGGTGGTGGTGGAGGAGGAGGAGGTGGTGGTGGTGGGGGGCAGCAAGCACAGTTCCTGTCGGGGTCGGTCAGTGAGGTTCGGCAGAGACTGATCGCCAGGCAGCGCGCGGCCATCCCCCGGAGGATGAGCTTTGCTGCCAGACTGTATCTGTTCGAGAGTTTATGACGTGGTTTTCTTTTGGGGGGCTTTGTGTGTTTGTGTGTGTGTGTGTGTGTGTGCGTGTGTGTGTGTGTGTGTGTGTGTGTGTGTGTGTGTCTGTCTGTCTGTCTGTGCCTGTGACTGTGTACGCTTTTGCTTATTTTACTTCATTACCAAGTTTTTTTTTGTGTGTGTTTTTTTTTTTACGTTTTCTCTGTCCATTACTTTTGCGACAAGCCACACGCTGTATGGGTTTGTTGGGTGTTTTTTTTTGTGTGTGTTTGGTTTGTTTTTTTTTAACAAACAAACAAACAAAAAAGAATAGTGGAGCTTTGTGTTCATAGTGAAGATGTAGAAGTATGTGTTATGTATACTGCATGTTTGGGCGTCTGTGTGTGTGTGTGTGTGCCAGATATTTTCGGCTTCAGTATACACGAACACACGGTTACTCGCTTTTCTCTCTCTCTCTCTCTCTCTCTCTCTCTCTTGGTGAGGCTCTTTCATGTTCCTGATGACGACTCAGATGAATGTGTCGGACAAACATAAATGCCATGGCCTGATCCACAAAAGAAAAACTTATATGAGGCGAAAATGGAAGGATAATAATGAGGATGATTGATAAATCCTTTACCAGTTTTGCGAGTTGGTATTTACAGTTGATGGAATGGATTGATTGATTGACCTTATGATATGTTGTGTGTTGTGGTGATTATATGTGTGTGGGGGGGAGAGGGGGGGAGAGAGAGAAGGGGGAGAGTGTTACAAGACAATTTATTCAACTTCTTAGAATATGTTGCATAACTTACGCCAGGAAAAAGTCGTTTCAGAGACGAGAAGATGCTGATGCTGATAGGTGACTTCCTCTTTCCTGAATAAAGAGAGAGGGAGAGAGAGAGAGAGAGAGAGACAGACAGAAGAAGAATAGATCCAATCCAAACCCGTGAACTTTCAACTGCCTGCTTTTTGACTTGAGCCTATGTTTTCGTGTTGTTGTTGTTGGTGTGTTTGTTTGTTTGTTGTTGTTTTTTGTTGTTGTTTTCTGAAATGATGACAAAAGAATTGTACTATAATGCGGACTTCACAATCATTGGACTCTATCTGAGCGGGAATCCTGTATCTGAATCATTCCAGTTTGCTGTTAGAAGCTTGATGATCTGATTTGTGCCTTTCCTGTGGTGGAAAAAAAGATGATGGTGTGGTCTTGTCGTTGTTGTTTTTTTGTTGGTTTTTTTGTGTGTGTTTGTTTGTGTAATTATTTTATTGTTATCGTTATTGTCGTTCACCCTACAGCCGTCGACTATTGTATTATCATCATTGTATTAATGATCAACATGTCTAATGACTTGTAAAAAAAATAAATAAATAAATAAAATAAAATAAAATAAAGAGCAAGGGGGATCTTTTTATTTTCTCGTATTTTTTGTTGTTTTGTCGGTAATTTTTTTTCCCCCTTTTCCCAATATTCCGTATTGTTAATTTACTTCAAATTTTAATATTGAACCGTTTTGAGAAAGATTTAGTGGTTGTAGGATTGTAAAGAAGAAGATCTCATCCTATCAGTTTTAGGTTTTAGGTTTGAGTGTGATCTTCGAAATATCGTTTACGAGCTGACAGATGAACTTTGCTGCATTTTGTGTGAAACTATGCGAACAATGTCAGTCTAGGTTGGGGAGGGGACAGGGGGGGGGAAGGAGGGGAGAGGGGAGTGAAGGGAGGGAGGGGTAAGGGGGAGGTGGGAAGGAGGGTGAGGAGGGGGTGGGAGGTAGGGCGAGGAGGAAAGAGGAAGCGGGGAGTACTTGTGAATTTGCGTGTGTGAGAGAAGGTGAACCCATGTCCAGGGGGGTGGGGGTGGGGGGGACATCACACACAGACACAGAACACACACACACACACACACACACACACACACACACACACACACACACACATACACACTTTTGGAACAGAGGCGGTGGTTCATTGTTTCATTTTTGCCTTGACTGACTCAGATTACTTAATTAGTGATACGTGACTGTCCACGAGGAATTGTCAGTGTAGTCGAGAAACTTACTTCGTTACTTAGTTAGTTAGTTAGTTGGTTTATTTGTTTTGTTGTTGTTTTTTTGTTTTGGTGCATGTTTGTATATTCTGTTAGTTAGATGTTTGCAACGTTTATCTTTTTTATGTTTTTTTTTAAATTTATTTATTTTTGTTATTTTTACTTGAATCATTTTATTTTTATTGTTATTGATTTTTGTTTTTTATTTCATTTTATTTATGTATTTTTATTTTATTTTATTTATTTTTATTGTGTTTTTTTTGTTTGTTTTTTTTATATATATTTTAAAACTTTAATCTGATTTATTTATTTATTTACTTAAAGATCTTTTTTCTCAAGGCCTGACTAAGCGCGTTGGGTTACGCTGCTGGTCAGGCATCTGCTTGGCAGATGTGGTGTAGCGTATATTGATTTGACCGAACGCACTAACGCCTCCTTGAGCTACTGATACTGATACTTATCTTTCCTGTATGTTTTCTTCAAGACTGATATAGCTGGTGATACCAAATAGGATCTGTTGTATGTATCACGACCAGAATTTGGATTTTCTCTGTGAATCTAGCCCTGCACCCCCACTGACCCCTGCACAACCCCACCCCCATTGTCTTGTCAACCCCTCCCCTACCCCCCTACCCCCTCCCCACCCTCGCCTCTGGGTTTTTTGGGGTTTTTTTTGGGGGGGGAGGGGTTTTCTTTTTCTTTTTCTTGTTGTTGTTTTTTTGTTTTTTTTCTTTTTGTTTTTCTCTGCGTGCTGTGAGAGGAAAAGATTCGGGTTCTGCCTGACCTCGCTCTCCGTTTACCTGTCTGTCTGTCTGTCTGTCTGTCTGTCTGTCTGTCTCTCTCTCTCTCTCTCTCTCTCTCTCTCTCTCTCTCTCTCTGCCCCCGTCTGTCTCTCGAAAAACTGCGTTAGAATGAAGAGGAGGAGGAGAAAGAAGTAGAAAACAGGTGGAATGTTTGCGGGTTCATAATAATTAACAGGGACCTGTACTGGCCCACTGGTTCACTGTACTGACCGGTCCACTGGTTCGCTGTACTGATCGGTCCACTGGTTCGCTGTACTTATCGGTCCACTGGTTCACTGTACTGACTGTACTGATCGGTCCACTGGTTCACTGTACTGATCGGTCCACTGGTTCACTGTACTGACCGGTCAGGTCCACTGGTTCACTGTACTGACCGGTCAGGTCCACTGGTTCACTGTACTGACTGCTCCACTGGTTCACTGTACTGGCCGGTCCACTGGTTCACTGAACTGATCGGTCCACTTGTTCACTGTACTGACCGGTCCACTGGTTCACTGAACTGATCGGTCCACTTGTTCACTGTACTGACCGGTCCACTCGGTCACTGTACAGTCGGCCAGGAAGTGTTCCTTGCAGGGGTTTTGTTGTTGTTGTTTTTTTTTTGCACGAGCGACACGTGAACCAAGACCCACAAACCCTGAACTACCTTACCTTACCTTAAGGGCGCTAGCCAGTAGGATGTTAACAGTGGAGTGATGGCCTCGTCCTCCTCCTCCTCATCATCATCATCCTCATCACCATTTTATTCTTCATCATCCTGTTGTTATTGTTGTTGTTTTTACCAGTCGCACATTGTTATAATTATTCCTTTTGACGTCAAAAGAGCACGGTGTCAGTCAGTCGAGTTCTATTCTTAGAAATCAGCTTGACTTCGACAAGTGGAACGTTTTATTTCTTCGTTAGTCCCGCAATAAATGTGTATAACTGATATTCTGATTGGACTCAGAACGTCCGAGTAATTGGTGATTATTATTATTATTATTATTATTTCTGTCAGAACTATGCCAGGGATATTTGCTGCAAAGTCGTCACCTGATAGCCTCGTTGTCACGAAATATCGGCTGCAGCGTTGCAAGGGAAATAATTGCTGATAACATGTTAGCGCTTCTTCCACAAAGAAAGTCGTGTCCCTTCTCTCTCTCTCTCTCTCTCTCTCTCTCTCACACACACACACACACACACACACACACAATCACCCCCCTTTCTCTCTCTCTATATATTTTTTTTTTCTTGTAAGAGATTTTGGATAATAAGAAAAAGCATTCAAAAAATATTTTCACACCAGTTTCAATCAGATCACATGGGCGTTCGTGCTTCGTGCTATGGTTGCTGGTATTTCTGTCTCTCTCTGTGTCTCTCTCTCTCTGTCTCTCTATTTCTGTCTCTCTTTCTCTCTCTGTCTCTGTTTCTCTCTCTGTTGAACTGCACGAGAGTGTGTTCTGGGAAAAAGAAAACATAAAGGAAAGGGAGTGCATGTGAATAATTAGTGTAAAAAAAATGTTCATGTTATGTATCAGAGGAAAGGTATGTTATTATAAGAAATAGTCTAAAGAGATTGTGGTGTGTATTGAATGAGGTGTCATGGGAGGGAGAATATGTATATGCATATCAACAAGTATTAACCTACAACAATGTAAATATAAATAACAACACATGTGCGTGTGTGTGTGTGTGTGTGTGTGTGTGTGTGGGGGGGGGTGGAATCGGGGGAAGGGTAGAAGGAGCAGGTAGAGGGCCAGGGGAAGAAAAGAGGAGGGTTGGGGGGGACCGGGGGTGTGGGGTGGGGATATGCGGGGGTAGGGGGGTGTGTGTGTGGGCGGGGGGGCCGGGGTCGGGGGGGGGGGGGGCGGAACGTAGGGTAAGAGGGGTGTGTGTGTGGGGGGGTGAGGTTGTCTGCATTCTTGTCAGTGTTCTTTCAGGAGAATAATATAAGGAAGGAATTATTCCTCACTTTAATGCAGTCGCATTGATTATGATTATTATAATTATGATGATGATGGTGATGATTATGTTATTGTTATTATTATTATTATTATTTCTAATCACTGGATGCAGCATCATTCGCGTGCAGTGTGTGTCTGATTGGTCTATGATGACGCCACCGTCATCTGTGATGACGTAGGCAAACTCTGGTGTGTGTGTGTTGTTGTTGTTGTTTTGTTGTTGTTTTGTTGTTGTTTTCTTTCAAAAGTCACTTGTATTGCTCTGATCGCACCCAGCTCTGATTTTGATAACCCCCACCACCAACCCTTCCCTCAACCCTCAACCCCCCAACCCCCTAACAGCCCAACCCTTTCTACGTCATTTTTGCTCTGGTTCTTTTTGGTCATTTTCTTTCTATGAATTGAGGTAGTGTGCATGCGTGAGTATATATATATATATATATATATATATATATATATGATAGTCAGTCGTGTCCGACTATGACCATCAGAACAGCAGAGGAGGCAACTGCTGTTCCGACTATTTGGGCTAGAATTTGATTATAGTGGAGAGTGTCTTGCCCCAAGTTACATCCCCACTCTCTCGGCACAAGAGGGTTTTAGGACAGTCGGCGTTGGGGATGGTTCCCCAAAAGGCCAACTAGCCCACAAAGGCTGCAGCACTAAGAAGCCAGTGCAATTTTGTCTCCTAGTTTGAGAGTCATAGTCCTTCACAAAAGACTGAGCTGTAAATGATTTCCCATTGGCTGGAGAAACCATTGATAATACAGTTCTCACTTTGCTGTTGGTGTTCAGTTCTGGCACGTGTTTCTGTCTCTCTCTCTCTCTGTCTGTCTGTCTGTGTCTCTGTCCCTCTCTCTCTCTCTGTCTCTCTGTGTCTGTCTCTGTCTCTCTCTCCCTCTCTGTCTCTGTCTGCCTTTCTCTCTCTGTGTGTCTCTGTGTCTCTCTCTCTGTCTCTCTCTCTCTCTGTCTCTCTCTCTTTCTGTTTCTCTCTGTCTCTGTCGAACTGCACGAGAGTGTGTTCTGGGACGTGTTTCTGTCTGTCTGTCTGTCTGTCTGTCTCTCTCTATGGTGTGTAGGGGGTAGGGAGTAGGGGGCGAGGGGGGTTATGGGGAGAAGTGGAGGGAGGAGGAAGAGGGTGGGGGTGGGGGCCGAGATGTAAAAAAAAAAAGGACAAAATAAACAACCGCGCTTTGAGCAGTATTTCTGGAGAGAAAAAAACCGCGCTATTTTAATGTCTATTATTATTGTTGTTGTTGTTGTTATTGTTGTTGTAACCACCATTATTATCTTTATCATCAACCCCTTCCAGCATCCAGCCTGCAGTAAACGAACGGCCTTTCATACCTGTACGCACGTTCTAAACCACATTGAATAATTGAATGATTTGCTGGATAGACTATGTTGCCTGCCATTACTGCATGCATCGATTCACACAAAAAAACAGAGAAGGCTGTCTGTTTAGTGGAACTATCCCAAAATGTCCATGTTGCTGTATTGCAACAGATTCCGTAACTGATTTGTTGCTGCTGTTGCAGTTGTTGTTGTTGTTATTGTAGTAGTAGTAGTTGTTGTTGCTGTTGTAGTTGTTGTTGCTGCTGCTGCTGTTGTTGTTGTTGTTGTTATTGTTATTCCCCCCATAATTTTCTTCTCAGTTTTATGGGAAGGTATAGCACGCCAGATGGTCTGTTAGTTTATGAAGAGTGTGTGAGTTTCCGGTTGTGTGTGTGTGTGAGAGAGAGAGAGAGAGAGAGAGTGTGTGTGTGTGTGTGTGTGTGTCTGTGACATGTACACTTGATTTAGTCTGTCATATTGTTCTAAATAGAAGCCTAGTGCAAATGCTGTTGACTTGATACCATGGTGGTTATTATTGTTTTGTTTTGTTGTTGTTGTTTTCTTTTATCAGGATATCTTGTCGCGGCCGTTTTTTTTTTTGTTTTTTTTTTTTTTTGTTGTTGTTTGTTTGTTGTTGTTTTTTGATAATGTTTGTGGTGATTAGACTTGTTTTGTCGACAGAGATGATCGTTTAACGTGTGTGTGTGTGTGCGCGCGCGCGTGTGTGTTGTTGTTGTTGTTGCTGTTGTTATTGTTGTTTTAGCAGATGGTGATGTAGCGTGTTATGGATCTGTCCGCAATCCCTCTAGAATTTAAAAGTGTTATTATGTTTGCTGTGTGGTGATAACACTTCATTGTTATGACGTGATGATTATGATCATTGTTTAGCATCATCATGTGGCCTTTGAACTTTCTCTCTTTCCCCAAGCCCTCTCCCGCCGGCTATGATGTTTTCCTACTGGGCCAAGATGTGTGTGATTGTAGATTGAACGACAACGTATATTGATGACGCGTTTTTTGCATGACACAACAAGTATTGTGTTTACGTCACAAATCCCCCCACACACCCACCTCCTCTCGTCTCAGTGACGTAATGTGAACGACTGTGGAAAAAATTGATGTGCGTGACATAAGTAGTGTGTTGACGTCACATGTCCCTCTCGTCTCAGTGTGACGGTGTTAGTGTTTGGTGTCGTCATTTCGTGGTGGTGAGATGTTGTCCGGGGGGTTATTGTGCTCAAAACTTACCGTGGTTTGCTCAAGCGATGGATGCTTGGAGTCGACTGATCAGAATAATTATAGGGAATGAAACCAGATTAGTGACTGCGTTTTTTCTTTTCTGCGATGGATGCTTGGAGTCGAGTGCGTGCGTGCGTGCGTGCGTGTTATCGACGGCTCGCTGAAAGATAACAACAAAACAAACAGACAAACACCACCAACACCACCACCACCACGCTAGTCATTCGGATGAGACGATAAACCGAGGTCCCGTGTGCAGCATTCACATAGCGCACGTAAAAGAACCCACGGCAACAAAAGAGTTGTTCCTGGCAAAATTCTGAAGAAAAATCCACTTGACAGGAAAAATAAATAAAACTGCATCCAGGAAAAAAATTTTTTTTAAATAAAAAAAAAGGTGGCGCTGCATGGTAGCGACGCGCTCTCCCTGGGGAGAGCAGCCCGAATTTCACACAGAGAAATCTGTTGTGATAAAAAGAAATACAAATACCACCACCACCACCACCACCACCAACAGCAACAACAACAACGACGGCAACAACATAAACAGATACGGTGTGTGGTTGTGGTTGTTGTTGTTGTTTATGATGACACAACCCGAACCCGAAAATAAAACAAATATTTTCTAATAATGAAAAGGCTATCACTGTAAATGAGAAACGTACAGAGAATATCAAAACTTCAATTATAAAACCCAACATTTATGATAAAAGGCCAGTTCAAAAACAAATCTGATTTAACGTAACAATATAATGAATAACCCATCTGACAGTGAACAAATAACAGGCGTTCAAGTCAGTATTCTTGTCTTTTCTTTGATATCAGATCGCTGAACAAATCTATTTGTATTTGTATTTCTTTTTATCACAACAGATTTCTCTGTGTGAAATATTCGGGCTGCTCTCCCCAGGGAGAGCGCGTCGCCACACTACAGCGCCACCCATTTTTGACTCGCTTGTGTAAACAAAGTGAGTCTATGTTTTAACCCGGTGTTCGGTTGTCTGTGTGTGTGTGTGTGTGTGTGTGTGTGTCCGTGGTAAACTTTAACATTGACATTTTCTCTGCAAATACTTTGTCAGTTGACACCAAATTAGGCATAAAAATAGGAAAAATTCAGTTCTTTCCAGTCATCTTGTTTAAAACAATATTGCACCTCTGGGATGGGCACAAAAAAATAATAAATGAAGTCTAGCTATATGCAAACTGCATTTACTGTTATATTTATATTTTTTGTATTCTCTAAACTTGGCACTTTGATCTGATATTCTAACCCAACAACAAGAGCAGTCATTATTATCATTTTTTGTTCAAACAGGAACTTCTTTTGCTAAGCATGGAAGTTTTATTTATTTTGCAAACGTTTTGGTGCAGTGTGTAAAAAAGGGAAATTACTCTGTAATTAATGCTAGGGCTAGGGGACTTAATTTGCTTTAAACTGATCTTTCTCATCTTAAACATTACATTTTGAAATTATACTCAATACATAAAAAGCTTGGATTTTTTTTTAAGTGTATCACAAGTGAGTCTTGAAGGCCTTACCTCTCTTGTTTTGTATTTTTTTGTATTTTTTTCCACACACACTCACACACACATCACTCGTACCTCCCAACCCCCAACCCCCCTTACCCCTCTCGGACTAAGAACTTTCTTTTTTGATGTTCAATTTTGATTACACATAATACATTTATCATAAACACTTAAATGCATATTATAGGATAAGAAAGAGCACACCATAAATGAAATATAAGAAAGGAGAAGAAACACATGACGACATACATAATATCAAAAAGTGAAAACTGATACTGCAGTTCAAGTTAATAAATCATTTGAATGTATCATCAAAAAACAAAAAAACAACAACAACAACAACAAAAAACAAAAACAAAACAAAACAAAAAAAACAACAACAAACAAAAAAGCACCATTCCACCCAAAATAATCATTTCCATATACCATAACAAAATACAGACTTTCTGTTCCCAACAAAAAAACATTTCAAAAATGCACCAACAATTCACACACACACACACACACACAAAAAAAAAAAACATCCTGTGGATTTACAAAGACAAAGACCTCACTTCACTGAACCAAGACCCCAAGCTCCTGAACAAATCTGTCAAACACGTTGTTAAACTCAACTCCAACAATAATGACCTATCAGACCCTAAGCTCCTGAACAAATCTGTCAAACAGGTTGTTAAACTCAACTCCAACAATAATGACCTATCAGACCCCAAGCTCCTGAACAAATCTGTCAAACACGTTGTTAAACTCAACTCCAACAATAATGACCTATCAGACCCCAAGCTCCTGAACAAATCTGTCAAACACGTTGTTAAACTCAACTCCAACAATAATGACCTATCAGACCCCAAGCTCCTGAACAAATCTGTCAAACACGTTGTTAAACTCAACTCCAACAATAATGACCTATCAGACCCCAAGCTCCTGAACAAATCTGTCAAACACGTTGTTAAACTCAACTCCAACAATAATGACCTATCAGACCCCAAGCTCCTGAACAAATCTGTCAAACACGTTGTTAAACTCAACTCCAACAATAATGACCTATCAGACCCCAAGCTCCTGAACAAATCTGTCAAACACGTTGTTAAACTCAACTCCAACAATAATGACCTATCAGACCCCAAGCTCCTGAACAAATCTGTCAAACACGTTGTTAAACTCAACTCCAACAATAATGACCTATCAGACCCCAAGCTCCTGAACAAATCTGTCAAACACGTTGTTAAACTCAACTCCAACAATAATGACCTATCAGACCCCAAGCTCCTGAACAAATCTGTCAAACACGTTGTTAAACTCAACTCCAACAATAATGACCTATCAGACCCCAAGCTCCTGAACAAATCTGTCAAACACGTTGTTAAACTCAACTCCAACAATAATGACCTATCAGACCCCAAGCTCCTGAACAAATCTGTCAAACACGTTGTTAAACTCAACTCCAACAATAATGACCTATCAGACCCCAAGCTCCTGAACAAATCTGTCAAACACGTTGTTAAACTCAACTCCAACAATAATGACCTATCAGACCCCAAGCTCCTGAACAAATCTGTCAAACACGTTGTTAAACTCAACTCCAACAATAATGACCTATCAGACCCCAAGCTCCTGAACAAATCTGTCAAACACGTTGTTAAACTCAACTCCAACAATAATGACCTATCAGACCCCAAGCTCCTGAACAAATCTGTCAAACACGTTGTTAAACTCAACTCCAACAATAATGACCTATCAGACCCCAAGCTCCTGAACAAATCTGTCAAACACGTTGTTAAACTCAACTCCAACAATAATGACCTATCAGACCCCAAGCTCCTGAACAAATCTGTCAAACACGTTGTTAAACTCAACTCCAACAATAATGACCTATCAGACCCCAAGCTCCTGAACAAATCTGTCAAACACGTTGTTAAACTCAACTCCAACAATAATGACCTATCAGACCCCAAGCTCCTGAACAAATCTGTCAAACACGTTGTTAAACTCAACTCCAACAATAATGACCTATCAGACCCCAAGCTCCTGAACAAATCTGTCAAACACGTTGTTAAACTCAACTCCAACAATAATGACCTATCAGACCCCAAGCTCCTGAACAAATCTGTCAAACACGTTGTTAAACTCAACTCCAACAATAATGACCTATCAGACCCCAAGCTCCTGAACAAATCTGTCAAACACGTTGTTAAACTCAACTCCAACAATAATGACCTATCAGACCCCAAGCTCCTGAACAAATCTGTCAAACACGTTGTTAAACTCAACTCCAACAATAATGACCTATCAGACCCCAAGCTCCTGAACAAATCTGTCAAACACGTTGTTAAACTCAACTCCAACAATAATGACCTATCAGACCCCAAGCTCCTGAACAAATCTGTCAAACACGTTGTTAAACTCAACTCCAACAATAATGACCTATCAGACCCCAAGCTCCTGAACAAATCTGTCAAACACGTTGTTAAACTCAACTCCAACAATAATGACCTATCAGACCCCAAGCTCCTGAACAAATCTGTCAAACACGTTGTTAAACTCAACTCCAACAATAATGACCTATCTGCGGACTCAGTCTCCCTCATCTGGTTGCCTGGGAACCGCTCGGATGCGGAACGGGTTGGGGTTGTGCGCAAACTCCATGACGCCCTCCAAAGATGGCAGCCGTCCCTCTTCCGCTGGCAGGAACCGGAAGTTCTGCAGAAGGGAAGTGACGTAGAGGAACAGCTGCAGCCGCGCGATGCCTTCTCCCGGGCATGACCTGCGACCTGAGGAATAATGGTAGGATAATGGTACGTATATTGATGATGATGATGATGGTGATGGTGATGATAGTAATAACAATACAGTGGTAGTAGTAGTACTTGTAGTAATGATAATAATAGCAATAACAACAACAACAACAACAACAATAATAATAATAATAATGAGGAGGAGGAGGAGGAGGAATGTTGATGATGATGATGGTGATGATAATCATAATAATGATGATGATGATAATCATGATGATAATGATGATGATGATGATGATGGTGGTGGTGATAATCATAATAATGATGATGATGATAATCATGATGATGATGATGATAATGATAATGATGATAATGATGATGATAATGATAATAATGATGATGACGATGACGACGACGACGATGACGACGTCGACAACAGTAGCAACATTGCTGATAAAGTTAATTAATCATGATACTGGACGTAATGCAGAAGCTGCCTCATCCATATCCAAACTATCAAACGAAAAAAAAAGGGGGTTCAAGAAAGTAAAAAAAAAAAAAGAAAAAAAGAAAAAAAAAAGAAAAACAACAACAGAACAACAGAATGAATTAAAAAATGAAAGAAAGATAGGAAGACAGTCAGAAAAACACAGAGAAGACAATAATTGTGAGAGAAAAAAAAACACAAAAAAACCCAGCAGAAATAGCAACGACAAAGACGACGACGAAAACATCCACAACAACAAACCCATGAAACAAGAAAGAAGAAAAAAGAGAAGAAAAAAACAAACAAACAAAAAAAAAAACATACCGAGCCCTCCAAACCAACACACACACACACACACACACACACACACACACACACACACACACACACACACACACACATGTCCTATTAAGTGTACTTGTTTTTATATCTGTAATTTCAGCTAGCCGACTACATGGTGATTTTTTTTTTTTTTTTTTTTTTTTTTTTTTTTTAACTTTCCATGAGAGATTTTTAAGTTGGCTTGACCACAAATCCAACGCCAGTGACCCACCCACAGAGAAGGGAATGAACTCCTCCCGCTTCACCACCACCACCCTCCCGTTCTCCGGGTCCAAGAATCTTTCGGGTCGGAAACACTCCGGGTCACCCCACGTGACCTTGTCGTTGAGGGCCGTGTGCAAATAGGGCACTACGATGGTACCTGTCGGGAACGCACGAAGCTGCTTCTTGTCATCATCATCATCATCATCATCATAATGATGATGATGGTGATAATAATAATAATAATTAGTAGTAGTAGTAGTAGCATCATCATCATCATCATAATTAGTAGTAGTAGTAGCAGCAGCAGCAGCAGTAGTAGTAGTAGCATCATCATCATAATGATGATGATAATAATAATAGTAATAATAATAAGTAGTAGCAGTAGTCATAATAGTTGCAGCAGCAGCAGCAGTAGCATCATCATCATCATCATCACAATAATGAAAATAATAATAATAATGATAATAATAATAATTATTATTATTAGTAGTAGTAGTATCATCATCATCATCACATTAATAATAATAATAATGATAAGAAGAATAAGAAGAATATATACTAAATGATAATAATAGATACTTACATAACACACTATCCAGAACTCTGCTACAGGTCCTTTACAAAACACATGGTTTTGATG
Organism: Babylonia areolata; assembly: GCF_041734735.1. Taxonomy (NCBI): domain Eukaryota; kingdom Metazoa; phylum Mollusca; class Gastropoda; order Neogastropoda; family Buccinidae; genus Babylonia; species Babylonia areolata. Next base: position 16,671,135 of record NC_134898.1, read on the forward strand.
TATATATAAGATGTATGCATTGTGGTATAATAGTCGTGTCCGACAAAAAGGCCATCAGAACATCATGGGAGGCAACTGCTGGCCGACTATATGGTTTAGTGGAGAGTGCTTGCCCTTGTTACATCCCTACTCTCTCGGCCAAGAGGGTTTTCAGGGCAGCCGGCGTTGGAGATAGTCTCCAAAGGGCAGCTAGCCCTCAAGGCTGCAGTGATAAGAGCCAGTGCAGCCTTACCCTCCTAGTCTGCGAGTCACAGTTTCTTCACGAAGAAGACTAAGTTGTAAAAAGAATTCCCATTGCAGTGGAGAAACCATTTTATAATACAGCTTTCACTTTTCTGTTGCCCTAATTGTATAAGCTTATGTCAATTTTGTAATATAAGCTGAGCGTTGTTTGATATAATTACACATCACATCCATGTTAGATATACACACCTAGATGTACCAAGCAAATTATACGCACACGCATATATATAAGTACAATGTTTATATGCATATAAACATACAATCAAATTTATAATAAATATGCACAAACCCACTTCCCCTCCACACACACACACACACACACACACACACACACGTGCTATTATCTGAGAGCCAGTGCAGTCTTACCTTCTGGTCTGAGTCTTAGTCCTTCACAAAAACAAAAACAAAAAAGAAAGAAAAAAGATTAAGTTGAACACAGCACAGCTCTCACTTTCTTATCAGTTAATTAACTAATAATAATAATAATAATAATAATATTCATATAGTGCAGAGACAAATCAAAGCGCTTTCGCACCGGTCATTCACACCACACATGCATAACTCTAAAAACTGGAGAAACTGAAGACAAGGAAGAAGGCAGGGAAGGGAGGCTATTTTGGGAAGAGGTGGGCTTTAAGGCCAGACTTGAAATCTTTTTCTGTCTTTTTTTTCAGTTAAAAAAATATATTATTTTTTTTTATTATTGATTTTTTCCCCCTCAAGGCCTGACTAAGTGCGTTGGGTTACGCTGCTGGTCAGGCATCTGCTTGGCAGATGTGGTGGCAGCGTATGTGAATTTGACGTAGTGACGCCTCCTTGAGCTACTGATACTGATACTGATACTGATCTTCACACAGTACCTTTAGGGACGCGGAACCCTCTCAGCTCCACGTCCTGACTGACCCCGTGCTGGATGCCCATGGCCCCGATGTCAGAGATCCGCAGGGTCTCCATGATCGTGGCCTCTACGTACGGGAGCTCCGCCCGGTGGTGCGCGTCGGGCGGTGACGAGGGGCCGAGCACCTGTCGGATCTGGCGGTAGCACGCGCTCTGCACGCGCGGGTGGTGGAGGAGGTAGAGGAGGGTCCAGAGGAGAGCGTTGGTCAGTGTCTCCGTTCCGGCCACGAAGAGGTCGGACACTGTCCACTCCAGGTTGTTCAGGTTCTCTGGCGGCAAGACAGTGTCCAGAATCACAGAATCACAGAATTCTAGATTCCAGATGGTTTATTCATGTATAGGCCTAGGCCCGTTATGAAGGGATGTGTGTGAACAATATTCTTTTATATATGGACAAACATCACCTTGCAATGCTTGTTAACGTCCAAATATTCAATTAAACAAACATACTAAGTAAAGTAGTGCTACGGTTCAGTATGTAGAACAATAAAATGCTGTCACGAAGTTACAATTTAAAAGCTTTATATAAAAATAGAGAACATTTTCGAATAGTTTCAGGAGAGGAAAAAAAAAACTATATAAAGATTGACAGGTGACACACACGCAGGCTACAATCATGTGTGCCCGCACCTTGGAAACAACAAAGAAAAAAAATCGATTGTAAGGTGGCATGAAGGTAGACCCAACCCGGAAAAAAAGGGGAAAAATAAAACACATAAAGAAGATGTTTGAGGTCCGTAGAGAGAAGGATTCTGTGACGAGCCATCCAACAACCAACTCTCCATTCTATTTAATACTTTGGCGACCAACTAACACATTCAGCCAGCCACGTGAAGAAGAGAAAAAGGGAAAGAAAATGACAAATAATGAATAAAAAGTATCAGTATCAGTATCAGTATCTCAAGGAGGCGTCACTGCGTTCGGACAATTCCATATACACCACACCACACCTGCCAAGCAGATGCCTGACCAGCGTCGTAACCCAACACGCTTAAGAAAGGAGGAGGAGGAGATGACGATATAGAGGGAAAGGAAGGGAAACTAAATAAGATGAGTGGGAAGAGGGAATGGGAAAAGAAGAATGGGGTGGAGGAGGAGGAGGAGGAGAAAAAGAAGGAGGAGGGGGAGAAGGAGGAGGGGGAGGAAGGAGAAGAAGAAGAAGGAGGAGAAGAAAAAGAAGAAGGAGGAGGAGGGGTAGGAGGAGGAGGAGGAGAAAAAGAAGGAGGAGGAGGAAGAGAAGAAAAAGGAGAAGAAAAAGAAGAAGGAGGAGGAAAAGAAAAAGGAGGAGGAGGGGTAGGAGGAGGAGAAGAAAAAGAAGGAGGAGGAGAAGAAAAAGAAGGAGGAGGAGAAGGAGGGGTAGGAGGAGGAGGAGGAGAAAAAGAAGAAGTAGAATAAGGAGGAGGAAAAGAACGGATAGGAGGAAGAGGAGAAAAAGGAGGAGGAGGAGGAGAAGAAGAAGAAGAAGAAGAAGAACAACAACAACAACAACAACAACAACAACAACAACAACAACAACAACAACAACAACAACAACAACAACAACAACAACAACAACAACATGATGATGATTATTACCGTGACCATGATCATAATCATGAGAAGAAGAAGAAGAAGAAGAAGAAGAAGAAGCGGAAGAAGAAATCATGTAAAGTGTCCGTTGGCAGTTAATGTTCTGCATACCTGGTATTATCTAAATTTTTGTTTATTTCGTACACGTTGGCTGTTTATCTTCAGGTGGATTTCCTAATCCTTAAAAAAATAATTAAGAAAAACACTTAAAAAACTTGATTGTGAAGTAAAGGGTAGTCCTCAGTTTATATGCATGGATCTGGCTGTACTTGTGTCTAATTATCTTCTTTTTCCGTGTGTGTGTGTGTGTGTGTGTGTGTGTGTGTGTGGGTGTGGGTGTGTGTGTATGTGTGTGTGTGTGTGTGTGTGTTGATTGTGTGTGTGTGTGTGTGTGTGCGCGCGCGTGTTTGCAACAGGACCAACATGTGCAACCCAGACGTGACCTTGCGTGGTCAGCTGGTCCATAAGCAACAATCAATCAATCAAACAAACAATCAATCAGTCAGCCAACCTCTAACCAACCAACTAATCAATCTATGAATTAATCAATCCAAAAATAAATAAACCTACCCTCCACGGTGGTAGACAGTTTGCCCTGTGCCATCTCTCGCTTGACCCGAGTGAGGTAAGCACTGATGAAATCCACGTGTCCATTGTCATCATCATCATCATCGTGGTGGTAGTGGTGGTGGTGGTGGCGGTGGTTGTCATCGTCGTTGTCGTTGTTGTTGTCGTCTTCAGCATCGTCGCTCTCTCTGCTGCTCTCGCCGCCGTGCTTATGGCGACGACCCTTGTTGTTCTCCCGGTCGATGTGCTGCTGGATTTGGGGGATCAGGAAGCACTGCTCCATCTCAGCGATGTTCCGGAGGATCTGAGGCAAGGCAAGGCAAGGCAGGCAGGCAAAGTGTTCGAGATCAAGAATCACATTACTGTCCGAACTGTACGAACACACACACACACACACACACACACACACACACACACCAAAAATGCCTGACTTTTCCTGCCTTATCTTGCCTTCTTTGCCCCGAACTGTCCTGTCCTGTCCTGTCCTGTCCTGTCCTGTCCTGTCCTGTCCTGTCCTGTCCTGTCCTGTCCTGTCCTGTCTTGACCTGTCCTGTCTTGTCTTGACCTGTCCTGTCCTGTCTTGTCCTGTCCTGTCTTGACCTGTCCTGTCCTGTCTTGCCTTGACCTGTCCTGTCCTGTCCTGCCCTGTCTTGACCTGTCTTGTCTTGTCTTGTCCTGTCCTGTCCTGTCCTGTCCTGTCCTGCCCTGCCCTGCCCTGCCCTGTCCTGCCCTGTCCTGTCCTGTCCTGTCCTGTCCTGTCCTGCCCTGTCCTGTCCTGCCCTGTCCTGCCCTGTCCTGTCCTGTCCTGTCCTGTCCTGTCTTGCCCTGTCCTGTCCTGTCCTATCCTACCCTGTCCTGCCTTGCCCTGTCCTGTCCTGTCCTGTCCTGTCCTGTCCTGCCCTACCCTGCCCTGTCCTGCCCTGCCCTGTCCTGTCCTGCCCTGCCCTGTCCTGTCCTGTCCTGTCCTGTCCTGTCCAGTCCAGTCCTGTCCTGTCCTGCCCTGCCCTGTCCTTTC
>NC_134898.1:16682925-16745425 GCF_041734735.1 Babylonia areolata
ATGCATATATGTGTGTGTGTGTGTGTGTGTGTGTGTGTGTGAATGTATGTCTGCATGTTTTACATTTATTTGCTTATTTGTCATCATTGTTGTCTTTTTTTAAAATTTTAGTAGTAGTAGTAGTCATACTTTTTTTTTTTAATTTATGTACGCTAAAAGTTGACTTCATCAAATTTCTGCGCCTTATACATATTATTATTAGTAGTAGTAGTTCTTTTTTAATGTATTTATCTATTATTTATTCACCCTTTTTTTCTTTCTTTTTTCAGAAGAGCTGCGTTTAGCTGAGTGCAGAGATAAATTTTGATAAAGCGAAAGAGGGTGAAGAAGGGAACTAATCACGGATACCTGTTGATATGTCCTCGTGTCGGTAGTCCCCCTTTGTTGATACTCTCTCTTCAGACAGGTACACACACACACACACACACACACACACACACACACACACACACACACACAGACAGACAGACAGACAGAGACAGAGAGAGAGACAGAGAGAGAAGGGAATAGTCCACACAGAGAGAGAGGGGGAGGGAAGGGGGAAGATATGTCGGAAGATAGACTAAATAGACAGAAAACAAGTGTGATTCACAGAGAGAGGGGGGGGGAGAAAGGGGGTGGGGAGAGAAAGACAGACAGACAGACAGAGCAGACAGACAGGCAGACAGACAGACAGGCAGGCAGGCCGGCAAACAGACAGACAAGGGCCGAGAAGGCTTCGATCCGAAGCTACAGTCTGTTGTACAGTGTGTGGACTTGTGTTGCGTGATGCCCTCACACCTGTTGTCATGTTTGTCTCTCGTTTTCTGTCCATGAAAATGTGGGGCAGAGTGAAGTCTGGCTGTAATTAGACAGCTCATTCATTCATTCATTCATTCATTCATTCATTCACTCACTCACACACACACACACACACACACACACACACACACACACATACATACATACAGAGAGAGAGATACAGAAGAGAGAGACAGACAGAGACAGAACACACAGAGAGGTATAGAGAGACAGAAAGACACACACACACACACATACACACACACACACACACACACACACACACACACACACACACACACACACACACACACACACACACACACGTAACGTGCCGTGAGTGAATTAAAACTTCCAGTTTGTGAATGGAAACGTCCAGTGTGCAAAACGAAACATGCAGGGTGTGAATTGAAATATCCATTGTGAGAATGCAAACATCAAATGTGTGAATGCAAACATCAAATGTGTGATTGCAAACATCCAGTGTGTAAACCGAAATACCCGAAGTGTGAATGCAGTCATCCGGTGTGGAAACGAAAACGATGTTCGTCCTTCGGATTCGAAGATGACCATGGCTTCAAATATCAGATGAAAGATCAATGGCTGTGGATCAGGGGGTGACTGATGAAGCCAATCCGGGCCCTGAAGGTTTGTCCACATGTGAGACGGGCGCAATAGCCGAGTGGTTAAAGCGTTGGACTGTCAATCTGAGGGTCCCGAGTTCGAATCACGGTGACGGCGCCTGGTGGGTAAAGGGTGGAGATTTTTACGATCTCCCAGGTCAACATATGTGCAGACCTGCTAGTGCCTGAACCCCCTTCGTGTGTATATGCAAGCAGAAGATCAAATACGCACGTTAAAGATCCTGTAATCCATGACAGCGTTCGGTGGGTTATGGAAACAAGAACATACCCAGCATGCACACCCCCGAAAACGGAGTATGGCTGCCTACATGGCGGGGTAAAAACGGTCATACACGTAAAAGCCTACTCTTGTGCATACGAGTGAACGCAGAAGAAGAAGAAGTCCACATGTGGGACACAAGTGAGTGGGTGCTGTCGGGCCTTGCGCACAGCACGCTTTCGTTGCGCATCGGTGATTCGCCTGGCTTCAGCTGCACGGGTTCCTGTGGTGATCTTGCTGCGCCAAGCTAGACGGTCCAGAGTAAGCGTCTCTCACGTGTTGATGTCGACACCCAGGTCTTTGAAGGACGCTTTGAGGCAGTCTTTCTAGCGTTTCTTCTGCCCTTGCTTGCCCTGACACAGTTCTCCGTACAGCAGCTGCTTAGGCAGTCGACTGTCTGGCATTCTGACCACATGTCCAGCCCACCTGGCTTGGGCTTTCTGCAGGAGGCCAGCTTGTTCTAGGTCTTCCGTGTCGGGGACTTTGTCCTGCCACCTGATGTGGAGGAGTCTGCGGAGACAGCTGAGGTGGAAGCGATTGGGCTGTTTGGCGTGTCTGCTGTAGACAGTCCAGGTCTCGCTGGCGTAAAGGAGGGTGGTAAGGACCACTGCACAGTAGACATTCAGCTTGGTGGTAGAGCTGAGTCCTCTCCGCTCCCAGACGTTCTCACGGAGTCTCCCAAAGGCGGTGCTAGCTTTGGCGATCCTGTTGTTAACATCAGCGCCTATGTCCACTACGCGAGAGAGCGTGCTGCCCAAAGAGGTGAAGCTATCGACTGCCTGAAGGTTCTGCCCCTTGCTGTGATTGGTGGCTGCTGTTTTGACTTTACTGGGGCAGGCTGGTACGTAACTTCAGTCTTTTTGGTGCCGATGGTGAGACCGAAGTTGTCGCAGGCTTGTGAGAAGCAGTTCATTTCACACTGCATCTTCTGCTCTGTGCTGGCGTTGAGTGCACAGTCATCTGCAAACAAGAAGTCTCTGATGCCAGTCTCTTTCACCTTTGTAACAGCCTGCAGGCGCCTGAGGTTGAACAATCTCCCGTCAGTCCTGAACCTGACGTGGATTCCTTCTTCGCAGTCAGAGAAGGCATCCGTCAGCTTGGCAGAGAATACCATACTGAACAATGTTGGAGCGAGAACGCAGCATTGTTTGACGCCGTTTGTCACTGGGAAGGCCTCTGACTCGTCTCTGTCATCCAGAAGTTTCACCATCATGCCGTCGTGGAACTGCCGGACAATTGTGGTGGACTTGCTGGGCCAGCGAAACTTCGCCATGATCTTCCACAAGCTTTCTCTGCTGACCGTATCAAAAGCCTTGGTCAGATCTACAAAGGTCATGAAGAAGTCGTTGTGTTGCTCCTGGCATTTTTCCTGGAGTTGGTGCACAGCAAAAATGTCCACAGTCCCGTGTATGAATGTAAACATCCAGTGTGAAACGGAAAAATCCAGTGTGTGAATGGATATATCCAGTGTGAGAATACAAACGCCAAGTGTGCAATTAAAACATCCGGTGTGTGAAATGAAACATCCATTGTGAGAATGCAAACATCCAATGTGGTGAATGCAAACATCCAGTGGATGAATAGAAACATCCATTTTGAGAATGCAAACATCCAGTGGGTGAACTGAAACATCCATTGTGAGAATGCAAACGTTCAATAGGTTAATGCAAACACCCAGTGTGTAAACGTTAAACGGAAATACCCAATGTGTGAATGGAGACATTCTGTGTGTAAATGGAAACATCCAGTGTGTGAATGAAACCACCCAGTGTGTGCAAAGGGAAACGTGCAATGTGTGAATGGAAAACACCCAGTGTGTGCAAAGGGAAACGTGCAGTGTGTGAATGAAAAACACCCAATGTGTGCAAATGGAAACGTGCAATGTGTGAATGGAAACACCCAGTGTGTGCAAATGGAAACGTGCAATGTGTGAATGGAAAACACCCAGTGTGTGCAAAGGGAAACGTGCAGTGTGAATGGAAATACCCAGTGTGTGCAAATGGAAACGTGCAGTGTATGAATGGAAAAAGCCACTGCGTGATTCAAAACAGTCAGTTTGATGATTAACTCTGAAACAGCGTTACACATACACACACAGGGATACATATATATACACAAGTATACATAATTATATATATATATATATATATATATATATATATATATATGTAAGTATGTATATAACGATAGATATATAGATATGTATGTATGTATGTAATATGTGTGTGTCTGTGTGTACGCGCGTGTGTGTTGTGTGCACGCATTCGCGCGTTTGTGTATATGTGTGTGGTGTGAGTGAGTGAGTGAGTGAGCGTCTGTGTGTGTGTGTGTGTGTGTGTTTGTGTTTGTGTCCGAGTGTTTCCGCGCTCACGTTTGCATTGGTGCTTGTGTGCATGTGTGTGCGTGCGTGTGTGTGTGTGTGCGTGTGTGTGTGTGTGTGTGTGTGTGTGTGTGTGTGTGCGAGTGTACGCAGAGTTGCTTGCATACAAATTGTTCGTCAATGACACCAAGATATCATACCTGATACTACCGATGCTGCTTCTTGATTCTCTTAAGTTGTGGCATTTTACACGTGCTGTGGTACTCACCGCTTTTCAATTTCGGTCCAGAAGCGATCCTTAGACAGCAGCTATCCTTACCCACAGATGCACAAACACTTCCGACAACAATATATTTTTTTTTCACACAAAAACAAAAATCAAAACCAGTGGCAGTACTCCAAGAGCAATGATCTCACATAATGTAAGGGTTGAGCACGTACGTATCAACTCTCGTCACAAAAAGTCGTTCAACATTATGAAACGCGATAAGTTTCGCACACTTAAAAATAGGATTCTAGGAATGCGCGGTTGTAGCAGTAGGCAGACTACTGAGTGAACAGAAAACTTGTTAGTTTGGCGCACAGTTTCTTTCAAAAAAAATAAATAAATAAATAAAAAGAATAAATGAATTAATAAATAAAGAGAAAACTCAGTTGAATAATATCCCCCTCTTGACTTCGCTTCGGAATGTCTCGAGAGTATGCACTGTACATTCTCTTGTTGCTGCTGAAATCGTTATAAAATCAACGAACACAGCGACTTGCCACACACACGAAAACCACCACCAACCAGGGAGGTATTCAAATATATAAATTATTATATACTGCTGTGCAATATATCATAAACCCGAGCACACACATACACACACCTGTTTCCTTTCAAACCAAACGACACTTTTCTATCAGCACAGCAACAAACAGCACCGCCACTCAGCATTCCTTCCAGCACGGCTAGCTCCCTTGTGCAGAACAACAAGCCACTCAACTACAATCCAGATGTCTCCAAGCGTACGTACCCTTCGGACATTGGCACGGACCCCCGCTAGTCGCCAGGCACAGCAAAGCGTGATGGAGTGAGTTGAATCAAGCGTTGTAAGCGTTGTTTCCTTTTTCCGGTTGTGCTTGGGGAATTCGCGACGCGAAGTGCCTGACAGCCGTTCAAAAGAACGCCGTGGCATGATTTCAAACAGGGAGACCTACTTACTTACTTACTTACTAACTAACTTACTATTGTTATGTTCATTCTGTGACAGGGGGTTGAAACATTTTTTAGGGGCGGGGGGGCGGGGGGGAGGGGAGGGGAAAAAAACAACAACAACTAAACGAAATGAAAAACGATGGACTGAAAATATTGCAGAATAGACGAAGGAATTAAACACACACACACACACACACACACACACACACGCACACACACACACACAGAAACCGACACACAACTGACAGACCAAGGTTAACAGTTCTGTGCGGCGCCCCAGTCACTCTTCACACGGTTGAAGGGGTGAGAACAATTTATTGCTTGTCGCCATTTTGGGGGGAACGTGTACTTCGTGCGCCAAGGATTTATAAACCCGGGTCATCGTTAACTGTTTAGCGGCTTGCATGTGGCTTGTTTGGTCTGTTCCTATGCCGGCTGGGTTGGTTTGTTTGTTTGTTTTTGGTTGTTTTGTTGTTGTTGTTGTTTTTTCCCTTTTGATGAGCCTCTTGGTTTCTAGATTTGGTTTAAACAATTTTTTGATAGCAAGAAACAAGGCGAAATACAGTGTTCAATTAAGAAATTTTTTTTTCACTTTTAATAAGCCCCGTGGTTTCTAGATTTGGTTTCAACATTTTACTATATCAAGAAACAAGGCGAAATACAGTGTTCAATTAAGAAAACTTGAGCAACAACAAGCGTGAACTTATAATTACGGTTTCTAGACTTGGGGTCTGTTTTTATGCCGGCTAGTTTTTAACTTTTAATTAACCCCTTGGTTTCTATAGACTTTGACTGAAATGCTTGCGGAGGTTTGAAGAGGAGATTATTGTTTATCACGGTGCCTGTTTTTATTTTACTTCATTTTTTTTTTTTTACTCACTTGTGTGTGTGTGTCCGTGTGTCTGTATGTCTGTTGTCCGTGGTAAACTTTAACATTGACATTTTCTCTGCAAATACTTTGTCAGTTGACACCAAATTTGGCATAAAAATAGGAAAAATTCAGTTCTTTCCAGTCATCTTGTTTAAAACAATATTGCACCTCTGGGATGGGCACAAAAAAATTAAAAAAAAGAAGCCTAATTATATGCAAACTGCATTTACTGTTATATTTATATTTTTTGTATTCTCTAAACTTGGCACGTTGATCTGATATTCTGACACAACAACAAGAGCAGTCATTATTATCATTTTTTGTTCAAACAGGAACTTTTTTTTTTTTTGCATGACATGCAATTTTTATTGATTTTGCAAACGTTTTGGTGCAGATAGCAAAGAAGGGAAATTACTCTGTAATTAATACTAGGGGATTTAATTTATCAAAAGTGAGTCTCGAAGGCCTTGCCTCTCTTGTTTCTGATGTTCTACATCATTGTTCTGTAAAAGCACACAACAAGCAGTTAATGGTCTATCAGCTTTCTCGCACGCGGCGACAGGAACGCGTTCGAGGTCTATCAACGTCGTGGCAAACAGGAAATGACCCCTTCACCGAGACGGCGATGGAAGCGGGATTTTCGTCTTTAGGTTGTGTGTGTGTGTGAAGGTCTGTCTTTGGAATTCCTCCGTGCTATGTGTTTGCGTGGTCTTCACGGGCAAGACTTAAAATGGGTCGCGGTTTCTAGTCAGTTGTGGGGTTTTCTTTTGGTCAGAACTTATTCTAGTCCAGGGTCGAAACGAGTTTACAGTGATGAAATTTATATATCAGTGTGATCAGTGTCATTTTTATCTATTCCATCGTAAAAAGAACGGTTTTGCTGCTCACATTTGGACCTAATGCAAATTCCAATCTAAATTCCATACTCTGTCATTGCTGTAGAGTGATAATAAAAGTCAATAGCAGCTTTAGGCGGCGCAGGCGAGCGCTCACACACACACACACACACACACACACACACACACACACACACACACACACACACGCACACACACAAACACACACACACACACTCTGCAATACAGAAAATCGCGCTTGTGATAGGAAAGAAAAAATCCAGCGACGTATGATGAATAACAACATAAGATCATTTTTTTTTTGTAAAATGGGCTTACATAAATATTCGTTCCGTGTACAAACGCAGAGAGTGAACGAGAGAGAGACAGGGAGACAGAGAGAGAGAGACAAACACTCAGAAAAAGCAATTCTTAAAAAACCAACAACAAAGAAAAACAAGAAAACATGCATACAATATATATATATATGTATATGTGTGTGTGTGTGTGTGTGTGTGTGTGTGTGTGTGTGTGTGTGTGTGTGTGTGTGTGTGTGTGTGTGTGTGTGTGTGTGTGTGTGTGTGCGTGCTCACTCTCAGGCATGCGTGCGCAATTACATAGTGATTTTTTTTTTTGTTAATGAAAATATATTCTTGAATAAAGAGCATTTTGTGTACACACATCCATGCATCGTGAATTACAATCTTCACTCAAAAAAAAAGAAAAAGAAAAAACGAAAACAAAACAAACAAAAAAAGAAACAAACTTGGCTTCAAACTGGAAAGCGAAGAGAGTAGAATGAACAACGACTGGATTTCTTCAAAATAATACAAAACACACTGATTTCTTCTACATGATACAAAACACACTGCAAAATACTGCACATTGCAACATTCATCCGTCTGAGTTCCCCATTATGACTTGACCTTCAATAGAATCCAGACAAAGAGAAACAACTGGCGAACCAATGGAAAACACACACACACACACACACACACACACACACACACACACACAGAGACAGACAGACAGACAGACAGACAGACAGAGACAGAGACACAGAGAGAGACACACAGAGAGAGAACACACAAAATACAGTTATCGTACTTCAAATCGAAAGAAAGCGTAAAGTCGCTTGAAATAAGCAGGATAGGGTTTTGAGCTGGCAACAAAGCAGCACAAAACACGATACTATCAACAATATTTCGAAAAGATGGGAGTGAATGTGGGGTGGGGGTGGAGGGGTGGGGGGTGTTGGGGGGTGTACTCAAGGCCTAAGACCAAAGACTCAGCCAAGTCCATCCTTGCGTAAGTATAACCATATATTTTTTGTTTCCAGATCATCTCCCACGCCCTATTTGAAAAATACAAAAAATAAACGACATGCAACAACAATGAATGACACAGGTTATTCCTGGACTATTTACTGGTACGAAATAAAAGCGAGTTTGAAAGGAATTTCGTGTGCAGGTGCGTGCGCATGTGTGTGTGTGTGTGTGCAGGTGTGCGCGCACGGCATGTGTGTGTGTGTGTGTGTGTGTGTGCGCGTGAAGTGTCCAGGGCTGGATGAGATGCATGAGTAATTTCACCTGTGCGAACTTTGCTCAGCGTGTGGGTTTCACGAAGTCTAGGAATTCACGTTAATAACATTCTGAAAGAGTGTGGAAACAACACTGTAAAATGTTCCTAAGTCTGGGGAATTAACATGAATAATTTTCCCAATATCATTAACGCTACGAATGTTCTCCAAAGCCTAGGAAATATTAACCCAGACCTATGGGAAGAAAAAAACAACAACTCTTAACCCCGAGCAATCTTAGAGCCAACGCAACCACCATGCCCAGGGCCCGTTTTTACTGGAACACCAGTGCAAGTAGATGACCTACGCAACTTGGCAGCCATTTCTCCTACGTCAGTCCTGCCACCGCACTATATACCAGCACGTTTTACTGCTCTGGTAGTCTGGAACACCACAAAGAAAAAAGTTTCGAGAAAGGAGTCAAGTCCCGATAGCTAAATGGCGCCAGCTGCAGTCAAGCTGCGTCAAAGAACACTTCTGTACGGGGAAGAGTATACATACATCCACTTGCAAAATGACTTCAGCTGCAGTTAAAACTATCTGAGATTTCTGCTACGGGGAACGGGCAACTTGATTGGCCAAATGGCGTCAGGTGTAGCCAAGCTGTCTATCTGCTCAGAAAATGAAAACTGTTTTGTTGTTGCAAGAGTTCATTCACACACACACCCCCTCCCCACTGCACACAGTTACAAGCGCATGTCAATATACAGACATTTACTTGGTGTACTGCCATTTGACATTCTATGTATATGTTTAATTTTTTTCTAAACATGTGTCACAACACGGTGGGATTGTCGGCGGGGGGGGGGGGGGGGGGGAGGGAGGGGGAGATAGGGAGGGAGGGGGGAGGAGAAAAGCCAAAGCAGGTCAATTTAACCTTCGAAATTCGTCTCTTCAATGAAAATAGAAATCATAATAATCATTTAAAATAAACGACAATGGATACTGCATCAAACAGGCTACTCGATGTGTGTGTGTGTGTGTGTGTGTGTGTGTGTGTGTGTGTGTGTGTGTGTGTGTGTGTGTGTGTGTGTGTGTGCGCGCGCGCATGTGTAATAACTTGAAACATTGTTCAATCGATTGGTACTTTGCCTAATCAACAGATCGATACCTTAATTGGCGGTCCGCGCCTGCTTTTTACAGGCGATGACGATGATGTCTTCTGCACATCTCCCAAGTACCTTGGACGATATCTGGAGCACACTTCGTATTTAGCAACGTTTTATGTTCTTCGACTGGATAATTAGTTGCAGGCTATGTCACACACCGTTCAGGCTTCAGCAAATTCCTGCATACAACGCACAGAATAACGAAAGGCACCAGAGACAGCACTACTGGTGATAACCGCACAAACAACAACAAGACTTGCGCTTGGATGGGGGGGCCAACTGGTTTGGATTCAGCTTGACAGGTAGCACAGGTCTTTGTGGGGGAACGTTGAGAGAGCCTGCGCAGTTTTGTGCATCAGCCTTTGAATGCCTTGGGGATCAGTCTGCCTTCGTCGTGTCTGGGTCACTCTCAGCGGACTGTGTTTCGACGTTTCCGGTTGGTGCCGGCTCAGTTTTGAGCGCTGTTTGGGGATCAGCCTGCGCTGTTTGGGGATCAGCCTGAGCGTTTTGTGCCTCGGGTTGTACCGTTTGCTGATCATCTTGCGCACTATGTGGACCGGCCTGCTCTGTCTGTGGACTGGCCTGCTCTGTTCCTTTACCGGCTTGCGCTGTGTCTGGACTGGCTTGCGCCGTTACTGGATCGGCCGGATCGCTTTGTGCATCAGCCTGTACCGTTTGCTGATCATCTTGCGCATTTTGTGGATCGACCTGCTGTGTCTGTGAACCGGCCTGCGCTGTTTCCAGACTGGCTTGCGCCGTTTCTGGATCGGCCTGCGCTGTTTCTGGATCGGCCTGCGCTGTTTCTGGATCGGCCTGCGCTGTTTCTGGATCGGCCTGCGTTTTTTCTTGATCGGCCTGAGCGCCTTCTACATCAGGCTGCACCACTTGCTGATCATCTTGCGCATTTTGTGGACCGACCTGCTCTGTCTGTTGACCGGTTTGCGGAGTGTCTGCATCGGCCTTCAGTGTTTCGGTTTCTGTGGCTTGTTGATCGGCCCGCGTTGTCTGCTGGTCGGCCTGAGGTTCACCCTGAGCTGTGTTAGGATCGCCCTGGGCGCTTTGCTCCTCAACCTGAGGTGCCTCCGGCTGCTCTTGCTCAACGGGCTTCATCCTGGCCTTCCTCACTTCCTCCGGCAGGTTGCTGCAGTAGTATTGGGCCAGCTGCAATCCTTGGGGCACGATCTTCAGCTGCTCCTCGCAGAGCTCCGGGAAGACGTTCCCGAAGTAGTCCAGGGTCTCTCCGATGTCCAAGACCTGCATGGCGAGCACCATCATCATCTGCTGCACCAGCGTCGTGATCTCTCCCACCTTCACTTTTTCCAGGGCGGTGCGCAGCTCTTCGAAATGGAACTTGAGCTTGCTTTTCTCGCTGGGGTTGTAGATAATGGGCTTGCTCTGTTCTTTGGACGCTTCCGCGCTCTGAACGTCCCCGCCCTCGGCTTGGTCGCTGGCACCGCCGGGCTTCCCCCCACCCGCTGCATCATCGTTTTGTCCCTTGCTCGAATCGGACCCCCCTGTCGCCTCAGCACCAGCAGCGGCTTTCCCCTCGGCCAGAGACGCAGTGGTTCGAGTCTCGAGGGGAAGCTGGTTGAGGTGCAGTTCGGAAATGACTCTCCTCACCGCCGCTTCTCCGAGCACGTCGTCATCGTTGATGTCGGCGTAGACGCAGTTGTGGATGTTGCGGATGCAGGGTCGGATTCCGTACTGGTCGGTGACGACGGGGCTGGTCTTGAGGAGAGTGGCCAAGGAGTCGTCCAGGTGTTTGATGATGACGTACTTCTCGTGCTGCTTGCTGTTGGTGTGTCTCAGCAGGTCCCTCTCGTGGCGGTGCACGAAGTGGCTGTTACAAACCGGGCACCAGGTGTGCTGGATGTAATCCTCCGAGATCTGCGACACTTGGTCAGTAGCTGCTCCTCCCCCTCCTCGTTTTTTGCCGGGCATTGTCGGGCTTTGGAAGAGTGCGGCGGGTTGTGTTGTTTTACAAGCTTCCAAAAAAACAAAAAAAGTCCAAAAACAAACAAACAAACAAAAAGATGACAGCACCTTCTGTGACCAGAGAGAGACGGTGATATGTTCACTGTTCAAAATGTGTGGTGTGTGTGTTCCGCTGTCGCTCACAGCATGTTTATCAAGGGTGGTGTTTTTTTGGTTTTTGTTGGGTTTTTGTTGTTGTTGTTGTTTTTGTCCACGTAGGTTTCACTCACTTGCTGAGTTGAAAAATGTCTCGCGATAACACGCGATGCACGTGCAAGACATTCGCTCTCTCCCCTGTCACCCGTTTTTTTTTTTTTCCGATGCTGTATCTGACCTGAATTGAATACCGTCTTTTCTTCCTGCTTCCAGCGTTGAGAATCCTCTGTGTTGGCAAACCCTCAAAGAATGAAAACAGTTATTATTATTATTATTATTGTTGTTGTTGTTGTCATCCTCTTCATCATTATAGTTATCATCATTAGTAGGAGGAGTACAAGCAGAAGTAGTATTATTGTTGTTGTTGTTGTTGTTAGCGTTGTTGGTTATTTTTATCTAGCCGACGAGTTGATCCGACGGTGATGAGTGAATTGATTGCTTACAGCAACAAAAATCTGTCCATATGTGTGCCTGAACAGTGAAGTGAAAACGAATCGCTGTCTTGAGTCTGTTTTTTTTTGTTTTGTTTATTTTTGCACAGGTGCGCTCGTGGTTGACGTACCAACTGTATGTTCATACATCATGATAAGGTCAACCGAGCCGCACGTGTAAAATTACCTGTCAACCCCGAGAATCAAATGGCGTTCAGCGCTGGGGTAAAAAAAAAAAATAAATAAATAAATGAAGGCTCAGAACATCAGAATCTCTGGTGTAGTTCTCGCACAGTCGATTGTATTGTAAGGGACTTACCCCTGAAATTTCAGAATTGAATCGGAGGTGTGATGGGGGGGTGTATATGAAGAACGTGAACGTGTCCCACGCAATAGTTTCGCACTCTACCGATGGCCGATGGTGTCAGATACCAACGACGATTTAACAAGCTGCATTTTTTTTTCTTTATCATAGAAACCATCACAAGAAAACCATCCTGCAACGTCTGCCCAATCAAATCGTCTTTACAGTGTAAATGTCTAAAGGGTTCGGTTGTAAAAAAAAAAAAATGAAGGAAGATAATGAAGTAATATAATAATGATAATAATAATAATAATAATAATAATAATAATAATAATAATAATAATAGTGTTTTTATAGCGCTGAATCTTGTGCAGAGACAAATCTTAAGCGCTTTCACACCAGTCATTCACACGCATGCACAACTCTAAAACTGAAGAAACTGAAGACAAGGAAGAGGCAGGGGAGGGAGGCTATCTTGTGAAAAGGTGGGTTTTAAGGCCAGACTTGAAAGAGCTGAGTGCGGAGATCTGGCGAAGCGAAAGAGGAAGTTCATTCCAAATGCAAGGTCCAGATACAGAGAAAGTGGAAATAACAGTTTTATTTAATCAATTCACTATTGTTTTGACCATGTGTGCTGAAGTGTCTTTTCCTCCATTCTGTTTTATCGAATGGAAATGCTTGAGTTCGTTTCACAACGTCTGCTGTGTTGTAGCGGTCAAGCCGACACAGCTTTTAACACAGAGTTTCACGCTGAAATTATCTGCTCGAGTTTTAACAGTCAAACATTTTACTTTTACATCTGTACTTTTGATATTAATATATACTTTTAAAACAGCCATTTCACTTACCACTTTTAAAACAGCCATTTCAATGACCACTTTTAAAACAGCCATTTCAATGACCACATTTAAAACAGCCATTCCACCGACCACTTTTAAAACAGCCGTTTCAATGACCACTTCTAAAACAGCCATTCCAGTGACCACTTCTAAAACAGCCATTTCACTGACCACTTTTAAAACAGCCATTTCACTGACCACTTTTAAAACAGCCATTCCACCGACCACTTTTAAAAGCAACAGTTTGGTTTAACATTCGCTTGTGTTTGGATTGGATGTTAGCGACACGTACACACACACACACACACACACACGCACGCACGCATGCACGCACGCACGCACGCACGCATGCACGCGCGCGCACACACACACACACACACACAGAGATAGATCAACAATACACACGTATGTTGATATGCATCATATCGATAGATGTGGTTTTAATGGAAATAGGCGTGAGAGAAAAACCCATCGTTTTGATGTGACTAGTGGCTAAGTACTTTTTGCACTGTCTGGATTTCGATACCAGTATCAAAACAGACCATATGTTGGACGTTCATTTTAAAAAAAAATCCGTTCTTCTATTTATTCCATATTTGGATCACATTTTTTGTCATACCATCACAAGAAATCGTCCTCCTAATGATTCTATACCGCACAATGAACGTATTGATTTTGAAATAATCTACTAGGATAATTACTGTTTTCTTATATAGGTTTGACGTGTAGTAATAAAATACAAAAGAGAACAGCAAGTTGGTCGAGACTTTTCATCATCTGGTGTTCAAATATGGAACTCTTTACCTCACCACGTCCGTCACAGCCCCTTACTCCCTTCCTTTAAATCTAACCTCAAGACTTTTCTCTTCCAGCAGCATTTCCTCTGGACCCTCTACCATACATGAAAGTAGTTAGTTGATTGTGTAGGTATATTTGCAACGCTGTATTGTATGTGCTTCGAATGTATGTATGTATGGATGGATGGAGTGTATGTACGAGTTTGTGTGCGCATATATTGTGTTTATTGTGCGTTGAGGACTGAGTGTGTTTCGTATGCGTGTGTGTGTGTGGATTATAAAGTGCTTTGTGCAATGAGGAAAGCGCTGGAGAAAATCCAGAAATTATCAGTAGTAGTAGTTGTTGTTGTTGTAGTTTCAGAATTTGTTGGTTGTATTTTTGATTGTGTACTATTTATGATTGTTTGCTATGACTTGTGTGCGTGCGTGCGCGTGTGTTTGAGGGGGCGTGGGGATGGGGGGTGAATAATTCTTAATGATATTTGGTATCTTGTGTTCAATTTTTCCTTTTTGATATGTACTTGTGTGTTCTATTTGTAAACGCCCAGGGCCTATTTTCAAGATTAGGCGTAAATGCTGGTATTAACAATAATAATGATGATATTAATAATGATAATACACACACACACACACACACACACACACACACACACAGACCGGTAAGCTTCTGAACAATCATTGACAGACGAAGAGTACAATAACTCAGCACACTGATACGGCAAAGAAATGTTTTGTTTGTTGTTGTTGGTTTTAGGGGTTGTTTTTTTGTTTGTTGTTTTTTATCTATTTATCTGTTCATTCATTAATTTATCTATGGATTCATTTATTTGTTTCTTTGTTCATTTATTGATTTATGATTTATCCATTTAGCAACAATCATCAATTGATCAATTAGTTCATCCATTCATTCATTAATTCATTCATTCTATATATTCCTCACGCCGATTTAAGATGGGAGGGGAGAGAAACGCGGCGAATTCAAAATGGGAGAGAACTCGTCCTCAGCTAGCAACTGTGGGAAATCAAGTGTACTGGAACGCGTTAAATCGTTTAGCTTGCTGTGTGAACTCCGGTTTTTTCGGTACATAGAGAGAGAGAGAGAGAGACAAAGAGAGAGAGAGAGAGAGTGGGTGAGTTGGATCGGCAATTGAAAATAATAGGGCAACGCTGAAGAGCCTGACCTACCATGAATGTCAGTAGGGGCAGAGGCGGGGTATGGGGGGGGGGGGAGGGTTTGGGGTGGGGAGGGGGAGAGACACAGGATGGACGGTTGAAGTGTATGTACTGGGGTCAGAGGGGTGATGGGGAGGAGGGTGGAGGGTGGAGGGGAAAAGTAGGGCGAGAGGGAAGTTGAACAAAGGGTAGAACATTCAGGGGGGGAAAAAAAACGAAAAAATAAAACGAAAAAAAACCCAAACAGCATGAATCTTTGGTAGGTTGATGTTGGTGAGTGATGGAAAGGTCAAAAGAAGATTGAAGGTTTAGTGAAGACTGTTTATTTATTTATTTATTTATTTGTTTGTTTGTTTGTACATTCATTCATGTATTCATTATTTTATCTATTTTGTTCATCTTGTTTTGTATCTATGTATCATATAATTATTCGTTCATTTACGTACGTACTTACATACTTATTAATTCCTTCACCTATTCATTCATTTATCTATCCATATATTCACTTTTTTTCTTCTTTTTTTTAGCGACCAGCAAACTGTGACACTGGGATTCGGATTACATCGGTTGTGTGTGTGTGTGTGTGTGTGTGTGTGTGTGTGTGTGTGTGTGTGTGTGTGTGTTGTGTTGTGTTGTGTTATGTTGTGTGTGTGTGTGTGTGTGTGTGTGTGTGTGTGTGTGTGTGTGTGTGTGTGTGTGTGTGTGTGTGTTGTGTTGTGTTGTGTTGTGTGTGTGTGTGTGTGTGTGTGTGTGTGTGTGTGTAAGTGTGCCAGTATGTGTATGTGCCAGTGTGTGTGTGTGTGTGTGTGTGTGTGTGTGTGTGTGTGTGTGTGTGTGTGTGTGTTGTGTTGTGTAATCACGGGATGTAGTCAAGACTGACACCATCCTTATGTTGGATAAAGATTTTGACACGCGCAGAGAAGCAATGATTAAGCATAGATAATCATGTATTTGGTAGAAGCATATCCCGCACGATGTTTGCATGCTATACTCTGTATCAGTTTCAAAGACGCGTGGATAGCTTTGTTTCAATCATAATTATATTATAGTATTGTCTTCCTTGTCTTCAGTTTCCAGGGTTTTTTTTTATAGAGTTATGCATGCATGTGAATGACTGATGCCAAAGCGCTTTGATTTATCTCTGCACAAGATTCAGCGCTATATAAATATCATTAGTAGTAGTAGTAGTAGTAGGAGTAGTGTTTTCATTATCGAATGGTATTTGGTGCTTGTTCTCTTACTCTGGTTATAATTGTGATAGTTGCATGCGAGGTTCACGCCAACTAAGCATTTTAAGCATTTATGTCAGCGTGTAGAGTCATTGTGCAGTGTCTTAGTGTCAGCGTGTAGAGTCATTGTGCAGTGTCTTAGTGTCAGCGTGTAGTCATTGTGCAGTATCTTAGTGTCAGCGTGTAGTGTCATTGTGCAGTGTCTTAGTGTCAGCATGTAAAGTCACTGTGCAGTGTGATAGTGTCAGCGTGTAGTGTCATTGTGTAGTGTCTTAGTGTCAGCGTGTAGTGTCATTGTGTAGTGTCTTAGTGTCAGTGTGTAGTCATTGTGCAGTGTCTTAGTGTCAGCGTGTAGTGTCATTGTGCAGTATCTTAGTGTTAGCGTGTAGTGTCATTGTGCAGTATCTTAGTGTTAGCGTGTAGTGTCATTGTGCAGTGTCTTAGTGTCAGCGTGTAGTCATTGTGCAGTGTCTTATGTCAACGTGTAGTCATTGTGCAGTGTCTTAGTGTCAGCGTGTAGTGTCATTGTGCAGTGTCTTAGTGTCAGCGTGTAGTGTCATTGTGCAGTGTCTTAGTGTCAGCGTGTAGTGTCATTGTGCAGTGTCTTAGTGTCAGCGTGTAGTCATTGTGCAGTGTCTTATGTCAACGTGTAGTCATTGTGCAGTGTCTTAGTGTCAGCGTGTAGTCACTGTGCAGTGTCTTAGTGTCAGCGTGTAGTCATTGCGCAGTGTCTTAGTGTCAGCGTGTAGTGCCATTGTGCAGTGTCTTAGTGTCAGCGTGTAGTGTCATTGTGCAGTGTCTTAGTGTCAGCGTGTAGTAATTGTGCAGTGTCTTAGTGTCAGCGTGTAGAGTCATTGTGCAGTGTATTAGTGTCAGCGTGTAGTCATTGTGCAGTGTCTTAGTGTCAGCGTGTAGTCACTGTGCAGTGTCATAGTGTCAGCGTGTAGTAATTGTGCAGTGTCTTAGTGTCAGAGTGTAGTCACTGTGCAGTGTCTTAGTGTCAGCGTATAGTGTCATTGTGCAGTGTCATAGTGTCAGCGTGTAGTGTCATTGTGCAGTGTCTTAGTGCCAGCGTGTAGTGTCATTGTGCAGTGTCGTTGTTTCAGTGTGTAGTGTCGTTGTGTCATTGTGTAGTGTCATTGTGTCGGTGCATTGTGTCAGCGTGTTTTTTTCACTGGCCACTGTGTGGTCTGTGTGGTCAGTGCCGCGCTCCGTGAAGTGACGTCAGTTCTTCTTCCTCTTCTTCTTCTGCGTTCCCCGTGATCATGGTCTCAGACTTGCAGTCCTATGCTGGAGATGAAGGTGGTGGTGTTGATGAGATCTTCTTTGGTGCCCCAGAGCTTTTCTACCAGTGTGGCTCCATAGGGCCACTGCTGCGTCCGTGGATCTTGATACAGGGGGCAGGACTGCAGGATGTGCTCCAGGGTTTGTGGGCCTGTCTTACACGGGCAGTCAGGAGTGTGTGACAGCTTTATTCGGTAGGCGTGTGTGTCAGTGAGAGCAGGGAGCCGGGTGTGTCACTGACTGACTGGTGTTCAAACCTCCTTGCCAGGGGGTAGGCGTGTGTCAGTGAGAGCAAGGAGCCGGGTGTGTCACCGACTGGCTGGTGTTCAAACCTCCGTGCAGCCATCTTTTGTGATAGGACTCGCGAGTGTGTCGTGGAACACATACACACTGGCATTGACTGACAAGAAACGCTGACACACACACGCATCCGCATGTAAAGACAAAGACAGACAGGCGGACAGGCAGGCACACACACACACACACACACACACACAAACACACACACAAAGACATGGAAGCAGAAACAGACAGACAGACAGACACAGAGACAGGGAGAAACAGACAGACCAACAGACAGACATGAGAAGGCGAAATAAAAGACCAGACAAAATTTCATCTGTACACAAAGCCACACAACTTTTTTTTAATTTTCACATGATAATGTTGCCTTTGACTATTACTTATATCTTAGCCTCTCTCTCTCTCTCTCTCTCTCTCTCTATATATATATATATATATATATATATATATATATAAAGACCTATAAAGTCTCTCTCACACACACACACACACACACACACACACACACACACACACACACACACACATGCAGTTGTGGTCAGTGTGGCATATATGGAGTGATGGCCTAGAGGTAACGCGTCCGCCTAGGAAGCGAATGAATGAATCTGAGCGCGCTGGTTCGAATCACGGCTCAGCCGCCGATATTTTCTCCCCCTCCACTAGACCTTGAGTGGTGGTCTGGACGCTAGTCATTCGGATGAGACGATATACCGAGGTCCCGTGTGCTAGCATGCACTTAGCGCACGTAAAAGAACCCACGGCAACAAAAGGGATGTTCCTGGCAAAAATTCTGTAGAAAAATCCACTGCGATAGGAAAAACAAATAAAACTGCAGGCAGGAAAAAATACAAAAAAAAGGGGTGGCGCTGTAGTGTAGCGACGCGCTCTGCCTGGGGAGAGCAGCCTGAATTTCACACAGAGAAATCTGTTGTGATGAAAAGAAATACAAATACAAATATGGATTTGTTCGAAAGCAGTGACGCCTCCTTGAGTAGGAAACATGAGCATTTCTATAAATTGAGCGGCGATTACAAAAATTAAAAAAATATTCAGTATTCGAACCCCCCCCCCCCCCTCTCTCTCTCTCTCTCTCTCACACACACATAAACATGCTTGCTTTCTTTCTTACCCGAGTAGGCACAGTAGATACATACATGGTGACCCCCCCTACCTCCCCTCCCCCCCCCCCTCCCACACACACACAAAAGAAATGATAAAAAGAAATACAAATATGGATTTGTCGAAAGCAGTGAAACCTATAAGCCGATATTTTCTCCCCCTCCACTAGACCTTGAGTGGTGGTCTGGACGCTAGTCATTCGGATGAGACGATAAACCGAGGTCCCGTGTGCAGCATGCACTTAGCGCACGTAAAAGAACCCACGGCAACAAAAGGGTTGTTCCTGGCAAAAATCCTGTAGAAAAATCCACTGCGATAGGAAAAAAAAACTGCAGGCAGGAAAAAACACGAAACAAAAATGGGTGGCGCTGTAGTGTAGCGACGCGCTCTCCCTGGGGAGAGCAGCCTGAATTTCACACAGAGAAATCTGTTGTGATAAAAAGAATTACAAATACAATATGGATTTGTTCGAAAGCAATGACGCCACCTTGGGAAAGAAACATAAACATCTCTATAAATTGAGCGGCGATTACAAAAAAAAAAAAAAAAAAAAAAAAAAAAAAATTCAGTATTCGAACCCCCCCCCCTCTCTCTCTCTCTCTCTCACTCACTCCCTCTCTTTCTCACTCCCTCTCTCTCTCTCTTTCTCTCACCTCTCTCACTCGCTCTTTCTCTTCCTCTCACTCTCACTCCCTCTCACTCCCTCTGTCTCACACACACACACACACACACACACACACACACACACACACACACACACACACTGACACACACAAAGTACGACAAGCACCAATGAAATACACAAAGATAAAAAAAACAAAAACATGATCACTTCAGAGACAGTAAGTTAGTAGCACATTTCAAGCAGAAAAACAAAGTATCAAAAAAATAATACACACAAACACATAATAAAACATGATCACTTCAGAGACAGTAAGTTAGTAGCACATTTCAAGCAGAAAAACAAAGTATCAAAAAAATAATACACACAAACACATAATTCCTATACACTCTTGCAACTGTTCCACAGTTCACGTGCAAGTTTCACTCTCTTAAAATGGTGGCATGAAGAAGCTTGGGTTACCACCATGACAGTCGCATTAGCTACAGAACAAGTGTACATGTCCACCACACCACAGGTTTCCTCGCCACGCAGACTCTGCAACATGTCTGAACATCACGTGACGTGTCTGTAGGTCATGTGACAATGTTCGAAGACAACGTGACTTGGCCGATCTGGGTCGGGTCGGGTCGGGTCAGATCAGGGTAGAGAGCGTCCTGTGACCTGCTTGTAGATCCTGGACAGGGCCTCTGGCAGCAACACCCTGAGGAGGTAGTCCAACTCCTGCGCAGAGCCATACAGCCTGTTATACCGACTGTTACAATGCCCGTTATACTGTTACACTGACTGTTACGCTGTTACCTTGTCCGTTGCACGGACTGTTGCCTTGTCCGTTACACTGTTACCTTTCCCCCGTTACACTGACTGCTACCCGGCCCGTTATACTGATTGTTACCCTACCCGTTACACTAAATGCTACCCTGCGCGTTACACTGTTACACTGCCCGCTACACTGACTGTTACCCTGCTCATTGCACCGACTGTTACCCTGCCCGTTACACTGACTGTTACCTTGTCCGTTACACTGACTGTTACATTTCCCGTTACGCTGACTGCTACCCGGCCCGTTACACTGACTGTTACACTGTCCGTTACACTGACTCTTACCCTGTCCGTTACACTGTCCGTTATACTAACTGTTGCCCTGTCCATTACACTGATTGTTACTCGGCCCGTTACACTGCTACCCTGCCCGTTACACTGTTACCATGCCCGTTACACTGACTGTTACCCTGCTCGTTACACTGACTGTTACCTTGTCCGCTACACTGACTGTTACATTGCCCGTTACACTGGTACACTGCCTGCTACACTGACTGTTACCCTGTCCGTTACATTATCATTATCGTTATTATTATCATCATCATCATGAGCATTGTTGAGAATAAGCCCTAGACGTTTACAAGTAGAACACATGTAAATATCAAAAAGTAAAAAATGAACACAAGATACCAAAACATCATTAAAAATCATTCATGCCCCCCTCCCCCTCCTATGTAAGTTTGTGCCTGCCTATGCGTGCGTATGTGTTAGGGTAGCTGTTAGATACACATGTATGTTAAAATGTATGTATGCAGTGTGTGTGTGTGTGTGTGTGTGTGTGTGTGTGTGTGTGTGTGTGTGTGTGTGTGTGTGTCGTGTAGTCACATTTTGGTGTGTGCATGTAACACTGACGTAATGTTTTATGTTAACAAATGCGTTTTAGTAAAGCACCTAGAGCAGATTTCTGGATAGTGTGCTATATAAGTATCACTATTATTATTATTATAATCTTCACATTACATCATCACATCGCCCGTTACACCACGACACTGCTGCTACACCATGACATATAAGACCGCATTGAGTGTTACACCACTACACCACCACGGGAAAAATAGTGGTGGGGACCTTGGAAATCGGGAACAAGAGGCGACAACTCCCAATGCCCCCCCCCCCCCCCCACCCCCCCACACACACACAACCCATAATAATTGTTTGTGACGTTGACGCAAGCTGTACAGAGTCAGTTTATAATTTAGGTAAACAGGAGAAAGGTGAGTACACTTACCTTCAAATCGAGACGAGTGAATATGCACATCAGGGCGTCCATGACCGCGTCCTCATGGCCGCTTTTGAAGTGTCGCAGGTTAGACGTGAAGTCTAGGTCACCTGTCCAACCAGAACAACACGTGCGGGGTGTCAGGATGGAATAGCTTCAATGCAACACTTGGTTTTTTGCTTCTTTTTTGCTTCTTTTTTTTTTTTTTTTTTTTTTTTTTGTCTTTATGGTATCGTACACACACACGACACTATTGGTTTGCTCTGGGAAAACTGCTCAATGAAAAATGAAAAAAAAAACAAAAACAAAAACCCCGTATGTCAGGTCCATATATCACGCAAGTTCTTGGAACCAGTGTATGAGTCAGTCGTGTCCTGTTGTGACCATCAGAACAGCAGAGGAGGCAACTGCTGTCCCGACTATCTGGGCTAGAATTTGATTATAGTGGAGAGTGTCTTAGCCCAAGTTACATCCCCACTCTCTCGGCCAAGAGGGTTATTAGGACAGTTTAGGACAGTCGGCGTTGGGATGATTCCAAAAGGCCAACAACTAACCCCAAGGCTGCAGCACTAAAAGGCAGTGCAATCTTGCCTCCAAGTTTGGGAGTTATAATGTGCAAAAAGACTAAGTTGAATTCCCACTGTTATACAGAAACTATTGATCATACAGCTCTCACTTCGACTGTACGCTTATGTCAATCTGTGATAAGCTGGGTGTTGAACATATTGTCCAACAAGAGAGGCAAGGCCTTCAAGACTCACTTGTGATAAATTACATCCCCTAGCATTAATTACAGAGTAATTTCCCATTTTTACTATCTGCACCAAAACGTTTGCAAATCAATAAAAGTTCCATGCTTAGCAAAAGAATTTCCTGTTTGAACAAAAAAATGATAATAATGACTCCTCTTGTTGTTGTGTCAGAATAAGAGGTCAAAGTGCCAAGTTTAGAGAATACAAAAAATATAAATATAACAATAAATGCAGTTTGCATATAATTAGGCTTCTTTTTTTCTTTCTTTTTTTTTTGTGCCCATCCCAGAGGTGCAATATTGTTTTAAACAAGATGACTGGAAAGAACTGAATTTTTCCTATTTTTATGCCAAATTTGATGTCAACTGACAAAGTATTTGCAGAGAAAATGTCAATGTTAAAGTTTACAACGGACACACAGACACACAGACACACGGACACACACACACACACACACACACTACAAACACACGACAACAACTGAAACAACAATGTAATTATTTCGTATCATTGTGGGAGTTTTGTATTGTCAATGAACGTGTGTGTGTGTGTGTGTGTGATCACTGCGTGTGTGTGTGATCACTGAGTGTGTGTGTGTGTGATCACTGTGTGTGTGACCAGTGGCGTGTGTGTGTGTGTGTGTGTGTGTGTGCGTGTGTGTGTGTGTGTGTGTGCGGTGTGTGTTTGTGTCTCTCTCTGTGTATGTGTGTGCGTGTGTGTGTGTGTGAGACCACTGTATGTGTAATCACTGTCTTTGTGTGCGTGCGTGCGTGCGTGCGTGCGTGCGTGTGCTTGCGCTTGCGCGTATGTGTGGATGTGCGCGCGGCACAATATTGCAGAGATCACTCACGTCTCCTGTGGCCACCCTGCAGGTACTGCTCGTGCCGGTCACTGTGGAGAGTTCCTCGAGAGATGGCGATCAGGTCCGACTGGCAGCCCAGAACGAGACGTCTCATTTCCGCGTTCGTCACGGAAGCCATGGGGCATCTGCTGACCAAAACACTGCATTAGGCATCCGTACATCGATCCTCTGCTCACATCCACAGAGCGGAAGACAGAGCTAAGACACGAGACAACAGAGTTAAGACAGCAGAGACAAGAGACAACAGAGGCAAGACACGTGACAACAGAGCAGAGACACGTGACAACAGAGCAGAGACACGTGACAACAGAGCAGAGACACGTGACAACAGAGGCAAGACACGTGACAACAGAACAGAGACACATGACGACAGAGACAAGACAACAGAGCAGAGACATGAGACAACAGAGCCAAGACACGAGACAACAGAGTCAAGACACGAGACAACAGAGTCAAGACACGAGACAACAGAGCCAATACACGAGACAACAGAGCTGAGACACGTGACAATAGAACCAAGACACGAGACAACAGAGCCAAGACACAAGACAACAGAGGCAAGACACGAGACAACAGAGCAGATACACGAGACAACAGAGGCAAGACACGAGACAACAGAGTAGAGACTCGTGACAACAGAGCCAAGACACAAGACAACAGAGTAGAGACTCGAGACAACAGAGGCAAGACACGAGACAACAGAGCAGATACACGAGACAACAGAGCCAAGACACGAGACAACCGAGTAGAGACTCGTGACAACAGAGCCAAGACACAAGACAACAGAGTAGAGACTCGAGACAACAGAGGCAAGACACGAGACAACAGAGCCAAGACACGAGACAACAGAGCTAAGACACAAGACAACAGAACCAAGACACAAGACAACAGAGCGAAGACACTCTCCAGTCACTTACCCACTGCTGCAGATGGTGTCCTGGTCTCTGCCCTCGACGTTCTTTCCCAGGCTGTTGAGCGCACTTCTTTCCCCTGACGTCTCCCGGCGACGCTTGGGGGCGCTGTTGTGACCCTTCTTCGAGGACCGAGAGCGGTGCCTCTTGCCGGAAGTCACAGGGCGGTCCTGGGATCCTGCCTGGGCGACACGGGGTCCTTTGCTGCGGCGGTCTATTGCTGGGGATTGGTCAAAGGGACAGACCTGTGCGGGCACAGCACGGGCACCAGAGTCTTTCTGCGCGAGGCGGGTCGTGGGGGTGGTGGTGGTGGGGGTGGTGGTGGGTGCGTGGGTGCTACCTGACTTTGGGGTGAATAGACCTGGTGTCTCTATGGTGTAGGGACCTAGTCTCTTTATGGTGAAGAGACCTGCATGGACACCCGAGGTAGTGGGGGGGCTGATTGACCTGCATAGACCCCTGACCGTCTTCTTCCTCGGTCTGGAAGCAGCGGGGTTCTCTGACATGCTGCCGTGAAGACTGGGCTCTACAGGTCTCTTTGGTGAGGATGGACCTGGCGTCTCTTGGGTGGAGGGACCTACATGGATATCCAAGGTCGTGGGGGGACTGGAGCCAGCGGGGATCTCGGACATGCTGCCGTGAAGACTGGGAACCACATCCACTAGTGTCTTTGGAGTGGAAGGACGTGGGGTCTTTGGGGTGGAAGGGCTTGCTGTCTCTATGGTGTAGGGACCTAGTCTCTTTATGGTGAAGAGACCTGCATGGACACCCGAGGTAGTGGGGGGGCTGATTGACCTGCATAGACCCCTGACCGTCTTCTTCCTCGGCCTGAAAGCAGCGGGGTTCTCTGACATGCTGCCGTGAAGACTGGGCTCCACAAGTCTCTTTGGTGAGGATGGATCTGACGTCTCTTGGGTGGAGGGACCTACATGGATATCCAAGGTCGTGGGGGGACTGGAGCCAGCGGGGATCTCGGACATGCTGCCGTGAAGACTGGGAACCACATCCACTAGTGTCTTTGGAGTGGAAGGACGTGGGGTGTTTGGGGTGGAAGGGCTTGCTGTCTCTATGGTGTAAGGACCTAGTCTCTTCGGGGTGAAGAGATCCGCATGGACATCCCAGGTAGTGGGGGGGCTGATTGGCCTGCATAGACCCCTGACCGTCTTCTTCCTCGGCCTGGAAGCAGCGGGGTTCTCTGACATGCTGCCGTGAAGACTGGGCTCCACAGGTCTCTTTGGTGAGGGTGGATCTGGCGTCTCTTGGGTGGAGGGACCTGGTTGGACAACCGAGGTCGTGGAGGGACTGGAGCCAGCGGGGATCTCGGACATGCTGCCGTGAAGACTGGGAACCACATCCACTAGTGTCTTTGGAGTGGAAGGGCTTGCTGTCTTTATGGTGTAGGGACCTAGTCTCTTTATGGTGAAGAGATCCGCATGGACACCCGAGGTAGTGGGGGGGCTGATTGACCTGCATAGACCCCTGACCGTCTTCTTCCTCGGCCTGGAAGCAGCGGGGTTCTCTGACATGCTGCCGTGAAGACTGGGCTCCACAGGTCTCTTTGGTGAGGATGGACCTGGCGTCTCTGGGGTGGAGGGACCTGGTTGGACATCCGAGGTCGTGGAGGGACTGGAGCCAGCGGGGATCTCGGACATGCTGCCGTGAAGACTGGGCACCACAGGTCTCTTTGGTGAGGATGGACCTGGAGTCTCTTGGGTGGAGGGACCTACATGGATATCCAAGGTCGTGGGGAGACTGGAGCCAGCGGGGATTTCGGACATGCTGCCGTGAAGACTGGGAACCACATCCACTAGTGTCTTTGGAGTGGAAGGACGTGGGGTCTTTGGGGTGGAAGGGCTTGCTGTCTCTATGGTGTAAGGACCTAGTCTCTTCGGGCTGAAGAGATTCGCATGGACACCCGAGGCAGTGGGGGGGCTGATTGACCTGCATAGACCCCTGACCGTCTTCTTCCTCGGCCTGGAAGCAGCGGGGTTCTCTGACATGCTGCCGTGAAGACTGGGCTCCACAGGTCTCTTTGGTGAGGATGGACCTGGCGTCTCTGGGGTGGAGGGACCTGGCTGGACACCCGAGGTCGTGGGAGGACTGGAGCCAGCGGGGTTCTGGGACTTGCCGCTGTGTGGCTGTGATCCAAAAGCGAACATGTTTCTCTCTCGCTGTGTCCACTTCTGCCTCTGCCTCCTTGGTCTGTCTCACACACACAACACGGACCGCTGATGAACTCGGTGATAATGACTAAATCAATGCGGACTAGTTTGTACCCCATACCTAATTGTAACTACCACTCAATTTAGGAAAAGAAGAAGTAGAAGGAGGAGGAGGTGGAGGAGAAGAAGGAGGAAGAGGAGGAAAAGAAGAAGAGGAGGAGGAAGAGGAGTAGAAGCAGAAGAAGAAAGGGGAGAAGGAGGAGGAGGTGGAGGAGAAGAAGGAGGAAGAGGAGGAAAAGAAGAAGAGGAGGAGGAAGAGGAGTAGAAGCAGAAGAAGAAAGGGGAGAAGGAGGAGGAGGAGGTGGAGGGGGAGGAGAAGAAGAAGGAGGGGGAGGAGGAGGAGGAAAAGAAGTAGTAGTAGTAGTAGTAGAAAAAGGAGGAGGTGGTGGAGGAGGAGGAAAAGAGGAGGAAGGAGGAGGAGGAGGAGGAAGAGAAGCAGAAAAAGGAGAAGAGGGGGCAGAGAGAGAGAGAAGAAGAAGAAGAAGAAGAAGAAGAAACAAGCAGAAACAAGCAACAACAGCAACAACAATAAAATGCAGAGATACAAGAATATTGTGATCATGAAATAAACACATGCCTTTTCTATCACACGCACACACACGTACACACACACACGCGCGCGCACACACACACACACACACACACACACACACACACAGCATGCTCCCTACCCTTACCCCCTTCAACTTCATTTCAGAAGCTATAGCGAAAATGATCAGAATTTGTTTTTCCCTGTTTCTAAAGGATTGAAAAAAATAATAATAAGGATGGTAATATAGTCATTCGGATGAGACGATAAACCGAGGTCCCGTGTGCAGTCACTTAGCGCACGTAAAAGAACCCACGGCAATAAAAGGGTTGTTCATGGCAAAATTCTGTAGAAAAATCCTCTGCGATAAGAAAAACAAATAAAACTGCACGCAGGAAAAAATACAACCTCCCCCCCCCCCAACCCCCCCCCCCCCCCCCCCCCAAAAAAAAAAGGGTGGCGCTGTAGTGCAGCGACGCGCTCTCCCTAGGGAGAGCAGTCCGAATTTCACACAGAGAAATCTGTTGCGATAAAAAGAAATACAAATACAAATAATGATGGTAATAACACAATCACAACAGCAGCAATGCTACTACTACTAGAGAGAGAGAGAGAGAGAGAGGATGAGAGAGAGAGAGAGAGAGAGATTCAAAAACTTTATTACTCAAGGATAAAGATTTTAGGCATTGCCTCGTCTTCCAACCTGTCCTTGTGACAACAAAAACAGTAACGATAAGACACAACAATAATAACAATGGTAAATACTGTCACTACTACTACTACTACCACCACCACCCTTACTGCTAATGATAATTATAATACTAATCAACGCACCATCATCATCATTATAAAAATAAAGGGAACACAGTCACACACTCACACCCACCCACACACACACATATGCACACACTCATCCCCAAACACACACACCCTCATGCATGTGCATATATGCACATATGCATACATACATATATGTGTGCATGTGCATACATAAACGTAATTAGGAATCAAATCATATTGTTGTACATTACAAATCATATTGTAGTACAACAGCAGATATCAAAAAAAGAAAAGAAGAGAGAGGGGGGAGAGAGAGAGCGAGAGAGAGAGACAGAGACAGAGAGAGAGGGGGTAAAGGGAGAGAGAGGGGGGACAGAGAGAAAGAGAGACAGAGAGAAAGAGAAAGAGAGAGGGAGAGTGTGTATGTAAGCGTGTGTGTGTGAGTCACGTCAAAGTGTGTGTAAGTGTGTGTGTGTGTGAGAGAGAGAGAGAGAGAGAGACAGACAGACAGACATAGAGACAGATAGGCAGACAGACAGAGAGAGAGAGAGAGAGAGAGAGAGAGACGGAGAGAGAGAGAGAGAGAGACACAGAGAGAGAGACAGAGAGAGAGGGTGCAAGGGAGCAAAGAAAGCAAACGTTAAGAAAAGTACCAGGATTGCCTCCCTTGTATCAAGCCAGACAGAGAGAGAGAGACAGACAGACAGACAGAGACAGAGAGTCATGTGTGATTGTGAATGGTCAGGTCTCTGACTGGTTTGAAGTTAAGAGAGGCTGTAGACAAGGAGACCGTATATCACCCTATTTATTTGTACTGTGTGCAGAAATATTTGCTGTAATAGTAAGATTCGGATTTCCGAGGAATAACAATTAATGATGTTGAGAATAAACTGACCCAGTATGCTGATAACACTGGATTTCTACTTGCTGGGGATAGGAAATCTTTTGAATGCTGTGTTACAGCTGTTAATAGATATGGCTGTGTCTCAGGTCTTTATTTGAATTCAAGCAAAACTAATGCTGTTTGGTTAGGGAGCAAGAAGAATTCTAAGACTCGTTATATGAAACATGGACTGGAATCCTACAAGATTCTGAATTTTAGGGATTTGGTTTACTAATGATTTAAAAGAATGTGGAACTATAAACTATTCAGAGAGATTAGCAGAAATAAGATATTTGTATAAGATATGGGTAAAACGACAGTTAACGCCTCTAGGCAGAGTAGCAATTCTGAAATCTGTTATTCTTTCCAAACTGACTCATCTGTGGTTGCTTTTGCCAAACCCACCAGATATATTTTTAATACATGTCAACATATTTGTTATAAATTTATTTGAAACAATAGACCAAATACAAATAGCCGTAAAACTGCTCATAAAAGTGTAATATATATATATATATATATATTTATTCAGACTTCTTGCTATAGCGCGTATTCTTGAAGCTCTATGTTATATATATATATGGTGGTATTGGTCTTCCTGATGTTAAATTGTTTGCCTTATCTTTAAAGCTTTCCTGGCTTCGTAAAGCTGAAAAATTAAATCACAAGTGGAAGCACCTTCTGTTGTGTAACTTCCCCCAATGGCCAGCTATTGATAAATATGGTCTTAAATTTTGCCATATATATATAACCACTTCTGGACAAATGTCCTTGAAAGTTATCAGATTTCTTTCATAAATGTGAACCCCAAATTGCCTATTCTACATGGCGATCTCTACTAAACTGCCTATGTTAAAAAATATATTTCTCTTTTAATGGTCTGTACACTTCACAAAATCGTTTATTATTTTTCAGGTCATTTATACCAAGCCTATTCTTTACAAATTTTACCTTGAAATTGTTTATGGTTAACTGTGTTAAGTAAGATTCTGGCTGTAACTTATTTAAATGAGCGATGTGTTTCGAAACGATCACTGGAATTTAAAAACAGTCAGCCATTCTCTGCCTGAAAATTCGCATAAAAGCCTGTATATTTGCGACTCCGCCCGCTAACCAAACATCTGAAAATCCGCATCTGTCTAAACAGTTTTTAATACAAGAGGCCCAGTTAAAGGCTCGGCTTTTGTCACTAGTGTTTTTTAGTCATTTGTTGATTTGATTTGATGAAGCTTGTTTGGGAATTCTAGTGAGGTCCATCGCTTGCAATGAGAACCAGTATCGCAGTGCTCTCAAAGTGCTGTCTATAAATAGTGATTACTGACCGGTCTTGCCATAAACCATCGTGTTCGGGGTTTGGGGGGTTACGTTCGAGAGCTTTTTACAGGCAAACAATTGTATTGATTCCATTGTTTTGTACTGTAAAAAGGCAAACAATTGTATTGATTCCATTGTTTTGTACTGTGTCATACTAGGGGGCACAGAGAGAAAGAGAGAGAGGGGAGGGATGCAACAGCTAACAATAAGATAACGAAATATATAACAAGACAAGACAAGACGAGACAAAATCCTGACGTTTTTTGTTTTGTTTTTTTAATTTTACATCCAGTCCCTGAAACAGGGTCTAAATTACACAATGCAACAACATTGTTATTATAATGTGAACTCGCGTGCTGGCAAATCTCAACAGAATCAGAACAAGCTGATAAAAAAAAAAGTCGAAGGGGATTT
Source organism: Babylonia areolata (assembly GCF_041734735.1). Classification (NCBI taxonomy): domain Eukaryota; kingdom Metazoa; phylum Mollusca; class Gastropoda; order Neogastropoda; family Buccinidae; genus Babylonia; species Babylonia areolata. Next base: position 16,713,461 of record NC_134898.1, read on the forward strand.
TTGGTTATCACTGATTGTCGGCAAAAATTCATGGGTTGACAAACTTCTTCAACGATCACACACACACACACACTCACACAAACGCGCGCGCGATAATAATTCGTGTGAGAGAGAGAGAGAGACAGAGAGAGTGTGTGTGTGTCAAGTTTTTATTTCATGATGGTAAATTGATTAAGCAACAATTGCTTTTTTACATCAAGCCATCAATGAAAAAAATTAAAAAGGAGGGAAAAAAAAAAAACAGCACAGAAGAGAGAGAAAGAAACAAGCGCTTTCTCTTTACGTGAGAAAAAACGTGGGATTGCGAGAAAGTGGGGCCTAACAAGGGATCGTGATGAAATGAAAACAAAACAAGAGAGAGAAAGACAGAGTAACAGAGAGAGACAGAGAGAGAGAGTGACAGAGACAGAGAGAGAGACACAGAGAGAGAGAGAGACAGAGACACACACAGAGAGATAGAAACAGAGAGAGAGAGTGAGAGAACCTAGCAGTGGATGAATAAACGCACCCATAAGTAACAGCCTCCACCCCCACCTCTTCACACCGTAGGAACGCACCTGGAAGGCAAAACCAACCTCTCCCCCCCCCCCCCCCCTGACAGCAACCACTTGAAACTCTTTTATCTCTCAAGGAGAAGATGACAAGGACCTGTCAAAACACTGAAGCACGTGAGGCACGCAGATTTGGTACACAGCGTCACAACTACCTAATTGGGTGAGGGACTACATCTGTATTGATAACGGCGTTCCGCACGACCTCTTGACTAACGTCTACCCCCATGACGAAACGTTGCCACCACCACCGCGGACTTCAAAAGCGTGCGTGCAGTTGTAGTAAAGCATTCGTATTGTAGTGATCCACCGTGTCCTGTTGCCTAAGGGGGAGGGTTTTGGGGGTGGGGGGTTGATGGAGGGAAGTAGGGGTGGGGGAAGGGATGAACTGTTGATTGGTGGTCCTAAGTGGTTCCTTTGAAGAACTCCACCACCACCACCACCCCCACACCCCCCTCCACACACACACACCACCTCGTTCCCAACTGCTTGAACTTGGCGCCAGTCTGTCTGTCTGTCTCTCATAAAAAAATACCCAAAGCTTCACTTTTTGCTGCTATCTCCCAAGTATAAATAAATAAACAGCGAGTTAATTCAAGGATTTATTCTGGGTCCACATGTGTCTTGCACTGGATAATCTGCTTTAGTTAGTTACGTTGTCTGGTTTTGTTTGTTGTGTGCGTGTGCGAGTGTGTAAGTGTACACATGTGTCAGGAGAGCTCTGAGAACGTGTGTGTGTGTGCGTGCGCGCGCGCGTAGAGAATGAGGTGTGCGTGAATGCATGTCTGTATTGTGAGAGCAAAGGAATATTGGTGTTCATACACATATATAAATTTTTTTTAATGTGTGTGCGGAAGTGGTGCGAAAGGGGTGAGGTATGGGCGTATGTGTGGGAGTGCTTGTATGTGTTTGTGTGTGTCTGTCAGTGTTTGTGTGTGTGTGTCTGTGTGTGTGCGCCGTTGAAGCTAAGATATGTAAGCCCAGTAATGAGTGCGGGGGGTGAGGGGGGTGCATGGCAAGTTGTGTGTGTGTGTGTGTGTGTGTGTGTCGGGGCTCGTGTACGTTTATGTGTATTTGTTTGTGGTTTCATATCTGTGAAACTGCATGTTTGTTGTATATCTGTTATATGCATATATATGTGTGTTTGTGTGTGTGTGTGTTTTACATTTATTTGCGTGTTTGTTTATCATCATTATTGTCTTTTTATTTATTTTTACTTGTTAATTTATTATTATCATTATGATTATCGTTATTTTTTTAATCTTTTCTTTTTATTCTATTTTATTTTTATTGATCTATTTATCTGTTGGTTTTTGTGTGTTTTTTTGTTTTTTCATAATCATTTACTTTTTTTGTGCTTTCATATCTGTGAAACTGCATGTTTGTTGCTAATCTGTTATGCATGTGTGTGTGTTATGTGTGTATGTGTGTCTGTATGTTTTACATTTATTTGCGTATTTGTTTATTAATCATCATGTTTGTCTTTTATTTATTTTTATTTACTTATCATTATCATTATTATCATTCTTTTCTTCTTTATATTTCTATTTATTTATTTATCTATTTATTTCTATTAATTTTTTTTAATCATTTACTTTTTTTCTCAATGCCGGACTAAGCGCGTTGGGTTACGCTGCTGGTCAGGCATCTGCCTGGCAGATGTGGTGTAGCGCATATTGATTTGTCTGAGCGCAATGACGCTTCTTTCAGAAACGAACTTAATCTCTTTATCTATGTCCCTATCTCTCTCTCTCTCTCTGTCTTTCTCCCTGTTTCTCTCTCTCTCTCTCCTGTCTGTCTCTCCCCTCCCCCACCACCCCCTTCCCCACCACCCTTCTCTCTCTGTCTCGCAATTGCAAATTATGTAGGGCTTTGCGAGGGATTCACGAGTCAGAGCACGGGTGTATGAATAATCTTAATCCAATTTCTCGACTGTCACAGAATAGAGAGATAGGAGGGGATATAATTAGGCTGTTTTCTTAGCCCAGTTCTGTTCACAATCTTCAACGACTATCAGCAGTGGAACTAATCCAGAAGTGGGGGACCACATTGGTGGTAAAGAAGTTACTTGGGTTGTATGAGTGAATAGATATGAACTGATTCATTACTTGCCCATACTGGGTTGTCAAACTGGGAAGATTTTTGTCCATTTATTTCTCTCTCTCTCTCTCTCTCTCTCTCGTAATTGCAAATTATGTACGGATTTGCGAGGGATTCAGTTCGATCAGAACACGTGTGTATAAAATTAATAATCTTAATCCAATTTCTCGACTGTCACGGAATAGAGAGATAGGAGGGGATATGATTAGGCTGTTCTGTTCACAATCTTCAACAACTATCAGCAGTGGAACAAATCCAAATCATCACTTGCCCATACTGGGTTGTCAAACTCGGGAAGATTTTTGTCTATTTATTTCCTTTAATGATGTGACGCGTGTGTAACAAACATCCGAACTCCCCCTACATTAAACAGACAGAAACTTATGTCGTGCATTCTGAACTGATTTTTTGTTGTTGTTGTTTTTTTTAATGGAAACAGTGATAATGCAGATGTACACTCATGTTTATCTTTTTTCTTCTTCGATAGACGGACGGTTTTTGTTTGTTTTTTTGTTTGTTGGGTTTTTTTTGGTTTTTTAATACAAAACCTAACATTTTTTTTCCTAAAGATGTCTTCATTCTAGGGTAACATCGATGATTATTACTTCAACATTCAAAACGAATCCTGAACGGAAAAACGAAATAACACTTCAACCGAAAACGCCGTAAGTATCATGGTACCCAGACACAAAAAGGATTCCGCAATAAGCGTCATTGTCCGGTAAGTGAAACCATTCACATTGCCAAGTGCAATCCTGGAAAACATCGGTGAAGAAATTTCCAAGGGAATCACATTGAAAATGCCTGCCGCATTCCGCATTGTCAACAGAATACAAGAAAGTGAGATAACAGGTGTTAGAAAATCTGAAAACTTAACAGTATAATTTGCCAACAATCAAATCGCATGTAAGGGGAATAGCAAAGAAAATACCCACAAGTTAGACCGAGAAAAAAAGAGGTTCAGACAGTAATTATCGACTTTTCAGTTAATTTCTAGATCAGCTGTCTATTACTCAGAAAGAGGGGAGGACAAGACATGTCTGAAAAAAAGTTGAAACCCACAGTACAAACGGACATGAACCGTGGTAACGCGTCCGCCTCGGAAGCGAGAGAATCTGAGCGCGCTGGTTCGAATCACGGCTCGGCCGCCGATATTTTCTCCCCTTCCACTAGACCTGGAGTGGTTGTCTGGACGCTAGTCATTCGGATGAGACAATAAACCGAGGTCCCGTGTGCAGCATGCACTTAGCGCATGTAAAACCCACGACAACAAAAGGGTTGTTTCTGGCAAAATTCTGTAGAAAAATCCACTCGGGTAGGAAAAACAAATCAAACTGCACGCAGGAAAAAATACAAAAAAATGAGTGGCGCTGTAGTGTAGCGACGCGCTCTCCCTGGGGAGAGCAGCCCGAATTTCACACAGAGAAATCTGTTGTGATAAAAAGTAACACAAATAATTATAATGTCTACTGTGATACAGGAGTTGTACTGAGAACGGGACGAATTACTTTTTTTTTTTAAAGACGGAGAGAGAGAGAGACAGAGAGAAAGATTTATTCATCTAAGGCCATTGCCGCATTTGAATGAAGGGCGATAAATAACTATCATTGAACATTCAACGTTTTCACGATTAAACAGCAGAAATTATGATAATGCTGCTTCTCTTAACTAAAAAAAAAAAGCTCTATATCCTGAATACAATGCGAGATAACGTATGAAACTACACTGAATCAGATGATGCCATCAATAAACAGAACTTAAACGAACATGACGTTCATAATATTTCTTCTGGAATAAATTCTACACGAACAGCATGCAACACAGGACGTTTCAAAGCAAAGTGAACTTCATCTTCATTGACTCCTTTGAACACAGTGCACAAGTGCCCTGAATGATATATATATATAGCGGTACATGTGCATATTTCAGAAATACCAAATGAGAGAAAAGGGAGAAGGAGGGGGAGAGGGAAAGAGTCAGTGACAAATATAGAGAGGAAACAGAATAAGAAAGATAGAGAGTTCTCATGTTCTCTTTTCCCATCAGTTGTCTGAACAGTGTAACAAATACAAAACTTGCACAAAAATAGTATAATTAAAAATATTTTTTAAATAATAATAATAAAAAGATCAGTGTACATACCCAACTTGAAAAAGCAGTTCCAGCTGTAACAAACAGCAACTTGGTGAAACTCCGACACAAAGTTGAAAACTTTCACAGAACAGACACTGTCGGACAGTAGTAAAGGTACGCTTAGCAAACAGCGGCTTGGTGAAACTCCAACACAAAGTTGAAAAACTTTCACAGAACAGACACTGTCGGACAGTAAAGGTACGCTTGGTGAAACTCTGACACAAAGTTGAAAACTTCTCAGACCAGCAACTGTCAGGAAGTAAATGTTCTCTGACCGTAACGGACACGGCAATACCCGGATATCAAAGCTTTGGTTTTCTATTGGTTAACATCCCCCTTGCCCCCGCCCCTCCCCCAAGTAATTTGCATGCTCCGCTGTGATTGGTTGAGTATATTCACGTGTGTATACACCCTTGCTGTGCTTTTGTCACGATGAGGCAAGTCACGTGACTGTCCCTGACAAAGGCACATACATGCCCCACCCATGGCTTTTCTGGGCGCTTTGTGTGTGTGTGGGTGTGTGTGTGTGTGTGCGCGCACGCGCGTGCGCGCGTACGTGTGTGTGTGCATGGGTGTGTGTGTGTGTGTGCTTTGGGCACTTTGTGTGTGTTTGTGAGCGAGTGTGTGTGTGTATGTGCGTGTGTGTGTGTGTGTGAGAGAGCGCGCGTGTGTGTGTGTGTGTGCAAATGTCCGCTCCATGGTATGGAATCACGTTGTAGTTGAGAGACAGAGATTTAAGGCGAGAGAGAGAGAGAGCGATGGGGGAGAGGGAGAGACAGACAGAGAGACAGAGATTCATGGTGAGAGAGAGAGGGGGATGGGGTAGTGGGAGAGACAGACAGACAGACAGAGACAGAGATTCAAGGAGAGAGAGAGAGGGATGGAGGAGGGGGAGAGACAGACAGAGAGACAGAGATTCATGGTGAGAGAGAAAGGCGGATGGGGTAGTGGGAGAGACAGACAGACAGACAGAGACAGAGATTCAAGGAGAGAGAGAGAGAGGGATGGAGGAGGGGGAGAGACAGACAGAGAGACAGAGATTCATGGTGAGAGAGAGAGAGGGATGGGGGAGTGGGAGAGACAGACAGACAGAAAGACAGAGATTCAAGGAGAGAGAGAGAGAGGGATGGGGGAGGGGGAGAGACAGACAGAGACAGAGATTCAAGAGAGAGAGAGAGAGAGCGATGGAGGAGGGGGGTGGGTGAGAGCGGGAGAGAGAGAGAGAGAGAGGGAACTCGAACTCTCTCGAACATTTTTTAATGACTAGGCCACTTGCCCGTGTCAAGGGGGTGGGGGTTGGGGGATCGGGAGGTAGGGAGTACAAGGACAATTATACAGGCAGTCTGAAACACAAGTCATCACCGTGAAACATACATGTTTGCTTAAATTCAAAAGAGGGTTTAAGCAATTCCTGGAAAGTACAGATCATTTCATTCACATTTGAATCAGCAACATACGTTGGAACGCGTGCGCGCGCGCCTACGCACACACATACACCGCATGGGCATCAACATCATGTCATTTGTCTAAAACACGATTTCAAATTGGCAATGGCAACAATATACTTTTGAACAACTATCACGCCAAACACACACACACACACACACACACACACACACACACACACATACGCACGCACGCACGCACACAGTGCCTGTGGACAGACAAAAATGTCAAAATTATTCATGTGTGTTCAAACATTTTGCGTCAATTGCTTTCTGAGAGCAAACGATTTTGACAGAAATAAAGCGAGTGGTAAACTTAATATTGAATCGGAAAGAAGCAAAGATAATTTGAACGCGTTTGGACGGACATAGTATTTTTCTGGAATGTACAATTCACGTATGAGTTTATACTGGGCACACACCAAGATAAAATGTAATTCAGATTCTTCTGTTCCAGGACAAAATGGACAATTAACATTTTCTCTGTTCTTTGAGTATCTTAAATGATGTGGTTTCACCGAGTCTTACTCTTGTTAAATGTTTCCTTAGAACAGGATTTCTGACTGTATTTAGATATTTTGGAACGTCATGCAGTTGTCTTAACGAGGAATATAACTGAAATCTTTCTTTTGACAAAAGTGTGTAATATAAATCTTGCAAATGGCAATCAGTCAATGTCTGCTTAAAGATAGATGCAAAGGCTTTTACATCTTCCACACCTTCATTTTCCCAAACGAAACCAAAACCGTATCTATACAACGTATAACATACATTCGTTACCCAGTTCTTTCTACCCTTACAGCGAAGGACACAGAGCATTTTGTAGGATTTTTTTTTAGGGATACGATTTTCATCCATCCTGGTGAGTTTTAACCAGTATCTAATACATTTTGTAAAGGTTTGAATGTATAATGGGTATCTACCAGTTTCAGAGTACACTAGTGCACTTGGTGCCTTTATGCTGACATTCAGTAAGCGTTTAATGGCGAGCAGGTGCACTCTTTAAATAACAGTGTTGATTAATTAACTGTTAGGCCCCAAACTTCGGAGCCGTATGTCAAAATGGGTTGAATCTGGGCATCGAACATTTTGAAGAATAGTTTAGGATTATTCTCTCCAAGCGACCATAGAAATTTTAGAATACCTAAAACACTCCTTTTAGCTTTCAAAGCCGTATCTTCTAGACAGTATGAGAAAGTTAATCCTGTTGAAAAAATTGCCCCTAGGTATTTATATTCGTTCACAATTTCTAACTGCACACCTCTGTAGAACCACTTTTCTCTGGCAGCTATATGCCCTCCATTTCGAAATATCACTATTTTAGAGAGAGAGAGAGAGAGAGAGAGAGAGAGAGAGATGTAGATGTAGATGTTTTATTCATATAGGCCATAGCCCCTTAGAAGGGGGTACACATGGAATTGACATTAAGTCGCATATTACTGCAAAGCAAAAAATACGTTACAAAAGCATTGCGTTGTTTAAAAGCTCTATGCAAATATAAAGCAAAATGTTGTACAATAGTTTCGTTCGTAGACGACAATAACAAAATGAGTTTAAATAAACAAGGCTGTCTATAAAATTTGAGTGGAATTAATCGTTCTCTAATATTTCTCAATGCTGGACAACTAAGCACAAAATGGACCTCATCTTCAGTTGATTCTTTGCATAATGGGCATAACAAATTACAAATGTTTGACTGCCTATAACGATACAGATGAGTAGAGAGAGAGAGAGAGAGAGAGAGAGAGAGAGAGAGAGAGAGAGAGAGAGAGAGAGAGAGAGAGTTGATTTGAATTGAATTGAATTGAATACATTTTATTTTCTGAGGGTAATACAATAAGCGAAAATAATGCTTTTTTTTCATGCAGCCCTCGAAGGGGAAACAGTGACATAAACAAAGGAGGAATCATTATATCAGTACAGCATGCATATTATAGTCATGGATACATGAATGGTAATTTGACATTTACATTTACAACACTGAATAGAGGAGAATAAGAGGAGAGAGAGATAACGGGACAGAGAGAGAGAGAGAGAGAGAGAGAGAGAGAGAGAGAGAGAGAGAGAGAGAGCACAAAAATAAAAATTAACATAGGTCAAGATAATGATCAATCAATGAATCAAATGACATGATTAAGAGGGAGAGAGAGAGACACACACAGAGAGAGAGTACAAAAAGTGAAAATTGGAGAGAGACAGACAGAGACAGAGATTCCAGGACAGAGAGAGCGATGGGGGAGGGGGAGAGAGAGACAGACGGACACACAAACAGAGATAGAGATTCAAGGAGAGAGACAGGCAGACAGACGGACAGAGACAGAGACTCAAAGAGAGAAAGAGCGGTAGGGGAGGGTGATAGACAGACAGAGACAGAGATTCAAGGAGAGAGAGAGCGGGATGGGGGAGGGTGAGAGAGAGCGGGAGAGACAGACAGACAAAGAGACAGAGAGAGACAGAGATTCAAGGAGAGAGAGAGCGATGGGGTAGAGAGAGCGGGAGAGACAGACAGACAGACAGACAGAGACAGAGATTCAAGGAGAGAGAGAGTGATGGGGGAGGGGGAGAGAGAGCGGGAGAGACAGACAGACAGACAGACAGACAGGCAGGCAGACAGACAGACAGAGACAGAGATTCAAGGAGAGAGAGAGAGTGATGGGGGAGGGTGAGAGAGAGCGGGAGAGACAGACAGACAGGCAGGCAGACAGACAGACGGAGACAGAAATTCAAGGAGAGAGAGAGTGATGGGGGAGGGTGAGAGAGAGCGGGAGAGACAGACAGACAGACAGACAGACAGACAGACAGACAGAGACAGAGATTCAAGGAGAGAGAGAGCGATGGGGGAGGGGGAAGACAGACAGACAGACAGACAGAGATTCAAGGAGAGAGAGAGAGTGATGGGGGAGGGTGAGAGAGAGCGGGAGAGACAGACAGACAGGCAGGCAGACAGACAGACAGACAGAGACAGAGATTCAAGGAGAGAGAGAGAGTGATGGGGGAGGGTGAGAGAGAGCGGGAGAGACAGACAGACAGGCAGACAGACAGACAGACAGAGACAGAGATTCAAGGAGAGAGAGAGCGATGGGGGAGGGGGAAGACAGACAGACAGACAGACAGAGATTCAAGGAGAGAGAGAGAGTGATGGGGGAGGGTGAGAGAGAGCGGGAGAGACAGACAGACAGGCAGGCAGACAGACAGACAGACAGAGACAGAGATTCAAGGAGAGAGAGAGCGATGGGGGAGGGGGAAGACAGACAGACAGACGGAGACAGAGATTCAAGGAGAGAGAGAGAGTGATGGGGGAGGGTGAGAGAGAGCGGGAGAGACAGACAGACAGGCAGGCAGACAGACAGACGGAGACAGAGATTCCAGGAGAGAGAGAGAGCGATGGGGGAGGGGGAAGACAGACAGACAGACAGACAGAGATTCAAGGAGAGACAGACAGACAGAGAGAGACAGAGATTCAAGGAGAGACAGACAGACAGAGAGAGACAGAGATTCAAGGAGAGAGAGAGCGATGGGGGAGGGGGAGAGAGAGCGGGAGAGACAGACAGAGACAGAGATTCAAGGAGAGAGAGAGAGAGCGATGGGGGAGGGGGAGAGACAGACAGACAGACAGAGAGACAGAGATTCAAGGAGAGACAGACAGAGAGAGACAGAGATTCAAGGAGAGAGAGAGCGATGGGGGAGGGGGAGGGGGAGAGACAGACAGACAGACAGAGACAGAGGACGGACGGACAGAGATAGAGACTCAAGGAGAGAGGGAGCGATAGGGGAGAGAGAGAGAGAGAGAGACAGACAGACAGAGACAGAGATTCAAGGAGAGACATACAGACAGACAAACAGACAGACGGACGGACAGAGATAGAGACTCAATGAGAGAGAGAGCGATAGGGGAGGGAGAGAGACAGATAGACAGACAGACAGAGACAGAGATTCAAGGAGAGACATACAGACAGACAAACAGACAGACGGACGGACAGAGATAGAGACTCAATGAGAGAGAGAGCGATAGGGGAGGGAGAGAGACAGACAGACAGACAGACAGAGACAGAGATTCAAGGAGAGACATACAGACAGACAAACAGACAGACAGACGGACAGAGACAGAGATTCAAGGAAAGAGAGAGAGCGATGGGAGAGGGAGAGAGACAGACAGACAGACAGAGAGAGACAGAGATTCAATGAGAGAGAGAGTGATGGGAGAGGGGGAGAGACAGCGGGAAAGTCAGACAGACAGAGACAGAGATTCAAGGAGAGAGACAGACAGACGGACAGAGACAGAGATTCAAGGAGAGAGAGAGTGATGGGAGAGTGGGGGAGAGAGCGGGAGAGACAGACAGAGAGAGAGAGACAGAGATTCAAGGAGAGAGAGAGCGATAGGGGAGGGGGAGAGAAAGAGACAGACGGACAGAGACAGAGATTCAAGAAGAGAGAGAGCGAGGGGGGAGGGGAGAGAGAGAGCGGGAGAGTCAGACAGACAGACAGAGATTCAAGGAGAGAGACAGACAGACGGACAGACAGACAGACAGATTGACGGACAGAGACAGAGATTCAAGGAGAGAGAGAGAGCGATAGGGGAGGGGGGAGAGAGAGAGAGACATACATACATACAAACAGACAGACAGAGAGAGACAGAGATTCAAGGAGAGAGAGAGTGATGGGGGAGGGGGAGAGAGACAGACAGACAGACAGACAGAGACGGAGATTCAAGGAGAGAGACAGACAGACAGAGACGGAGATTCAAGGAGAGAGAGACTGATGGGGGAGGGGGAGAGAAGCAGAGACAGACAGACAAAGAGAGAGGCAGAGACAGACAGAGACAGAGAGAGGCAAACAGGTGGAGGCGGATTGAAAAAAAAAAGAAAAAAAAAAAAGTCTATTATGTAATGATATTCGGCCCATTCAAAGATTCTTAAAATATAGATAGCAAGTTCATGTAGTCTCATCTTTTTGAAGAGACAAACAGACAGACAGCGACAGACAGACAGACCGACAGATGACGTGGACGGGATGCAAGAAAGGGGGGGGGGTGGAAGATGTGGAGAGTGAGAGAGAGAGAAGGAAGGGGGGTGGGGAGAGAGAGAGAGAGAGGAGAGAGAGAGAAGGAAGGGGGTGGGGGGAGAGAGAGGAGACAGAGAGAGACAGGAGACACTGAGAGAGAGGAGACAGAGAGACAGAGAGAAGGAAGGGGGTGGGGAGAGAGAAAGAGAGAGAGAGAGAGAAGGAGACAGAGAGAAGGAAGGGGGTGGGAAGAGAGAGAGAGGAGACAGAGAGACAGAGAGAAGGAAGGGGGTGGGAAGAGAGAGAGGAGACAGAGAGGAGACAGAGAGACAGAGAGAAGGAAGGGGGGTGGGGAGAGAGAGAGAGAGAGAGAGAGAGAGAGAAGGAGACAGAGAGGGGGAGAGAGAGAGAGAGGAGACAGAGAGAGAGAGGAGACACTGAGAGAGAGGAGACAGAGAGACAGAGAGAAGGAAGGGGGGTGGGGAGAGAGAGAGAGAGAGAAGAGAGAGAGAGAGAGAGAGAGAGAGAGACAGAGAGACAGAGAGACAGAGAGAGACAGAGAGAGAAGGAGACAGAGAGAAGTAAAGGGGGTGGGGAGAGAGAGAGAGAAAGAGGAGAGACAGAGAGAAGGAGACAGAGAGAAGGAAGGGGGGGTGGGTGGGAGGAAAGTCATAAAAGTGTCACCAGTTCTTCAAAGAAACCAACCGACACCAACCGATAGCTTTCCTCTTCCCCCATAAACCCCCACCCCCCCACCACCCACACCCCACTTGAATGCACCTGACACGGATAGAAGGTGAGAACAATGACTTAATCAAACTCCACCACCACTCCCTCTGTTCCGAGAGTAGCTTACTACTATACGTTCCCCTACATGGGATGGCGTGTTCACACACTTTGAAAAACACGAGGTGAGCTTCTTTATAAAAGGAACGACGCATCGTGGCGACTGTGGTGGTCCTGACATAACAGGCAGGAAGTGACCGTCGAGCTTTTAACACCTCTCTCTCTCTCTCTCTCTCTCTCTCTTTGAAGTCGATGGGGGGTGGACGGGCAGAGGCAGTTAGTTGTTTGTTTTGTCCGGTGAGGAGCGCCACGCTTTTGTTTGCTGATGCCTTGTTGTCCAGTTGCGCCACAGGGGGTGGGGTGGGGTGGGGTAGGGGGGGTGGAGGGGATCGGGGGGGTCTTCCATTAAACAGGTGCTCTGGTCGCCGTGCTCGTTTCCCTGAAGGTTCAACATAGCGCTGCCTGCATGGCTCTCACCGAAGAGAGAACAACGGACGTAAAAGAAATGACCCTCTGTCTGTGTGGTGGATGGGGTGGAAGAGAGATACATTAAAGATTTAAAGAACAAAACAGACAAAGCAAAAGAACAAAAAAAAGAAAGGAACAAAGAAAGGAAGCAAACAAAGACAAAAACTGACCAGCATACATACAGACTGAGAGACCAACATTCATCAAGACATAACAGAGAAACATATAAACAGAGACAGGGAGGGAAAAGAGAGAGACAGACAGAACAGACAGAGACAGAGAGAGACACGGAGAGAGAGAGGGGGAGACAGAGAGAGACACGGAGAGAGAGACGGAGACAGAGACAGAGAGAGACACGGAGAGAGAGAGGGAGACAGAGACAGAGAGACACGGAGAGAGAGAGACAGACAGAACAGAGACAGAGAGAGACACGGAGAGAGAGACAGAGACACACGGAGAGAGAGAGACAGACAGAACAGAGACAGAGAGAGACACGGAGAGAGAGAGGGAGACAGAGACAGAGAGAGACACGGAGAGAGAGAGGGAGACAGAGACAGAGAGACAGAGACACACGGAGAGAGAGAGAGACAGACAGACAGAGAGAGACACGCGGAGAGAGAGGGAGACAGAGAGACAGAGACACACGGAGAGAGAGAGACAGACAGAACAGACAGAGACAGAGAGAGACACGGAGAGACAGAGACAGAGACACACGGAGAGAGAGAGACAGACAGAACAGACAGAGACAGAGACACGGAGAGAGAGAGAGACAGAGACAGAGACACACGGAGAGAGACAGACAGACAGAACAGACAGACAGAGAGAGACACGGAGAGAGAGACAGAGACACACGGAGATAGAGAGACAGACAGAACAGACAGAGACAGAGAGAGACACGAAGAGAGAGAGAGAGGGAGACAGAGACACACGGAGAGAGACAGACAGAGACAGAGAGAGACACGGAGAGAGAGACAGAGACAGAGAGACAGAGACACACGGAGAGAGAGAGACAGACAGACAGAACAGACAGAGAGAGACACGGAGAGAGAGAGGGAGACAGAGACAGAGAGACAGAGACACACGGAGAGAGAGAGACAGACAGAACAGACAGAGACAGAGAGAGACACAGAGAGAGAGAGAGGGAGACAGACAGACAGACAGAGAGACACGGAGAGAGACAGACAGACAGACAGAATGAATGAATGGTTTATTCACTTATAGGCCATTGCCCCTTATGAAAGGGTGTCACAAATTCTTCATAGACAATAACATAAATATATCATACCTTCTTTCTAAGTAATATACGCTCACGTTAGTAATACATAATACTCATCATGAAACATATTGTATTCAATTGACATTTATACACCTAAATGATATACGATATACGCTAAATAATAACTCTTACATGTGTGGCTAATAACGCTCAGTTAAGTTATACACATTGTACGTATGAAAGTCGTTACTGGATACAGTAAGACATAAGAACAGATCAGAGCTTGAACGATCAATACAGACAAATTGATAGGTTTCTAATAGTTTGTTCATGCACTGATGCCATTAGTAACGACAGTCTAAACTGATTTGGGAACTTAAAATATTTCAGTGGTATGTACTGTACTCTTAAATTATACAAGACAGGACAGGACAGAACAAAATGCACCTCATTTTCTTTCTCCATGGACAGACAGACAGACAGAGAGAGAGAGAGAGAGAGAGAGAGAGAGAACTACGTTTGACTATCGTACAAGATGTCATCTTTTCAGTACACACGCTGAGCTGGTTGCTTCGACTGGATCGTTCGCGAGATGGCATACGTACCCAACTACACAAAGTCATAACATGCGTACACAAGACTACATAAAGGCATGAGTATGCTAATAACACACACACACACACACACACACACACACACACACACACATACACACACACACACACACTACACACACACACACACACACACACACACACACACACACACACACACACACACACACACACACACACACACACACACACACACACACCACTAAAAACCTAGATACCTGCAAATTATGCTAAAAACTACACAAAGATACTGAAATATTAATTTTGTTGCTAGTGTTTTAAGTCCGATCACACACATCACTTATCAGTATATACTGGGTTATGTATTTATTTATCTGTTAACAGAGAGAGAGAGAGAGAGAGAGAGAGAGAGAAGAAGAAGAAGAAAACAGGTGGAATATGAAATTAATTAGAAATCATCATTTGTGAAAATCAATGGACAGGGGAGGAAGAAATATTCAACTGAAAAGGGAATGGTTGAGGTAAAGGAGGGGGAGAGGGGGTGGAGGAACGGAGGGGGAGGGGGGGGGGGCAAAGGGTAGGGGATTGAGGAAGGAAAAGAGAGAGAGAGAGAACAGAATGTGGACAAGATAGAGTACAAAATGTTAAAATGAAGAGGGTGAGTGTCAGTGATTGGAGAAAGAAAAACATAATATTAGAAGAGTGTGTGTGACAGAGGAGGGGTGGGTGTAGGAAGCGAGATTAGGAGAGAAAATTATCACTAATCATAATAGTTCTGTTACATAATTTTGGTTCAAAACATTCAGCCACATGGTTTGTTTCGATCAAAACATTCAGCTGCGTGGTTTGTTTGGATCAAAACATTCAGCCACGTGGTTTATTTGGATCAAAACGTTCAGCCACGTGGTTCGTATGGATAAAAACATCCAGCCACGTGGTTTCTTTTGGATCAAAACATTCAACCACGTGGTTTGTTCGAATCAAAACATTCAGCCACGTGGTTCGTTTTCCATCAATACATTCACCCTCGTGGTTTGTTTTGGGTCAAAACATTCATCCACGTGGTTTATTCGGATCAAAACATTCACCCACGTGGTTTGTTTTGGATCAAAACATTCGTCAAAACATTCATCCACGTGGTTTATTCGGATCAAAACATTCACCCACGTGGTTTGTTTGGATCAAAACAATCACCCACGTTGTTTATTTCGATCAAAACATTTACCCACGTGGTTCGTATGGATCAAAACATTCACCCACGTGGTTTCTTTGGATGAAAACATTCGCCCACGCGGTTTGTTTGGATCAAAACATTCACCCACGTGGTTTGTTTGGATCAAACATTCACCCACGTGGTTTGTTCGGATCAAAACATTCACCCACGTGGTTTGCTCGGATCTCGCACGTGGTTTGTTGAGATTGTGTGTGTGTGTGTGTGTGTGTGTGTGTGTGTGTGCGCGCGTGTGTGAGTGTGTGTGTATGTGTGTGTGCGTGTGTGTGCTCGGATCTCCCACGTGGTTTGTTGAAATTGTGTGTGTGTGTGTGTGTTGTGTGTGTGTGTGTGTGTGTGTGTGTGTGTGTGTGTGTGTGTGTGTCAATGTACGTGTGTGTGTGTGCGTGTGTGCACGTATGCGTGTGTGTGTGTGTGTGTGTGTGTGTGTGTGTGTGTGTGTGTGTGTGTGTGTGTGTGTGTGTGTGTGTGTGTGTGTGTGTGTGTGTGTGTGTGATTGTGTGTGTGTGTGTGTGTGTGTGTGTGTGTGTGTGTGAGTGAATGAGTGAGTGAGTGAGTGAGTCTCTGTGTGTGTATTTGTGTGTGTGTCAGTGTACGTGTGTGTGTACGTGTGTGCTTGTGTGCTTGTGTGTGTGTGTGTGTGTGTGTGTGTGTGTGTGTGTGTGTGTGTGTGTGTGTGTGTGTGTGTGTGTGTGTGCTTGTGTGCTTGTGTGCGTGTGAGCGGATTAAAAAATTCACTCACGTGGTTTGCTCGGATGAAATCATTAACTCATCTGGTTTAGTTTGATCAAGACAGTCAGCCACGTGGTCTATTTACATGAAAACGTTCAGCCACGTGGTTTGTTCAGGATAAAAACATTCAACCACGTGGTTTGTTTGGATCAAAACATTCAGCCACGTGGTTCGTTTTCCATCAATACATTCACCCTCTTGGTTTGTTTTGGATCAAAACATTCACCCACGTGGTTTGTTTTGGATCAAAACATTCACCCATGTGATTTATTTCGATCAGAACATTCATCCACGTGGTTTGCTCGGATCAAATGATTCACCAACATCAGTGATTTCTTTGGATTAAAACATTCACCCACATATTGGTGCCAGGTTTGGTGAGATTAAAATAAGAACAATGGCAGTTGCTCTACGACTTGGGTTGTCTGGGACACGTGTTATTCTGCCATAATCAAGTAGGGTAAAAGAGAAGCATCGACAATGTTTTCAACAAAACGATTGTTAGTGATCGACTGGCACTGAGTCTTTCTCCCAAAATGACGAGTGTGCATTGAAGTCTCCAGTGATGAGGACTTTTTGTCCGGTGGTCAGTCTGTAAGGTTCGAATCCACTGTGTGTTAAAGATATTTGGACCCTGAGGTAGGTATACAGATGTGACCGTTCTTCTTCTTCTTTCCGTTGCACGACCAACATCGACTTGCCGATGACTCTGTCGTCAGGGTTCATGCATGCTGGGCATTTTCGTGTCTCCATAACCCACCGGACACTGACATGGGTTACAGGATCTTTAACGTGCATATTTGATCTTCTGCGTGCGTATACACACGAAGGGGGTTCAGGCACTAGCAGGTCTGCACTGCATATGTTGACCAGGGAGATCGGAAAAATCTCCACGGCCCTTTACCCACCAGGTGCCGCTACCGTGATTCGAACCCGGGACCCTCACATTGAAAGTCCAACGCTTAAGCCACTCGGCTATTGCTCCCGTTAAGAGTGAAGAATCATAGTTAAACCGCGGGCTGGACTTCCAGTTACAGCACATGGATGAATATATGGTATATCTGGTGGAACTGGCAGGCCTGGGGCATGGATTATACTTGACCCCTTCTGGAATGTATATGGCTGTGCTGATTTTCTCATCGGTATCCACCTTTTGATGTAGAAGCGGAAAGTAATAGTGTTTAAATGTAGGCAGTTTACATTTGACAGTTAGAAACTGAAGGGTTCACTGTGGCAGTTAGTGGTAATTATGATTCGCCAGATGTTGCACTAAGTGATCATAATTCGTGTGTGTGTGTGTGTGTGTGTGTGTGTGTGTGCAGTGTGTTTCTTGTTGTTGTTTGTTTTATTCTGTTTCATGAGTGTTTCACAGCCCCCCCCCCCCGGCCAAGATTAACGACCAAGGGAAGTCAACGTGTACGTGTTTTTCTCGATTTCAATGGAGTTGATTCCCTTGAAACTTGGTCACGTGATGTGTCCAAAATGGCCAGGCTGTACGAAATAGCAGTTTTAGCGAAACAGCTTAAAGATCCAGTCATCGCGGGAGATGATTATCAACAAAGAAATTTGCTGTCAAGGGTTTGTCTTTTTTCAGGCTATCCAATGAATAGATTAGCGTGCTGTTGTCTGTTTTTATCTCTTCGTTAAATGTACTGTTTTGAAAGTCGTGATCCACAAACAGTGCTCAGTTTCAGTTTCAAGGAGTTGTCAATATATATATAGAGTCGATATATATATTGCACAACATGTTTTACAAATAAATTACTGATTGACTGCTCCCTGAGTAGTCAGAACGCATTACTGTCACAGTGTTACGCTGCATATGTTGGTATTCTTGTGTTCTGAATAGATTCCCAGTTACTTTGCCCAGTTAATTCACTCCTCATTCTCAGAATCACTTGCCATGGATATCTCGCATTTGTCAGTGAGACTCAGGCAGTGTTGAATGTGTGTGTGTGTGTGTGTGTGTGTGTGTGTGTGTGTGCTTGCACATACGTATGACTCAGTAAGTGAGTGCATTATCATGATGATGTGTGCAATGCATGCATAGGTGTGTATGCTTGTGTGATATATATTCACATACGTGTATGGTGTGGTGCTTTATGTAACAGCTGTGTGTGTCACTCTGTGTGTGCATGTTATTACTCTCTGTATATACTACAGCCTATCGATCAGTCCAAATTTTTTTATTCCTCCTTATAACTGAAACTGAAACTCAGTTCAAACAAGTCAAAAGCTGATATCTGTGTGTGTGTGTGTGTGTGTGTGTGTGTGTGTGTTGTAACATCAATCCAAACAGCTGAAGTAACTATGACACTTTAAAACTGAGAGTAAACTCAGTTCAAACCTCAAGAGTTGCAGTACCATTTTTCTGTAGCTATGCCAGGTGCTGAGCTATTGATTCTCAGTGTGTGCATGTGTGTGTGTGTGCATGTGTGTGTGGGGTGGGGGTAGGGGGGGGGGTGTCTATGAGATGCATTTTGTTTTAATCTAAGCCTTATTTACTTGATAGCTTTTAGTTTTATAATCTGATTCATCTCTGAAATGTGCTTTTTGATTCATATGAACACATTGGATGTTTTCCGTCGACAGAGAGCAGTTGAAATGTTTTTTAAGGCATGTTAAAATTCAAGTTGATGATGTAAGGCACTTCGACCAGCATCGGTACTGGATATCACGCCAAAGAAAAATTATGTATTTTTATTATAGTTTTTATTGTTGTTATTATTTCAAACAATTCATGAGTTGCAGTAGCATTTAGCTGGAGTGGTAATAATGCCTCTGCAGAGAAATCAAAAGATTCTGACCACATAGGTTCAAATCCCACACTCACTAGTATTAACTATTGACTCCCCCTCCACAAGACCTTGAGTGGATGCAGGTCAGTCTGATGAGATGATAAACCATGGTCCCATGTTCTACATGCACTTAGCACAGTTTAGTATCAGTATCAGTAGCTCAAGGAGGCGTCACTGCGTTCGGACAAATCCATATACGCTACACCACATCTGCCAAGCAGATGCCTGACCAGCAGCGTAACCCAACGCGCTTAGTCAGGCCTTGAGAGCACAGTTTAAAGAACCCGCAGCAATAGAAGGGATGTCCATGGCAAAATTCTGAAGAAAAATCCACTTTGGTAGGGAAGCAAATACACTTGCAGGCGGAAGAAAGAAAAAAAACATGAAATAGGTGCCAATGCACTGCAGTGATGATGCGCTTTCCCTGGTGAGAGCAGACAGAATTTCACACAATGAAATCTTTTGTGACAATAGGACACTGCAATACAATACAATACAGTACAGTACAGTACAGTACAGTACAATACCAATGCAATTCAATACAATACAAAACAATACAATACCAATGCAATACAATACAATACAAATCTATATCTTAATACAATGCAATATAATATAATACACAACACATCACTGAACACATCACAACACAATTCAATACTATACAATATAACACAGTACTAATACAATACAGAGCTATGTAATGCAACACAATACAATACAACACAACATAAAACAAATGCAACACAATAGAATACAAATTAATGCAATGTAATTATACAATACAATGCAACAGTACAACACAACACAGTACGGGGTTTTTTTTCTGTTGTTTTCTACAGGTGCTGAGCTACATGACGGAAGGGGAGGACATCAGCGCGGTGTTGCCCAGCGTGGTGAAGCTGCTGGCGCACCGTGACCTGGGGGTGAAGAAGCTGGCAGGGGGAGGTGCTCCTTCACCACTCCCCCTCCCACACTCACATGGTGCTGCTGGCCATCAACTCCCTCTGCCAGGACGCTGACGAGAGCAACCCCCTCTTCAGAGGTCTGTGTGTGTGTGTGTGTGTGTGTTGAGGGAGACAGGGGGTGGGGGTGGAGGGGTGATAGTAACACAATGTAAAGAGCAACCCCCTCTACAGAGGTCTCTGTGTGTGTGTGTTGAGGGAGACAGGGTGTGGAGGTGGAGGGGTGATAGTAACACAATGTAAAGAGCAACCCCCTCTACAGAGGTCTTTGTGTGTGTTGAGGGAGACGGGAGGAGGTGGGGGAGGGGTAGAGGGGTGATAGTAACACAGTGTAAAGAGCAGCCCCTCTACAGAGGTCTGTGTGTGTGTGTGTGTTGAGGGAGACGTTGGGGGAGGGGCAGGGGTAGAGGAGGGAAATAGTAACACAACGTAAAGAGCGAACCCCCTCTACAGAGGTCTGTGTGTGTGTTGAGGGAGACGGGAGGAGGTGGGGGAGGGGTAGAGGGGTGATAGTAACACAATGTAAAGAGCAGCCCCTCTACAGAGGTCTGTGTGTGTGTGTGTGTTGAGGGAGACGTTGGGGGAGGGGCAGGGGTAGAGGAGGGATAGTAACACAATATAAAGAGCAACCCCCTCTACAGAGGTCTGTGTGTGTGTGTGTGCGTTGAGGGAGACAGGGGGGCGGGGAGGATAGTAACACAGCGTAGAGTGAACCCCCTCTACAGAGGTCTGTGTGTGTGTGTTGAGGGAGACAGGGTGTAGGGGTGGAGGGGTGATAGTAACACAGTGTAAAGAGCAACCCCCTCTACAGAGGTCTGTGTGTGTGTGTGTGGTAAGGGGGGAGGTGGGGGTGGAGGGGGAATAGTAACACAATGCAAAGAGCAACCCCTCTACAGAGGTCTTTGTGTGTGTGTTTTGAGGGAGACAGGGGGCAGGGGGGGGATAGTAACACAATGTAAAGAGTGAACCCCCTCTACAGAGGTCTGTGTGTGTGTGTGTGTTGAGGAGGGGGGAGGGGGGTGGTGCAATAGTAACACAATGGAAGAACCAACCAACCTTTAAAGCATGCAAAATTTAAACACTGAAAATGAAAGACAGCCAACCAAAACACTCTGGGTGGAGGTGGGATGGTTACACAATGTAAGAACCAACCTTTATAAAGCATGGCATTTAAACACTGAAAATGAATGAGAGACAGCCAAGCAAAACAGTCAAATCACTCATTTTGATACACACACACACACACACACACACACACACGCACATACACACAAAATGATCACAGACTGCACAACATTCACTACACCTATCACACATCACAATACCCAAATGATGCACATGTATATCATATCACACTACGTAATTTATCCAAGTATCAGTATTTAATCACAGTGCTTAAAAAAAAAAGCATATCACGATACTAAAAACTGCTCCAGTAACAAAACACATTTAAACCATGTATATCGCAATACTTACAATTAAGAATGCGGGGGGTGGGGGGGGGGGGGGGGGTTAAGCCACGTTCCCCTCCCAAGTTTTCTCTCAGTTGCAAGAAATCTTGGGAGATGCCTCCACAATTTTTCTCACAATGTGTGAGAAATCGTGGGAGGTCCCCCTTGTTTTTTATCAAAAATATTTCCTTTGTCATTGGAGTTGGTTTCTTGTCTTTTCCCAATGCAAGTCTTTGAGAAAAATGAGAGAAAGAAAAAGAAACGAGAAATGGGGGAAATGACGATGACGATCTTGATAATAACAGTGGCGTTAGTGAAGACATGAAGAGTAATGACACTGAAACACAACTATTTATTGTGTTTCACATAAAATTGGATCACTGCAATGCATCGACCTCAAGTTCAAGATTGGAATCAATAGCAAACGGCACAATTCAAGCAATGTGTATAACTCAAACAGAAATATGAAAAAATGTAATATAATATAAAATAAGATGATATAATATGATCTGATATAATATAATATGATATAATGTTATATGATGTAATATGGCATAATATGATATAGTATGATACAATACATTATAACGGAATCTTTCCTGGATGTTGGGAATAACATCAAATTGATTAAACTTTCTACATAAATTTGACAGCAAAAAAAAGGTGTTTCATAATGCCACATAGGGCATGTGAAAACTGGACCAAATAGTTTTGATGTTTGTTGTGATTTAACTTTTTCTGTCATATTTATTTAGAATGTTCTTCAAATCATGCTTGCTCATTTGTTCATCTGTTTGTGTCAGCATCCTTTTGCATGCAAAATTGCACTGAAAACAGATTATCAGTTCCATTGAAGGCACTGAGAACATGAAAATATTTTTGAAACAGAGTGAAAGAAGACCAAATCAACCAGCCAAGTAAACTCACATAAGGACACACACTCTCTCTCTCTCTCTCTCTCTCTCTCTCTCTCTCTCTCTGTCTCTCTCTCTCTGTGGGAATAACATTTGTCATTGTCATTGTCTCTCTCTCTCAGTCACTCCCTCACTCACTCACTGACATACACGTACATTCACACGTTTTTTAAACCAGTACTATGCCATCAACTCCACCGTCTATTGTTGATGTCGTCGCTAACACCACTGTCATTATCATGATCGTCGTCATTGTTTCCCCCATTTCTTGTTTCTTTTTCTCTCTCTCATTTTTCTCTTAGATTTTCATTGGGAAAAGACAAGAAACCAACTCCAATGACTAAGGAAATATTTTTGATAAAAAATAAAGAGGACTGCCCACGATTTCTCATACATTGTGCCCCCCACGATTTCTCATAATTGAGAGAAAATGTGGGAGAGGAACAACCATGATTTCTCGCAATTCCATGATTTCTCTCGAAGCGAGAGAAATCATGGGAACTGCTAGAAATTGTGGGCTTACAGGGGGGAGTTCAGGAGATGGGAGGGGACAGGGGGGGGGGGGATCAGGAGATGGGAGGGGACAGGGGGGAGTTCAGGAGATGGGAGGGGACAGGGGGGGAATCAGGATGTTGAAGGAGGGTGGTGGTGGGATCAGGAGATGGGAGGGGACAGGGGGGGGGGGATCAGGATGTTGAAGGAGGGTGGTGGTGGTATCAGGTGATGGGAGGGGACAGGGGGGGGGGATCAGGATGTTGAAGGAGGGTGGTGGTGGGATCAGGAGATGGGAGGGGACAGGGGGGGATCAGGAGATGGGAGGGGACAGGGGGGGGGGGATCAGGATGTTGAAGGAGGGTGGTGGTGGGATCAGGAGATGGGAGGGGACAGGGGGGGATCAGGATGTTGAAGGAGGGTGGTGGTGGGAGGGGTTTCGGGGGTGGGGGGACAGAAAAAAGAATTGTTACGATGGTGCTGTGTGGATTGCAGCCTGTGCAACCTTCCCCTGCCTTAGAGGTTTTAGTTCTACAGCAGTCTTTTTTTCTTTTTCTTTTTCTTTTTTTTTGGTGGGTTGGTTGGTTTGTATTTTTGACTCACTTGTGTAAACAAAGTGAGTCTATGTATTAACCCAGTGTTCGGTTGTCTGTGTGTGTGTCTGTGTGTCCGTGGTAAACTTTAACATTGACATTTTCTCTGCAAATACTTTGTCAGTTGACACCAAATTTGGCATAAAAATGGGGAAAATTCAGTTCTTTCCAGTCATCTTGTTTAAAACAATATTGCACCTCTGGGATGGGCACAAAAAAATAAAAAAAAGAAGCCTAATTATATGCAAACTGCATGTACTGTTATATTTATATTTTTTGTATTCTCTAAACTTGGCACTTTGACCTCTTATTCTGACACAACAACAAGAGGAGTCATTATAATCATTTTTTGTTCAAACAGGAACTTCTTTTGCTAAGCATGGAATTTTTATTTATTTTGCAAACATTTTGGTGCAGATAGTAAAAAAGGGAATTTACTCTGTAATTAATGCTAGGGGACGTAATTTATCACAAGTGAGTCTTGAAGGCCTTGCCTCTCTTGTTTTTATTAGCAAACTTCAGAACAGCAGTTCATATACAGTTCTCTCCCATCTCTTGCCTCTCCTGTCAAGGTTTTACAATGGTTAGTCAGTATCACTCATTAATTGACAGGGTTAATGGTATTCATCTTGGAACAATTTGCTTGACACTCACCAGGTAGGGAAACATTAATCTACACCTGTGATTGTACGTTACAAAGCTTGCAAAAATATGCTAAAAAATAATAGTAAAATAAAAAAGCTTGAAAACTGCAAAAATGTGCTCCAAAATACAGAAAACTTTGTCAGTGAATTGCCCATAAGTTTCTCTAAAGTTGTGTCCATTTCTCTTTGTTTATGCTTAGTTGAAAGGTGGAACAATAAGTTTGATTGATGAAGCTTTGATGCCCAGGTACTGTCTGGATGTTGGTGTAAAAATACTTGCAGTGGTGTCTGAGCTCTGCCAGGACATGATGAGTTACGGTCCCTGGTCAGTCCAGGTGAAAATGTCTCATCCCCATTGTCATTGTGTGTATGCAGACCAGCTGGTCTTATCTCTGACCATTTCTGTACTCCTTTCCTTCCAGGTCTGGCACTGAAGACACTGGCATCCCTGCAGCAGGAATGCATCACCGAACACCTGGAGAGAATCATCGGAGCGGCTCTTTCAGACAAAAGCGCGTATGTCCGCCGGGCAGCGGTCTTCGCCTGCGTGAAGCTCCACCAGATGTCGCCCTCATCTGTGAAGGAGACAGACCTGGTTGACACGCTGTATGGAATGATTCGAGACCCTGACCCGATCGTGGTCACCAACTGCCTGTCTGCTCTGGATGAGATCTTGGAAGACGAGGGAGGGGTGGTTGTCAATAAAGCCATCGCACACTACCTTCTCAACAGGCTGAGCACCTTCCCCACATGGTCACTGGTTCAGGTGCTCACTGTTCTGAAGAAGTACAGCCCTGTCGACGACGATGAAGCCTTTGACATCATGAACATCGCTGACAGTTGTCTTGAAAACAACTCGTCCACCGTGGTGTTGGCTTGCATTGAGCTGTTCCTTCATCTCTTGGACAAACTGCCCCACTTGCAGTCGGAAGTGTTCAAGAGGTCACAGGCCACGCTGGTCAGTCACCTGATCAGTGACAACGTGGAGCTGACTCACGCCATCATTGACGCCATCTCCAGGGCTTCACACATTGCTCTCCCCCACTTCTACCAAAGCTTTCAGTCCTTCTTCTGTCGCAACAGCGACCCTTTGTACCTGAAACTGAAAAAGATCAGTCTCCTTCCTCAGCTCATCGTGGAAGAGAACGGGGAAGCCATTCTGGAAGAACTGCGGCTGTACTGCATGAACAGCTCTGAGGATGTGTGTTTCCATGCCATACAGGCGGTAAGGATCGCCCACCAGCGGAAGCCGTTTCTGTCAGAAGCGTGCGCAGCCATTCTGGCCGGCCTCATGGGCACCTCCTCCTTGCACGTCCTCTCCAGCCTCCTTCAGGTTCTGCAGAACGTTCAGGTCACCGACCAGAGTTTCTGGGACAAACTGGTCTCCCCCATCAGGCACCACTTTCTGGCCTTCACAGACAGCCGAGCCAAGGCAGCCGCCCTGTGCCTTATAGGGCAGCATCTGCAGGACTCTGCGGAAGCCTTCACGGTCGTGGAGGAGTGCGTGGAGGGGTTTGGAGAGCTGGACGACAGGGACGTGAAGATCCAGCTGCTGACAGCCACGGCACGCATGTTCCTGGCACACCCCCGTGAGCTGCAGGGCTTGCTGGGCACCGTGCTGGAGGAGGGGGTGGGGGACGGGGACGTGGAGGTGAGGGGGCGGGCGGAGTTCCTGTACAGCCTGCTGGAGAGTGGCCTGGACACGGCACGCTTCATCCTCCTTGGGGAGCAGTGTGGGGAGGGGCAGGGAACGTAGGGGTGGGGAGGAGGAGTGTGACAGAGTTCCAAAACTGCGTTGTGTTTTGTTGGTTTGTTTTGGATCAGGGTGTACAGAATTTCATGACTACAATATGTTAATTTCTGAAATAGTAAGTACAGAATTCGGTGACTGCAATATATATTTGTTCATTCAGATTTTGAAAGAAGGAGCACAGAATCTCATGTTTGATTGTTGGTTGTTTTTTTTTGTTTGTGTATGTGTGGTTTGGTTTTGTGTGTGGTATGGTTTTATTTTGTGTGTGTGTGTTCTTTGCTTATTTTTATCATTGAATGGGCAAAGTGTATTCTCCCACAAAAGTGACTTGGCAGCGATGCAGGGTCTCCTCTGGTGTGTGGCCTTCTGATGACCTGACATTGATGAGAGGCCTTGGATTGTCACAAGTGAAAAGTTAACAACAAAGAATGTTTGTTCTCCTTGTTCGAGGGACAGGATTTATGGATGACAAAATTATGCAGTATGTTTTTGTGTTGCGTTTTGTTTTTTCATTCATGGCAGTGGATAAACAGACTTCAGTCTCTCCGAGGAATGTGTCGAGACACAGGAACAGGGAATGCAGAATTTCATCTCTGCATTAATTTACATTTTTACTCTGTGAATTCCCCCCCCCCCCCCCCACCACCCCACCCCCAATCATCTGCACTGTTTCAGTGGCATTACTCCCACGCTGCTCATTCCGAGTTCCCCAAACACAGCGGCACCTGGGTTTGTCTGTTGCAGTCCCAGTATCCGCAGTCCACAGGGAACTATCGATGAAAGATGGCCAGGAGGCCACACACCAAAGAAGACTGTACTGCTGCTAACTCATTTCGGTGGTGCACTGATTTTAACGTACTAAGGAACATCACCTACTAAGCACCCTACTAATGACAATAATTGTTTAGTCGCAGAGTTAGACTGACCCCCTGCCCCCACACCACACCCCTCTAGCACCCCAGAGTGGAGACCGCCGCCACGTCTCTCCATTGACAGTCCTCCATGAATCTGCTGACACCAAAGACCTTGACAGGACTCATCCCAGTCACAGAAGTGGAGGTGTGTCAAAACTAAGGTCATCATGAGAGCAGGGCATGAAAGGCCACTGAACCGTGGACTTTTTTTTTCTTTTTCTTTTTTTTCTTTTTTTTTTATATTGATATTGAAGGAGGAGGATGGTGATGCTGCTATGGAGGTCCATTTTAGGTTTGGGACTTCATGACAAAGATTCATGCTTCCTTTCAAAGCGATATCCCAGCGTTAACCAGGTCTGAGAGATAAAGACTCTTGCAGTGTTGGACAGAAAATTTTCGCAGCACACCCAGAGACACGCCCATGAAGTGGATGATATTTGGTTACACAAGTATGTGGTCCCCAGTCTTCCCATTTAACTTAAGCCCATACTGAGCACACTCAACTCTGTGTAGGAGATGTCTTTGGGCTGACAAAAACCCTACATCTGCTGGGAACCGAAGCCATGTCCTCCCAGCCATCTCTCCATGATGCTACCCACTTTGCCATGGCTGTGTGTAAATGTGTTGCATTTATATTTTCTCCATCTCGTCCGTGTTTTGTGTGGTTACAGCTTGCAGGAAAAGCTGTTTCCTCAGTCTCAGAATGTTTGTGTTTGTAACTGTTTGTTAATGTATGTGTCTGTATATGTGTATGTATCATTTTCAACTTTTAATGTTTATTATTTCATTCAGGGATGACTTGATAATTCTATGCATATGATGATTGCATGTATATTGTGGACGTTGAAAATTTAAACCAGACTGCATTTCGCTTTGCAGCTGGTAAATTTTTTGGTCGGTTGTTGGGAAGGGTTTTTGTGGGTAGGGTGCTTCTTGTTTTTTTTTTTTTTTTTTTTTTTTTTTTTTTTTTTGTTTTATTCTTGGAGAGAGTGGGTTTTTTTTATGAATAAGATGTCAGTCACATGATTGTTGTTAGCACTGGGGCATAGAGAGTTGATAGTGAATGGTTACTTCCCTTGGAATACATGTGAGAAACTCCTGTTGTCCTTAATAATGATAATAATAATAATAATATTTATTATATTGATAACGATAATAAGTATTTATATATAGCGCTAAATCTTGTGCAGAGACAAATGAAAGCGCTTTCACACCAGCCAGTCGCTTGCATGCATGCATAACTCTTAGACTGGAAAAACTGAAAACAAGGAAGAGGCAGGGGAGGCAAGGGTTGTCTTGGGAAGAAGACATGAAACAGCTGAGTGCGGAGACCTAATTACCAAACCCCCCATTCCCCATCCCCCCATTCCCCATCCCCCCTCCCCTCCCCTCTGCTCCCCAGTGTTCATGTTGTATTGCTTAGGAGCAGTGTGGTAGAATGGTTAAGATGCTTATCTGCCAGTACAGTGCCTATGAGGGTCTGGGTTCGAATCCCGCTCCCCCCCCCCCCCCCCCCCTTTTCTCTGCAGTTTGACGGGAAAATCTTCTTCTTCTTCTTCTGCGTTTGTGGGCTGCAACTCCCACGTTCACTCGGATGTACACAAGTGGGCTTTTACGTGTATGACCGTTTTTACCCCGCCACGCAGGCAGCCATACTCAGGGGGGTTGGAGGGGGGGGGTGTATGCTGGGTATGTTCTTGTTTCCATAACCCACCGAACGCTGACATGGATTACAGGATATTCAACATGCATATTTGATCTTCTGCTTGCGTATACACACGAAGGGGGTTCAGGCACTGGCAGGTCTGCACATATGTTGACTTGGGAGATCGTAAAAAAATCTCCACCCTTTACCCACCAGGGATTCGAACCCAGGACCCTCAGATTGAAAGTCCAGAGCTTTAACCACTCGGCTATTGTGAAAATCCATGGTAACAAAAATGTCATCCCCTGGAAAAATTATGTAAAAGAAATCCTCTCAGATGGTTACGCAAAATCGCAGGCGCTCAAGGCCTGACTCAGTGCACTGGGTGATGCTGCTGTCAGGGTTCTGCCTAGCAGATGTGGTGTAGCGTATATATATATATATATGAATTTGTATAAGCAGTGATGCATCCTTGAGAAACTGAAACTGAAACTGAAATTGCATAGGAGCACAGCTCACTGCAGTAGTTAAAATCGTGGTGCAAATTTCTTCAGCAGAATCAAGACTCCCAAGACTGGTTTATTGTTTACTTACAAGTATACAAAATCCCTTGTTTGATATGCGCGAGTGTATGTATTTCAACATAAAATTATGCAAATAATACATTTAGGGTTAAATAGATGTTCTTTCATGTATTTTGGTGACTTTTTCAATTACTTTGTGTGTGTGTGTGTGTGTGTGTGTGTGTGTTTCATCTATTTTGTCCCATTTTCCTTTTATTCCTCCATATGTGTATGTATATTAATTGTCTATATGTTATAAAAATGGAAATTTTAAGAAATGTTAAGAATTATTAAAAACAAAACAAAAAAAAACACATGCATCGATTGTGGGGTCTTCAGTGTGTACATTTGATCTTCTGCATACATCATACACATGAAGTGGATTCAGGCATTTGGTCTGATATTCTGGGAGATTAGAAAAAAAATCTCCACCAGGTGCAGTAACCAGGATTCGAACCCAGAACCCTCAGATTGAAAATCCTGTGCTCTCATCATTTGGCGGTTGAGTCAGGCAAATCTGCTGTCACAGGGTATACAGGTGTCAACAACCATCTACCTGAAGATGTAGTCATCAGCCCCATCCACATGCAATGTGCAGCTTCTGTTCAAACTTGTGTGTGTGTGTGAGAGAGAGAGAGAGAGAGAGAGTTTGTGTGTGTGGGTGTGCGTGAATGCATGTTTGCATGTGTGTGTGTGCAGTGCAGTGCGTGCATGTGTGAGTATGCACAAGTTTTTATATTGATATGCACTTGTATGTATCCTAATTTCTACTGCATCTGTGTTTGTGTATGATTTTCGATTTATGTTCGTATCTTGTTATGTATCCTTGTGACCCCGGTACACTTGGTAATAAAGACATATTATTCTATTCTGTTCTGTTCTATTCTATTCTATTCTATAAAGAGCCATACAATGACATACAGATATTCAGAGGGCTGTGTTGATCACCTGTTGTCCTGTGGTATTTTCTGCTATGCCTGTGTTTTGGGAGAAATTTATTGTTTATAATTTGTGATTGAAAATCAGCAGTTTGGGGGAGCATGTGTCCTAATCCTTTGTTGACAAATCCAGAATACAATTTGGTGGAAGTGTCGACGGGCGAAATAGCCAAGTGGTTAAAGCGTTGGACTGTCAATTTGAGGGTCCCGGGTTCGAATCACGGTGACGGCGCCTGGTGGGTAAAGGGTGGAGATTTTTACGATCTCCCAGGTCAACATATGTGCAGACCTGCTAGTGCCTGAACCCCCTTCGTGTGTATATGCAAGCAGATCAAATACGCACGTTAAAGATCCTGTAATCCATGTCAGCATTCGGTGGGTTATGGAAACAAGAACATACTCATCATGCACACCCCCGAAAACGGAGTATGGCTGCCTACATGGCGGGGTAAAAACGGTCATACACGTAAAAGCCCACTCGTGTGCATACGAGTGAACGCAGAAGAAGAAGGAGAAGAAGGTGGAAGTGAGACCAGAATTACTGATTCTGATCATTGATATGAAAGCATGGGTGACTCTTCACCCACGCTATATGCCAAAGATGATACTGTTGTGTCTGTCAGTTATACATTCTTCATTTAATGTCCTCAGAGAGAGGAATGGTTGTTTGTGTTAGTGAAGTTTGTATACTTTTCAGTGCTTTCGTGCTGTGAACTTTTCCAGTCAAATTCCATTTCATTCTAAACATATTTAGAGAGAAGTATTGAATGATTGATCGGAGAGTTATGTGTGCACACAATAATGAAATGTTTTAACTGGCATCATGTGATTGCAGTTGGTTTGGTAAGCATAAACTGTGCAGATGTCAATATTTAAGTGATTTTTTCCAAACTTTTTTTTTCTTCAACATGAATGGGTTGTTTCTGTAAAGAAAGACTGAAGGAAAGTAAAAGTTTGACTTTTCGTGTGTGTGTGTGTGTGTGTTATCTTTTTAAGTCACCCTCAGTGTCATGACCTGACAGACATTAAGCTGAACAGGATGGTTGCTGGATCTTCTGATAAATCAAAAGTGTTCTAAAAAATATATATATAATAATAATTTATATGTAAAAGGTTGCCTATAACATACAGGACAGGGGATGGGTCCAATCAAACAGTGTCAGCAACGCACATGCATGTACAGTGACACTGTGGTTGTTCTGCAACACACACACACACACACACACACACACACTGAATGACAACACACACACACACACACACACACACACACACACACACACACACACACACACTGAATGACAACACTACACTACACACACACACACACACACACACACACACACACACACACACACTTGCTTAGAATGTTTTCGGAAATTTTAAACTCCAGTCCAGTTGGTATCCTCCTTTGATGTGTTATAATTAATGTTGTTATTTATATTTACATTGTTGTAGGTTAATACTTGTTGATATGCATATACATATTCTCCTTCCCATGACACCTCATTCAATACACACCACAATCTCTTTAGACCTTTTTCTTATAATATACTTTTCCTCTGATACATAACATGAATACTTTTTTTACACTAACATTCACATGCATTCCCTTTCCTTTATCCACTTCTTTACTCCTTTCCATCTAAAAACACTTATAGTGAATAGACATTAAACAGAAGATAAAACACACACACACTGAATGACAACACTACACACACACACACACACACACACACACACACACACACACACTGAATGACAACACTACACACACACACACACACACACACACACACAATGAATGACAACACTGCACACACACACACACACACACACACACACTGAATGAAAACACTACACACACACACACACACACACACACACACACACACACACACTGAATGACAACACTACACACACACACACACACACACTGAATGACAACACTACACACACACACACACACACACACACACACACACACACACACACACACACACACAATGAATGACAACACTACACACACACACACACACACACACACACACACACAC
>NC_134898.1:16750425-16767925 GCF_041734735.1 Babylonia areolata
CTCTGTGTTTGTGACTGTGTGTGTATATGTGTGTGTGTGACTGTGTGTGTGGGAGGGGTGGGGGGGGGGGGGACTGTATATATTATAATGCGAGAACACAATAAAAATATGAATATATTCCCGTTATACTTTTTCTTACCTCCATCCTCTGCCGTGACTCATTTTGAAGCTCACACACACACACACACACACACACACACACACACACACACACACACACAATCACACACACGCACAGTCACACACACACGCACACAGTCACACACACACATACACAGAGTCACACACACACACAGTCACACACACACAGACAGTCACACACACACGCATGCATGCATGCATACAAACACAAACAGGCACTCAGACGCGCGTAAACACACACGCGGGCGCACGCACAGTCTTTTCAAGACTGAGGTAGGATTAGACAAGTATCCATAAGAGGTGTCCAAAATGGCCGCGGCTCGCTCGCTCAGTTGGCGTCAAGTGACTGCAAGGCGCACACAGCGGCATTCCCAGTCCATGTTTATAGGTCAGTGCTCCCAGCAGGACGGTTCGCCGGCGATGTCTTCTTCTTCTTCTTCTTCTTCTTCTTCTTCCACTTGACGACCAACATCAGTATGTTGATGAAAACTGTCGTGTTGTGGGAGGTTGCTGTTGGGTGCAATTCAGCTGGGCTACGAGGGATGTGCTATTAACTGATAGGGAAGATGAGGCGCAGTCCACTGGTGTGTTCGCATCTCCAGCTAGGCCAATCCGGCTCCCGTTGGCTAGCTGGACTCGCCTTATAAGGAAGGTGGCAGGATGGTTAAGACGCTCATCTGCCAATACATAGAGTTCGTGGGGATCTGGGTTCGAATCCCGCTCTCGCCCTTCAGTTCTCCCAAGTTTGACTGGAAAATCAAACTGAGCGTCAAGTCCTTCGGGTGAGACGATAAACCGTGTACCGTGTGCAGCACGTGACGTACTTGGCGCACTGAAAAAGAACCCATGGCAACGAGAGTGTTTTCCTGGCAAAATTCTGTAGAAGAAATCCACTCTGAAAGGTACACAAATATTTATATGCAAGTACTCAAGGCCTGACTACGCGCGTTGGGTTATGCTGCTGGTGAGGCATCTGCCTTGCAGATGTGGTGTAGCGTATATGGAGTTATCCGAACGCAGTCAGACGCATCCTTGCAGAGAAATTTAAAATTGAAACTGCTAGTTGCATGTGTTTGCTTACGGAGTTTGGGGGGATTTGTTCGCTTGTTTTTCAACTGTCAGGTTTCCGCTCTCTCCCTCCCTACTCTGCCTCCTTATCCCCCCTCACCAGCCCCCTCCTCCCCCCCTCGCCCCCCCCCCCCCCCCCCCCCCCCCCCCCCCCCACACACACACAATAAGGAATTATCGGTATTACTCAGTTACTGTACGTTGGGGGTCCCGAAAGACACGTTCACACTGTTCGATGCATCCCTAGTAAGTTGCTGGCATGAGGTCAAATACAGTAGTTACAGTCCTTTCTTTCTTTTAGATTCTTGAAATGAAGACTGGTGTCAGAACAAAAAACAAAACTGACAAACCAACAACAACAACAGCAACAACAAAAGAAACTTGGCAAGCATTGAATGTACATAACAGAAAGAAACACTTGAGAATGTACTGCTGATTGCAATAATAATGTAAAGCAAATGAAATATGTTGACTTTATCTTTTTTTTTTAATCTTTTTTTTCTTTCTTTTTTTTTTCTTTTTTTAATTCCATCTTTGGGTTTACAGACAGACAGAGACAGAGAAACTGAACAGAGACACAGAGACAGACAGACAGAGAGACAGAGACAGACAGAAAGGTGTTGCGGTTCTGGCGCTTGTCCCTATGCATCCCACACTGGCAGTGACTGTTCAGCCGGGCGCAGAACGGCAAGTTTTCTTTCCTCTTCTCTCTGTCTGTCTGTCTGTCTCTCTCTCGGCAATAAGCAAAACGTGCACGTGTGTGTGTGTGTGTGTGAGTGCGTGCGTGCGTGCAGTGTGTGTGTGATAGGCTAAAGAGAGAGAGAGGCTAAACTGAGAGGTGTGTGTGTGTGTGTGTGTCCTGTGTGTGTCTGTGTGTTTATGTGGAGTGTGTGTCTGTTTGCAACTATTTAATTTGGTAAAAAATACAGTAAAAAAAACACAAAAAAACCGTAAACGACACGAAAAACACATTACTTAGGTATATACTTAACTCTCCCATGCACATAACACACACACATAAATTTAAAAAAAATAATAATAATAATAGAATTGAAAATATCGTCTCAGTGAGACGGTCATTCTATCAACTCAGTGACTAGTAATTCTCTGAAAGCTGTCGTGGTAATTATTCGGAGAAACAGACTCTTCAGGAAATGAATGCATCACTGTTTCTCTTTTCGCTGGTCACTAGATATTAAATAAGATTCATTCGTTTGGAACTTGGACTGTCTGGTATGATTATTATCAGTACTGGAAACCATCTTAAAGATCCGGTACTGATCAGTTCAGTTTAGGATGGGTATCGTTGTTCCTGTTTTTCAGTTGTCCAGTTCCTTAATTTCACAAAACAACGCATTGATAGATCGCTCAGTCAGTGTGTGTATGGTACCGACTCAGTGGAGAAAAACGATGCAGAGCTACGCCAATGGAGAGATGGATGGGGAGCGGACTGAATTGAGAACGAGGACCGGGAATATAGGGGGTATTGTTGGGACGAATTCCAGAGTCAGATGGACAGAGAGAGAGAGAGAGAGAGAGAGAGAGAGAAACGCACCGTAGGAGACTGATACAGAAAATCGATTGCTGCTGCTGGACCTGACTGCAAGCACGGCCTCAGCACTGAGATGGAGGGAGTGCTTGGAGGGGGAAGGGGGTGGGGTGGAAGGGGGCTGCAAAGTATCAGTTCGAACTGGCTGGAACCGGTTGGAACTGGATCTGCTATTTTCGCTATGAGGAGGACCGAACCTGGCGGGGGTAGGGGGAGGGGGTTGGGGGGGGTTGTCGCGACCTTCAGTGTCGTCATCATCAGTGTTAGGTCGGCGCTCTGGCTGACAGCTGTCTCCCTCGGTCGTTGCCGCCAGGGCAGTTTTCCGGGTCTGGACATCACTGTTATTTCAGTCCAACCCGACAGGAAAGTAGCTTATACAGTAAGTTCTTGGACGGCAAATGAGAGAGCTGTCATACTGAGTAAAAGATAATGACAGCCGTGTCTTTGTCTCTGTTTCATCTGTCTGTCTGTCTCTCTCTGTCTCTCTCTCAAGTTTTCCTATTCTCCATGTGCCTCGTCTCTGTATTAGTTTCAACATAAATCTTTTTTCCCTTTTCTTTTCTTTTCATTTTAAGCGTGCATGTACCGTATCTGCAAAACGAACAAATTTTGGAACAATCCCCCCCCCCACCCCCACCCCCATCTCTCTCTCTCTCTCCTCTCTCTCTCGTCGGTCTCCCTGCCTGTCTATTTGCATGTCTGTCTGTCTTTGTCTGTCTATCTGTCTCTATCCATCTAGCTATGTAAGTATCTCCTTTTCTTCTACTCGTGTTTCCGTGATTTTTCTCATGCTTGTTCACTTTTCCCTCTTTTTTCTTTTTTCTTTTTGCCGTTGTCTATTTGTTTTCGAGGGCTGGATGAAAAAAAACAAACAAACAAACAAAAAAACAACAACAAAAAAACACTGATGTATGCTTAATCTATTACCCTCAGAAAATAAAAATCATTCATTCATTCATTCATTCATTCTCTCTCTCTTGTGTGATTCAGTGACTGATGCAGTCAGAAGCACCGCATGGCCGCGGCGTTTACCGTCACTGAGTATGAGATCTGACAATAACTGGCTGAACTTGAAGTGCCGCCGGAAACATTAATAGTCATTGTCTGGAAGTGGAGAGGCAATTTGTAAGAATCGAAACGACGCACAGTAAGTTCATTTCGCAGCATGGATAAGCTTATATCCTAGTCTCTGTGCATCCCGACCGGGCAGGACTGAGAACCTCACTGTTCCAAACCCGACAACTAAAATCAAGTCACACATATGGACACGCATCAGTGAACAACTGAAAGTGCAGTTGATATCACGGACATTATAGGTCCGTGGTTGAGTATATACGTAACAGCATCCGGCGAAACTGAGTTAAGGGAAAACAATACAACTGATGATGGTTTTGGAGCCGGCCGGATTCATACACGGCCGGCAATTCTCGGAAATGCTTTCTATATCGACAACATCCAGTCCACGTGTACGAAGGGCTTCCATCGACCGTGAACTGACGGCCGGAGATTCAAACAATGCAAAACCCCACTCAGTGATAAGCCACACCGTACCGAAATTAACCCTCCCGGCCGTGGGCAACACTTTGATGAAGACACACTCATATGTAAAGACTTGTTAGTGCCTAACCTACTTGTGTAAAACACATGGCAATATCAAATTCGCACCGTTAAACTTGAGATCTCGTAATCCATGTCAGCATTCCCGAGGTGGGTCATGGTAAGAAGAATAAAGACACACTTATAATGATGTGCAGACCTGTTAGTGCCTGACCTTTTTTTGTAAACGACTGAATGCCGGCACTGACCAGAATATCAAGTACCCCAGCGATGACTGACTCGGCATGTCAGTAAAGATCTCGTTTCAGGTGGATCATGGAAACAAGAAATACCCAGCATGCATTAACCACGACGACAGAATCATCAGCACGTCAGCTCACTCAGTACGGCCAGTCCTCTCTTCTCCTGTACACAAACCCCTAGGATGTCCAGTGGGTGTCTGAATGACCCAACCTTTAGCTTCCGTCGTCAGAATTGTGGTATTCTTTGTCAACATTCACGTCTTCAGTATAAGAGCCTTCTGCTTGCAATATTTTCATGATGGTAATTGGGGTGAAACGCTGTTAACGTCGTCTCTTTCGCCATTCGTATGGAAAGAGTTTTAACTGATGTTGGTCGTATAAAATAAGACTGAAGAGGAACACAGCCCGAGTCTATTTTACATATAGAAAGATTACAACAAGAGGAACACAGCCCAGGTCTATTTTACATATAGAAAGATTACAAGAGGAACACAGCCCAGGTCTATTTTACATATAGAAAGATTACAACCAGAGGAACACAGCCCAGGTCTGTTTTTCATATAGAAAGATTACAACAAGAGGAACACAGCCCAGGTCTGTTTTTCATATAGAAAGATTACAACAAGAGGAACACAGCCCAGGTCTATTTTTCATATCGTAGAAAGATTACAAGAGGAACACAGCCCAGGTCTATTTTTCATATAGAAAGCCGATTACAACGTGACGATGCGGCAATACAGGCCGCACATAATAATGTGGAACAACTTCCTGTATTCCTGTATCCTCTATGCAAAGTATTTAGTTTCAGTTTGTCAACGAGGCATCACTGCATTTGGACAAATCCATATATGCTACACCACATCTGCTTGGCAGATGTCCTCCTGACCAGCACTGACGGTGACTGCAGCATAACCTGACGCCGTTTAGTCAGGCTTTGTGTGCATGTCCGAGTCTGTATAGTCTATATAAAGTATACCCATCAGAGTAGACTGATTTCTCAGTTCCGTACAGAATTTTTCCAGGGGACAAACATTGGAGAATGGGCGAGAGCGAGAATCGAACCCAGACCCTCAGTCACCGGCGGGCTCCGTATTTTGTGACAAACGAGCGTCAGCCTGTCTTAACCATTCTGCCACCTTCCTCCATACCATGGAAAGCGCTGCAGCGAGATATAAGGCATGGGGTTTATCAGTCAGTCATCGCAAGCCAGACCACCTATCCTACCCACTTCACGGAGTTGGAACCACGCCATTTAATTGGACCTCACTGACACGTATCGGACAGACAGTTTACGACTACCTCCCTCCCCCCCTGACCTCCTCCCCCCGCCCCTCTCCCTTCCAAATGCCCTCCCATCCACATCCCAACCCCCCCCCCCCCCCCCACCCTCGTCAGTTCAACGAAATCTTCACAACACCAAGACCCTCTGGCAATGTTTTTGTGTTGTTTATACACACACACACACACACAACAATAGAAAAAAAAAGGAAAACAACAAAACAGTTTCTTACATGCCCGACCGGTTTAAACACGAAGAAAGAAAAAAGAAAAGACCAAAAGGGCGAAAGCCACTCTAAATAGGACGTCAAAACTGACATTACGTTATTGCAAGAATCTAGCGTAGCATTCGCGCTTGGCGCAGAAGGAAAATTGGCACAAAAACAACTTGAGATCTTTTTTTATTTTTTTTTTTTCATCCAAAAGCACAAATAAAAAAATTAAAGAGAGAAAATGAAAGAAGACAAGAAGCGAGAGAGAGAGAGAGAGAGAGAGAGAGAGAGAGAGAGAAAAGTGGTTATGAAAGACTGTTCATGCTTTTTTTCTTTCTTTCTTTTTTTCTTCTTTTTTTTTTCCTTCTTTTTTTTTCTTCTTCTTCTTCTTCATAACTCGACCCGTTCCTGCTAAAAAAAAAATTCAAAGTTGTTAACACACACACACACACACACACACACACACACACACACACACACACACACACACTTTGAGAGACTCGCGTGCGCAGAATGCTCATACTTTGTTCTCAGATGAACACACTGAGCTGTAAACAGTGGAAAAACCCGGCTGCTGTAAACTACCACCGTCTTGAGAAGTCTGCATGTGAGTCAGCTTTTTCCCATCCATCTTATCACCGCAAACTTCATTAACAACACTCAGCGGGGAGTTTCAGTTTCAGTAGCTCAAGGAGGCGTCACTGCGTTCGGACAAATCCATATACGCTACACCACATCTGCCAAGCAGATGCCTGACCAGCAGCGTAACCCATCGCGCTTAGTCAGGCCTTGAGGGGAAAAAAGGTGAATAAATGATAGATAAGCTTACACAAATAAATAAATAAATAAATAAATAATAAATAATAACTATAATGTTAAAAAAAAAAAAAAAAAAAAAAAAAAGCAAATAGATGTAAAACATGAAGACACACATTCACATATACACCCACACATGCATAACAGATATGCACCGAACATGCAGTTTCACAGATATGAAAGCAGTCAAATACATATAAACGTACATGAGCTCCAACACACACACACACACACACACACACACACCACACACATTACCCTGCACCTCCTCTACCCCCCTCCTCCACACACTCATTTCTGGTCTACGTAACACAGCTTCCACGGCACACACACACACACACACACACACACACACACACACACACACACACACACACACACACACACACAGATGAACACTTACTTGTACAAGCGCACACACATATGCCCATATCTCCACACACATATGTACAAAGATATATATATATATATATACGTTCCAATATCCTGTTGCTCCCACAGTGTAGGCATGCATACATACCTCATCCTCTACCCCACCTCCCCCCGCACCCCCACGTCCCCCTCTCACACACACACACACACACACACACACACACACACACACACACACGCACGCACGCACGCACGTGCACAGAACTCTACTGACACCTGTGTACACTTACACTCTCGCGCATGCACAAACGCACTCAAAAATACAGACCCACACATGCACACAAACACACACACATACACACACGCACAGAGGCTGCCACTGATTGGCCGCAAGAGGGATGGGAAAAGATCTCTGATGCCAAGAAC
Organism: Babylonia areolata; assembly: GCF_041734735.1. Lineage (NCBI taxonomy): Eukaryota > Metazoa > Mollusca > Gastropoda > Neogastropoda > Buccinidae > Babylonia > Babylonia areolata. The sequence goes on from NC_134898.1 coordinate 16,758,087, forward strand.
GTGGCGTCTAGTGTGTTAAACAAACACAGTTCCGGCGGTGTGTTGAAGGCTTGGTAAACCCGCACAGACCTCGTTTTGGTTATCGCAGGTAAACTTCATTGCAGACACTGCACAGACGATGCTCTTCAGTGCCGGTGTGTTCAGTTGGAAAATTCGCGATTTGCTCCATACGCTAAGGCCTATGACCAGTTGAAAAAAACAAACAAAAAAAAAAACCACTTTTACTCAGTCTGTTTTGATGTAGACCATTGATCTCCAAAATTGAATAATATTCACAAAAAGTAACGAATGCAATATAATATGATATAGTATGATATAACATAATATATAAAAAAAAAAACATAAAAATTTAATATACATATATATCGCCTATATATACATTTTACAAATATTATATATATATATATATATATATATATATATATATATATATTGAATTATTATTATTGTTGTTGTTATCTTCTCTTTTTTTACGATTTTTTATTTCTTTTATTTTCGGGGTTTTTTTGTGTGTTTTTTATTGTTATTTATATTTATCGTTTTATTTTTTTTATGCAACCCCCCCCCCCCCCCCCCCCCCCCCCCCCCCTTTTTTTTTCTTTTTTTCTCTTTCTTTCTGTTTCTTTCTTTCTTCTCTTCCCCCCCCCCCCCCCCGCCCCCCCCCCCCCCCCCCAACTGCTGTTGATTGAGTTATTCAGTAAGTTAGCTTTTAAGGAACTTATTTTTTGATAGTAGAAGAAAATAGACAACTGCAATTCTTTAGGCTCTGGGCGAAACCTGCATCACAACATGTACGTCATGGCTTGTTGCGTCATGATAATAGCTGCGTAAGAGTGACCCCCTGGTCACATGTAAACAACTTATCCCTTGAGGGAGAAACGTGATCGTTCCGAAAATTTGGAATATTTGACAGATTGGTGTGTTTGTTGTTCTTTTTTCTCTTTATATATATATAAAGCTTTGATACAATTGATGACCGATTGATGATGAACGTATTACTATACAACGATGATTTATTAATAACATACATGTAAACAGTTACGTGTCTTTTGTGCATGGATCGGCTGTCAGTCGGCAGGACAAAAAGTAAACTTTTGTTCCATAATATTTTTTTTCAATGCGTCCTTTTATTTATTTTTTTCCCCTTAGGGTAACTGCTTTCCCCTAAATTGAATAGCTCGGAAGAACTTGCATATCACGCATAACAGGTTGATCTTGGGTTTTGAGACTTGTCTGGCAGGAGCCAGATATATTTCCCTCTCCCCTCAGTCGCGCGCGTGCGCGTTTGTGTGTGTGGGGGGGGGGGGGGGGGGGGGGGGGGGGGGGGGGCGGTGCCGCGTGAGCGGTGTTCTTCTCTCCTTTCCTTCGGTGCCCACGATCTTGAGAATGATCATTCTGGCACATAAAGGGGGGGGGGGGGGGGGGGGGATTGTGAATGCATGTGTGTGCGTCTGTGCTGTTCTGTACTAGGCTATGCTGTACTCATACTGGAGTGGATTAGACTGCATTGTATTGCAGTTTCAGTTTCTCAAGGAGGCATCACTGTGTTCTGACGTAACCATATACGGTACAGCACCACATCAAATGCCTGACTAACTGCATAACCAATTCCAAGTCGCTTGTGCATGTATTATGTTTGTGTACACATCAGAGTGGATTTCTTCTACAGAATTTAGACAGAGGACAACAACACTTATGTTGTCATGGGTTCTTTTTTTTTTTTTTTAAGTGTGTGTTGCACGTGGAAAGTCGGTGTTATCATCTCATCTGTATGACAAGACACTTCTTCTTCTTTCCATAACACGACCAACCTCGACTTGCCGATGACTCTGTCGTGGTTCATGCATGCTGGGTATTTTCCTGTCTCCATAACCCACCGAACACTGGCATGGGTAACAGGATCTTTACTAGCGTATTTGATCTTCTGCGTGCGTATACACACGAAGGGGGTTCAGGCACTGGCAGGTCTGCACATATGTTGACCTGAGAGATCGGAAAAATCTCCACCCTTTACCCACCAGGCGCCGTTATCGTGATTCGAACCCGGGACCCTCAGATTGAAAGTCCAACGCTTAAGCCACTTGGCTATTGCGCCCGTTAAGACACTCGGTCTGATTGACTGGTCAAACAATGGAGAAAGGGAGAGCTCGGGATTCCAGCCCACATCCTCACTGACTTTCTACTGGCAGATAAGCATCTAAGCGCACTGGTTCGAATCACGGCTCAGCCGCGGATATTTTCTTCCCCTCCACTAGACCATGAGTGCAGCATGCACTTAGTGCACGTAAAAGAATCAACGGCAACAAAACGGTTATCCCTGGCAAAATTTTGTAGAAAAATCCACTTTGATAGGAAAAAAACAAAACAAATAAAACTGCACCCAGGAAAAAATACGAATCCCTTGTATGTAGTGCAATGCATTGCAGTGAAGTATGTTGCGTGAGGTTTACTGCTGTTGTGTTTAATACTGACGAACAAAAAACAAAATAATCTCCTTAATTGATCATGAGGGTATGAGCCATAGTGTATAGTAATGAAAACTGAAGTTATATTTCCACATTGTGTCAAGCTTTTTCGCTGTTTATTTTCAGCAGTTGTGCTGTTTCGAAAAATCATTTAACATCTGATGGCTTCAGTTCGATGTCATTAATTTGCCAACCAATTAATAAAATCTGACTGGATTGTGCAATGAAGTGTTTGATGTCATCAAGTTGCCAACCAGTTAAAAAAAACTTCTCCACAAGATTGTGCTATTATGTGTTTAGTGACTATTATTAAATTGATCCAGTGTCACATCTAATTTTAAGTACTTATCTATTCTTTTTAATCAGCTGTTTGGTTCCGGTTAATGCTTTTAAAATCTGATGCCGTCTTCAAAGGCACCATGTGGAATTATTTGTTTCTTGAAAATTGCTTCCAGCAGTGTACACCTCCCCCCACCCTAATGAAACTAGTCAGGAATGTAGTTGTTACCCAAATAGACAGTTAGGATGGCAACTGGGATTGCAGTTTATTGACCATAACAGGTCATCATAGATCATAACTGCAATTCTCACTGCTGGAGTCAAAGCAATTGAATCCTATGTGACTGGTAGGTGTGTACAGTGCTTGTGAGCCTGCATGTTTTAAACAATGGTAGATATGTACAGTGCTTGTGAGCCTGCATGTTTTAAACAATGGTAGATGCGTACAGTGCTTGTGAGCCTGCATGTTTTAAACGTGTGGACAGCAGGTTTGCCATCCCTCAGATCAATAAGCGAACTGCTCGACAAACATCCAGGATCAGATGACAAGGCCTGACCAGTAGTAAATGCAAGTCAAGCGTTGAAAAAAAATTGCTGAGGCAGATGCAAAATGGTGTATATGAATCGACCAACTGAAGCTTGATAATGATTGTAGTAATGACACTCAGCCTGACCAGTCAGTATGATTACAAACAGTATGCCTTGTGTACCTGACTGTGTATGCATACATGTTGCTTGTATTCACACATACACACCAACATACATGTGAAAAGGTGTGTTGTTAAGATGTCATACTGTATGCGTACATGTTTGTATCCACACATACACTAACGTACATGTGAACATGTGTTGTGAAGATATCAAAGAGTGGAAAGTAAGAGAAAACATGTTGTGTCTTTAAAACTTGTGTTTTACAGCTTTCATCAACAATGCAAAACCACCATTTATTTAAAAAAAAAATCTTTATTGAATAATTTGCAAAAAATAAAAACAAAGGAAAAAAATTGTACATACTAACATGGTCTGAACGTTTTTTAAAACAGATCTAACTGAAGTACAAAACAAAGAAAGTAACTTGGAAACACTGATCACAACATAATTTCAAGTATTGATTCATACAAATAACAATTGACAGAATACATAAACTCTTGAATTTACACACAACAATCTTAACATAGCACAGCAAACACAAGTGAAGGGGAAAAAACAGAAGGTACAAAACAAGAAAAATAACTGATATCACAGTTGAGCTCTTGTTCTGAGCAATCCCAAATGTAAATTTTTTTCTTTGTTTCTTCTCTCTTGTTTAAATGTTTTTTTCTTTTTTTCATGATACTTATTGATAGCATTAGAACTTTTTGCAATCTCAAATGTAAAATTTTGCTGTTTCATGATAGCATTCACAACTTTTTCCAGCAAATTCTATTTCATTTATCTTCATTTTGTTTGTTTGCGTATTTTCGTATATTTAAATGCTCTGACGACTAATACACAGAATCATCTGAAATAATTTTGACGAGTTCAAATATTTGCTTTGCTGAATAAATCGTTCAATCTTCTGAAATAATTTGCATGTTTTCAAATATTTACCTTGATGACTTAGTCATACAATTGTCTAAAATAATTCTGATACACGTTTCAAGTTTCTGTTCCATGCAGTGATATTCATGTCCTCTGATAATAATGGCACAGATCACATATTTGCTGTGTATGGCAGTTTTCTTTATCACCAGCAAAATGGAAACTGCTAATGCTGACAGTGCAATATGTTATTAACTGTACAATAAATCTTACGGACAATGACAAACTGCACACAAAAATACTGCTTTGGAGATATACATGTTTGAACATGGAATGATGTTGTACACCTGCATCCATCTACATTCATATCTTGGAGTTATAAAACATATAAAACTGAAGTTTCAATTAGATACACACCTTATAAATTGTCTTGAGAAAACATTGGTTGTAAAAATAATACTATAAGTATTGCCCTGATGATGATACTCTTGAAGATGAAAGATATGATGATAAAACCAAAAAGGTTTGACAAGTCTTAAGGTGATTCCCTTTCTTTGGTATGTATGTCTTGACATCTGACTGAGCAAAGACTTGAATTTGCAACAGGAAAGCAAACTCTTGGTCCATGTTTCAGGTATCTTCGATGTCGCCTGACGTTTCTTTCATCATAATTGCTGACAACATTTTTTTTGGCATTGATTAAAAACTGATTTTCTCCCCTCCCTCTCTCTTTTCCACTCTCTCATCCATTCTTTCATTTTTTTTGCCCCCGTCTCTTTTCCTCACTCTCTCCTGCAGTCTTTCATCTTCTTCCTCGCAATCTCTTGTCCAGCCTCCCTCCCTCTCTCTCTCTCCATCTGATCGAAGCAAGCTCTCTCAGTCGCTCCCTCCTCACAACAGATCACTGCTGGATTCAGTCAACATCACAACAAGGCAGTTCTTGGAGCCATTCAAGGCTCCACTTGCAGCGTGCACTGACCAGGCACGCAGGCCAGCACCACGCCATGGATGGAGTCCAGGGCAGCCACCCGCGACTTCTTCTTCTTGACGATGACCGCTTCCCCGGTCATGTGCTCCACGTCACTCAGCTTCATGTTGAGCCGGCCCTGCTGGCACTGGTAGTACATCACCTGGCACTCCAGTGTCACCTGGGCTCGCTTGACGACGTTCCCATTCACCACCTGCAATCAAAAAGGAGGGGACTTTTTTTACTGAACAAACAGAGAAAAAGTGCAGTTACCCTTCAACACCTGCAACCCCTCACCTCCCCCAAAATGAAATAAAGGGGACTTCTTAATTAATAAGTATGGAGATAAGGTGCAGTCACCATTCAACACATGCAACCAAAATAATGGGACTTTTTAATTAACAGGCATATAGAGAAAAAGTGCAGTTAGTATTTAACACCTGCAATCAAGAAAAAGTGACTACATTTTTTTTCATCAACAGGTATAGATATAATGTGCAGCTGCCATTCAACACCTGCAGTCAAAAACAGGGACTTTTTAATCAATAGGTACTGAGAAAAAATCAAGCTGTCAACTGGAAAGCTAGGATTTAGTATCAAAAATGATAAGATTTCCCACACCCTTAACCAAAAAATGGATTTCATTCTTTTCTGAAACAGGAAAAAAAAACAAAAAAAACCTTTAGTTTAAAAAAGAGCTTTAAGAGATTTTAAATCTGTTCAAACATATACAGCCATTGATGATGATCAGTTAAGTAAGTTATGGAATCTTTATCATAAGAGGATTGAAGAATGCAGCTCATCATGCAAAAATATTTTTTTATATTCTTGAAAGTATAGAAACAACCAAACTTTTTGTGTATATATATATATATATATATATATGTGTGTGTGTGTGTGTGTGTATTCACATGATGTAAAATCATGCAGGATTCAGAGAAAGAATACAAATTCACAGTTGAGTTTCTTCTCCCTATTAAATTTGTTTATATTCATTAACATTTTCAATTCTGTTCTGAATACATTTGCAATTTGGTCAAATTTCAGTCTAAAAAAAAAAAAAAAAAAAAAAAAAAAGTATGACCAAACACACGCCTACCTCTCTAGAAATTTCTTTCTGCACACCAGGAACTCTGATGACCTTGACCTCTCCAATGACCCCAGTGCCGTCGTTTCCATACACCTTCAGCTCATCTCCAGGCTGAACAGCATCCAGGGAGAAGGCAAAACCACTGGGATCACTGTCGGACCAGAAGTAGTTGTCGTTGAAGATCAGGGAATCTCCAGCAAAGGTCAGCCGCTTTCCGTAGCCAAGCCCCACCGACAGCAGAGTGAGTGCCCTCCCCTCAAACAGGTAGCTCTCTGTGCCCACTCGTCGGATCCGGTAGCGGAAGCCAGGTGTAATTTTGGGGTCCACGTAAACACCTGTGAACGATATACAATGAGTGCACTTAGTATGGGGTAGAGGGGCACACAGGGTAATGCGAACCACAGTGAACACACACGCAGACAATTTCCAGGCACACATTTATATCACTAGTCGTTTCAAACTAGTTGCCATCAGAAGTATTAAGCTCATGTGTTTTCAAATAACTTTAAAAATGAACATTTCAAAAAACACTTGATTTGAATGAAAAATGACCAATATCTTTCAAAATGATTGTTTCAAGAACTACAGAAAACGCATAATACACCAAAAATGCTTTAATCTACACATTTCAAGGACACGACAGCGGCATCCTTATAGTGTGGTCTGACCCCAAAGCAATATTCCTTAGATACAAACTGCTGACTTCATGAATCATACTACTGGTCTGAAAGTGTGCAGCAAACTAATGGACCAATGTAAGACTGGTATTTTCCCTCTTTTTCCTCCCTCCCTCCCCCCCTTATTTTTTAATCTTTTTTTTCTTTTCAAATAAATGCTTTCAGTAAGAAGCCTCCAGTGATTGAACTACCCAATGCTTTGATGCTCAGATTATCTTAATCATTCCTCAACTGAGCTAAAGTTTACTGGTTTCATTGACAGTAAACACTTCATTGTTTTGAGTTACTTATAACGTGGCTTTATCCAGGGCAGACCACAGTATAAGGCAACTGCGCTGACAATGTATTGCATCTTCTAGGAAGATTGTAAAAATAAACATTTCTGATATTTTGAATTAAAAAAATATTGTTTAAACAATTCCAAGTACAAAACTTATTCAGTATTCATTTTCAACATTTTTCTCCATTGAAAGAATGAAAAAAATCCACATATGAAGCAATGTCATGTAGATTAACATCATAGCATTCTGACAATGACCAGGAAACGAGTTGGTTTTTTTTTTTTGTTTTTTAGGTTTTACCGTGGAGAAAAACCCACGTCCAATAATCTCCCGTGCGCATTCACACACTCATCCATGCTGAACAGGACAAGTACACAAACACCAAGAGAATCAGAACACAAGCAGACAATGAAACGAAAATACTGTAGGAATGGAATGGTCTACTTAAGCAGACCATTGAAGACTCCCTTACTGTTCGCACCCTAACCGGGCCGGAACAACACGAACTCAAGTTAGGAAAAACTTGGACTTCGAGCCCAAGAAGCGCCTGAAAAAGAAGATTTCAGCAAGGAACATGGCAAAAACATCACATGCCTACAAAAACATCAATCAAGCTATCTGAACATCCCATCCCACATAATATGAGAACTGCCACTCATTTGGCTTATATACTTTTTGAGCGCTTGGCGGGGATTTACATTGACCAGTATATATTATAACCTATCCTGTCAGACATTATTTCACAATGATAATAATCAAATAAGCAATAATTCATATAATCAACACAATGCAAACTGCATTAGGAATACACACACATACAATGCATCTAAAAGTTTACATTTTAAACTTCTCATCATAGTATGTTTTCCACAGATATTTTAAAATCCAGTATTATTCACATTACATCACAACCGTATATACATATACAATAGTTAAAACTGAAACACTTACACTTCTGAAAAAAAGAATTTCAATGGCATGGTTAATTCTTAATTACAGTATATTGTGCATTTTGACCCAAAAGTAGGTAATGTTACTGATTACCCACCCTTGTGACAATGGCTAATATATGTAATAAATAAAAATCAAACTCCTGGCAAGAAAAATACAATTAAAGGTCTAATATAATAAGTGTTTATAACATCCTAAGACCAAACCTCACTGATCAATTCAAATGCACATGCTAACAAAATAATTCATGTGATCATCAAATATTTTGCAATTATTACTTTGATACTGCTGTTGGCTGTAATGCATTGACTTTCACTTCTATATCATCAAAAAAATCCCCGCCAAGTACATATCAGTTCCAAAAATTGTTCACCATATTCCCAACCCCATTCCTTCAAGCCAAACATGACCCAGCAAACAATAGCCAAGACAAATGGTACAAAAAGCAGTTGAAATATACCATAAAGCAGTAAACAATAAATACAGCAATGGTTATGACACCAAAATATTTTCTTTTATGACTTGTACTGTCTTAGTCATTTTAACCATGGATAACACAGTCGGCTTGGTACCGTATGCAGTTTTTCATAATAGCGAGAAAATGAAAATCAATACATATACTGCTCCTCTATACAGTGGATTAACAGTGTGTGAATGCAGTACAGAGATGCATGTGCAGTGACAAACTTTCTATATAAAGCAACAAATTGCTTTTTGAGGAATGGATGTTATTCCCAAAACAGACAAAATTACAGTTACACAAATCATTCTCATGCAGCAGTGCTTTCAGTGTTCTCTCTTCTTCTTTTTTTTAAGAAAGCGTTGAAGTGACGAACAAAAACTGAAAAAATCGAACTGAGATAAGACATGGGCGTGGACGGAAATATTGCAAGTCATTTGTTCGTCCTCCACGTCAGATGCCGGCCGGCATCCTGACATTCTCAGCTCGAAATGTCTGCTGCAATGACTTTGCACAGATCCGAGAAAAAAAAATTCCACCTTTCGAAAGCTACTTCATTTCCCATTCGCTAATGACTTTTTTCCCCATTTATTCACTGCTTTAATCAATAATGAAAACAGTCGCTCCGTCAAAATCAAAAGCCCGATCAAAGCGGAAAGTAATAAAAATATCGATTAAGTTTAGTTTCGTCTGCAACGAGCAATGAATTTATCGCTCAGTTCTTCCTGCCGGTACCTTGCCGGTGTGCCATCTCACAGCATTACGCCAATGAGGATAATAGCTTACTTCTACTTAATACTATGAAGAATTAATGCCTAAAAACTTACCGATCACCGGCATCTCGTGCGGACGCAGTCCCCGGACAACATACTCAGACGGGAGGTCTCCGATGTCCTGCCCTCTGACCACCACGTCCCGTCCCTCAGACTCAGGCTCCTTGTCGCTCTCTCCATCGCTCTCGCTCCTCTCTACAATGGCATTGTCGAAGAGGGATGTCAACTTGCGGCGGGAATGGTCGGTGCTGCCGCCGGTCTGATTCTGCAGCCCCAGAAGTACGGACAGGTCTCCGGGTCTCAGAGTGGCGTAGGGCGACAGCCGACGAAGCAGGAGCTCTTCGGACTCCATCTCAGCTCCGAACAGGTTTTCAT
>NC_134898.1:16775425-16780425 GCF_041734735.1 Babylonia areolata
CACACACACACACACACACACACACACAACACAACACAACACAACACAACACAAAAAACAACAATAGTTTCAGTTTCAGTATCAGTAGCTCAAGGAGGCTTCACTGCGTTCGGACAAATCCATATATACGCTACACCACATCTGCCAAGCAGATGTCTGACCAGCAGCGTAACCCAAGGCGCTTAGTCAGGCCTTGAGAAAAAAAAAAGAAAGAAAAAAAAAGATAAATTAATAAAAAGAAGATAAAATAACACACACAAAAAAAGAATAAATAAATAAATAAATAAAACATAATAAATAAATAATAGATAAATACATAAAAAAACAACAACCCAACAACAACACTCAAACAAACAAACAAAACAAAAAAGTTCAGAACAACCCAGTGGGGGTGAAAATTGGAACAGAAATAATATGAGTGAGTATAAGGATCGCAGCATATTATTACGGACACAGACTGATGATAGATAAGAATCACCTGCATTGCGCAAGTGCTTGTATCTAAGATCCATACAGAGTTGTTGCGGTTGTTGTTGTTGTTGTTGCGGTTGTTCAGTTTTTCAGAGGCCGAAAATAATTGCTCCAAATGAGTGCCACAAGACCCACTGAACCGTTTGGCAATGTCTCTTTCGCGATGTTATGTAAAGGTCAGCATTATTGATGATACATGCGAGCCCCCCCTTCCCCTCCCCCCCTTCCCCTCCCCCCTCCACCTTCCCTCCGTGCCCCCTCCCCCCACTCCCCCAAGATGCTTTGGGTGAATTTCAAGGCTGTTTGGCATTGCGATTTTTTGTGTAACGAAAAGGGCATCCTAACAAAACACCGAGAGAGATGGGAGGGGTAGGGCGAGAGAAAGACAGAGTCAGAGAGAGAGAGAGAGGGGGGGGGGGTGTAGAGAGACAGACAGAGAGACAGACAGGCAGAGAGAGAGAGAGCTAGAGACAGACAGACAGAGACAGGCAGAGACAGAGAGAGACAGAGAGAGAGAGAGAGAGAGAGAGCTAGAGACAGACAGAGAGACAGGCAGAGAGAGAGAGAGACAGAGAGAGAGAGAGCTAGAGACAGACAGACAGAGAGACAGAGAGAGAGAGAGCTAGAGACAGACAGACACAGAGAGAGAGACAGACAGACAAGCGGAGAGAGAGAGAAAGACAGAGAGAGAAAAAAAAACTAGAGACAGACAGACAGCGAGACACAAAGATAGAGAGCTAGAGAGAGACAGACAGGCAGAGAGAGACAGACAGGCAGAGAGAGAGAGACAGACAGACAGAGAGGGAAAGACAGAGAGAGAGCTAGAGACAGACAGACAGACAGAGAGACAGACAAGCGGGGAGAGAGAGAGACAGAGAGAGAGACAGACAAGCTGAGAGGGAGAGAGACAGAGAGAGAGAGAGAAAACTAGAGACAGACAGGCAGAGAGAGACACACAGAGAGAGCGCTAGAGACAGACAGACAGACGGAGAGAGAGAGACAGAGACAAAGACAGACAGACAGACAGAGATAGAGAGAAACACAGAGAGAGACAGAGACACAGACAGAGAGAGAGAGAGAGATACAGACAGACAGAGAGACAGACAGGCAGAGAAAGAGAGAGAGAGAGGGGGGGGAAGAGAGAGAGCATAGGAAAAGAGGAATAGAGATATAAGAAAGAGATACGCACATGCATGGAGTAGTGTATGACTAATGTGAGGCTCCACAACTCCTTATTTCCACGATTTGCACTGAAAGCGACGACCGGCAGATGAATTTAAAAATCAACGTTGATACAGCAGACAAACAAACACATTATTTCTACACACACACACACACACACACACACACACACACACACACACACACACACACACACATATATATATATATATATATATATATATATATAGAGAGAGAGAGAGAGAGAGAGAGGTCAAGTGTGTGTGTGTCAGTGTGTGTGTGTGTGTGTGTGTGTGTGTGTGTGTGTGTGTGTGTGTTGATATGATTGGTTTCGATGTTGAGGCATAAATTATTATTTCAGGATTTCTATGTACTTTAGTATGTGTTTGTATTGATATGATGTGTGTCGATATTACATGCTCAAATATTTATTATATGAGTTATCTGTACTTTGTTTTCTGTGTACTGTCCAAACCTTGGACGGAGGCGAACCGGCGACTGAAAAAAAGGCACATTACCCCCCACCTTACCTCACCGACGCCTGTGGCCCCACCTGAAACACAGGCAGGCAACACTAAGCACTCTCCAGCCACCCCCAGCTGAAACACAGACATCCAACAAGCACCCTCCAGCCACCCCCACCTGAAACACAGGCAGCCAACAAGCAATCACCAGCCACCCCCACCTGAAACACAGACATCCAACAAGCAATCACCAGCCACCCCCACCTGAAACACAGGCAGCCAACACTAAGCATTCTCCAGCCACCCCCACCTGAAACACAGACATCCAACACTAAGCACTCTCCAGCCACCCCCACCTGAAACACAGACATCCAACAAGCAATCACCAGCCATCGCCACCTGAAACACAGACAGCCAACAAGCATTCTCCAGCCACCCCCACCTGAAACACAGACATCCAACAAGCACCCTCCAGCCACCCCCACCTGAAACACAGACAGCCAACAAGCACTCACCAGCCACCCCCACCTGAAACACAGACATCCAACAAGCACCCTCCAGCCACCCCAGTCTTCATGTTGATCGTGAGATGTGTCTGGATCCCCAGACATTCTTCCGCTGATGGAAAGCCGCGCTCGCCATGCTCGGGTTTCCAATGTCAGCATCTGTTCCACCCTGCTTGTCAATGATGCTGTCAAGGTAGTAATTATAAGTGAAGCTCTCCATTTCTTCTAGCGCCTCGTCTTCCAGCTTGATAGGTGTTGTGTTTGCCGCGGACCTTGAGAATCTTGCTCTTCCCTCCGCCCGTGGATGTTGAGACCCAGGCAAGCTGTTTCCGCCCGGCAACAGTGGTGTTGATTCCCTGCATGTTTTGTTGGGTGTGGTAGAGGGGAGGGTCAGATCGTCGACAAAGTCAAGGTCGTCCAAATGTGTCTAAAGCATCCACTGTGTGCCATCAGTTTCGTGTCTAGGCTGTGGAGGTCTTCATCATCCAGTTTATTGCGAGGAGGAACAGGAAGGGCGACAGTGAGCATCCCTGCCTCACTCCTGTCTATCTGGAAGGCCTGTGTGGAGACTGATGCCGGCCATGGACCACCTGCAGGTCATCCCTTCATATGATTTCTGGATGACGTTCGTGATCTTCTCTGGCACATCGTAATGTCTCAGCAGCTTCTAGAGGGTCTGTCTATCGATGCTGTCGAATGCCTTGTTGTAGTCAATGCAATGGAGTCAGTTGGCGTAGAGGGATGAGTTCCACTCCAGCGACCGCTCCAAGATGATGCGCAGCCATGGACACTAATATCTCATACTAGTGTCCATAGCGAAATTAAACAGCGTCAATTATTCTGTACAGTGGAACTATGGTCGGAATATGTGGAATGATGGCCTAGAGGTAACGCGTCCGCTTAGGAAGCGAGAGAATCTGAGCGCGCTAGTTCAAATCACGTCTCAGCCGCCGATATTAGTCCCCCTCCACTAGACCCTGAGTGGTGGTCTGGACGCTAGTCATTCGGATGAGACGATAAACCGAGGTCCCGTGTGCAGCATGCACTTAGCGCACGTAAAAGAACCCACGGCAACAAAAGGGTTGTTCCTGGCAAAATTCTGTAGAAAAATCCACTTCGATAGGAAAAACAAATAAAACTGCACGCAGAAAAAAAAAAAAAAAAAAAAAAGGGTAGCGCTGTTAGTATGGCGACGTGTTTTTCCTGGGGAGAGCAGCCCGAATTTCACACAGAGAAATATGTTGTGATAAAAAGAAATGCAAATACAAATTTTACAAGGGATGGACGAACTGAAAAAGCTCACTCGTCACTAAATCTTAATCAGTGACTGAATAGAACGTGTAGTGGGACGGAGTTGCAGCTCAAGAACAGAAAACAAAAAACAAGAACCCATCCCCAACTATTACCGCCACTCCCTCCTATTTCCCTCCCATTCCCTTGTGTCTTTCACCATCATCATCACCACCACCACAAACCAAACCCCCATCCCCATTCTATCCATCCCCCTTCTATATGGCATTCCAAGCATACTTGCCTATCTCGTTGAGAGACAAAAGGTGCAAAGGTCTCCCGCATTTTGTGCCCCCCCGGCATTTTTCAACAGTCTGTTATCGCTTTCGGCGTCTTGCAGCTTGTTTACCTGCCTATCATATCAGTGTTTCACACCGGCAGTTTCGTTTACATTACTGGATTGAACGAACAGTACTGCTTTCAAAAAACAGATAAATGAATGAATAAGATGAAATAAGATTTGTGGCCAAAGACGCAAAAACCGTGTGTATAGGGTTTTTGCTTGACCCTCATTTATATAAACAATTCCCAGTCAGATCTCACAGACGGTGACCTCCGGGGTTTTATTTTTCAGTATTGGGAAGTTGGTGGGTTCAGTGTTTTCTCTGTAACAATAATGACATGATCATAGTACATTGATACAGTAATAATAATCATAATAATAATGATACTACTACTACTACTAATGATAACAATGATGGGTAGTTGTTGAGCGTTTTCCTCCGAGGGGAGCTCAAAGCTCACATGCACAAGTGTGGCTTTACAAACGAAGAAAAATATAATGATTTAACGCACATGAGCAAAAAACATGTACAACTGAAGATTACGAATTACATTCTCTCTCTCTCTCTCTCCGTCTGTGTGTGTGTGTGTGTGTGTGTCTGTCTGTCTGTCTGTCTGTCTGTCAGTGTGTGTGTCTGTGTGTGACCAAAACTGAGAGACTGTGGTCACTTCTCTGTTCAAAGTCCACAGAACGTTTACCCACAGGCGCCGCTCATCGGCTGTTTTGCGAGAAAGACACAGGCCGCCATAATAGACCATCAATCAGTAAAAAAAAAAAAAAAAAAAAAAAAAAAAAAAAAAAAAG
>NC_134898.1:16785425-16787925 GCF_041734735.1 Babylonia areolata
AAAGGACACGCATGCACGGTATGCATACATGCATGCGCGCGCCCACACATAACACACATGCCCACGCGCGCGCGCACACACACACACACACACACACACACACACATCCGAACTCCGACTTTGCCCTCAGGTTGGAAAATCTGGGACCCGATGCACAGGAATAGATCACTGCAGCAATATGACATTTGTAACGTCTGCCGAGAATTGTTCATGATTGAGACTGAAGACAGTGAAAGCAATTCAGCAGTTCGATGCAGTTTGTCCTTGAGCCCGCCAGAAGAACGCACAGATCCATGATGTAGTCAGAGCGAAAACGCATCACAGTGACAGACGAAGCTTTTTTTTTCAGACGAATAGATCGTTTTTGCTGAGGGGGGGGGGGGGGCTTGGGGGGGAGCGGGGGGGGGGGGGGGGGGTACAGGAAGAATGTTCTGGGGTCAGAGGGGCGAGGGGGGCGGGGGTTGGGGGTATAGTAGGGGGAGGGGGAACACTGAACACTGAAATGTTTAATGTCATTAGCTGTAAAGCTCTAGTGACATTGTAGGTACAAGAAAGAACAAAAATGGTGCAAAACAGAGAGAGAGAGAGAGAGAGAGAGATTCAAAAACTTTATTACTCAAGGATAAAGGTTTTAGGCATCGCCCAGTCTTCCAATCTGTCCTTGTGACAACAATAACAACAACAACATTAACGATAACGACACAAAAATAATAATTTTGTTAACACTGCTACATCTACTGCTACTACAACGAAGAATGATCACCATCATCATCATTAACATCATAAAAAGTATTAAAACGAACGCATTCATACATTCATATCCATACACATGCACACACTCTCTCCACCAAACACACACACACACACACACACACACAATCGCTGTAACAATTTTGAAATCTGGAGAGGAAAAAATGGAAATGGAAGAGAGAGAGAGAGAGAGAGAGAGAGAGAGAGAGAGAGAGAGAGAGAGAGAGAGGCTGAGTACTGAGGCGAAACGAGACAAAGAGACAAGCTCTCAAGGTCTCCTTGGCGGCACGGCGACCAAAGAGGATATAGGCGAAGTGGGAATAGGCAAATCGGACCTGCTGTGTGCAGACCTTCTACGCCTTATACTTTATCACTTTGGTGTGTACTGTACGCCTGCAGACGATCAAACACTGACACACGTCGAAGATCCGACCGGGAAATACATGCTTGTGGTGGGTAATGGAAACACGAACATACCCAATATGTACACCTGTGAAAACGGAGTATGGCTGCCTATATGGCGGGGGGGGGGGGGGGGGGGGGGGGGGGGGGGGGGGGGGTAAAAGCTGTCTTGCACGTCAAATCACTGACATTCGCAGAAACTAATGAACGTGGGGCTTGTATGACTATGAACGCACGGCAGAAAGAAAAAAAAAACAGAGGAAAGAAAGAAAATCGGGATACATATCACAGGAAAATAAACCCCAGAAAACACGGACTGCAGTACTTTTTTAAAAAAATTTTTTAAAAAGAAGGATATGCCGGCTAAAAAGCGTAGTTTTCAAAGTTCGTATGACAGAAGAATGACTTTTATAATTGCAGCCACGCCTTTTTACGCTGTCTTTAATTTAAAACAGCAACAATCGCTTAACAATTCTGAAATCTGGAGAGAGAAAAAAAAGGAAAGCAAAAGAAAACAAAAGAAAACTTGTCAGTATACAACAGAAAGGGTTGGGGGGGGTAATTTTTGTTTTTTTTAAAATAATTTTTTGAAGTGAAGACAACCCACTGCCTTGACAATTACATCGCCAACCCACACAGTCGGTGAGTCACTGTCATACAGTCTCTGGCAAAATCACAAAAAAACAAAACAAATAAAAACAAAAAAAAACTATTAGTAAAAGAAAAAAAAATAAAAGCTTTTTATTGTCGGATTGTCAGTTTCAATGGGAAATCTTGAGTGTAGGTGAGCTCGGAGTGAAAGACTAGAACAGGAAGGAGACTAAACAAGAAGAAAAAAAAGATGCAGAACATAACAGGATGCGGTACGGGTGGCGCGGTGGCCCTGTGATTATGCCGCAGGTTATGTCAGCAGGTTCGAGTCCCGAGCGAACACAAGATTTTAAAAAAAAATAAAAAAAACAACAGAAGAAAGATACGTACATTGACTACAGTCGTCATCGTCTCCATCTTAGTCATCATCACCGCCACTGACTGACTACTAACATTAGCTTTAATAATTAATGACTATCATGACGACGACAAAGACGATGATAAAAATTATACAATACTTACACTGTGTCAGTCTTTCCTGTTGTATGTGCCAGTGCTCAGTGCTGGCTCAGTGGCTGCTGTTGTGACTCAGTACTGTTGCTATTTCTGCTGTGCTACCAGTGCTCAGTGCTGGCTCAGTGGCTGCTGTTGTGACTCAGTACTGTTGCTATTTCTGCTGTGCTACCAGTGCTCAGTGCCGACTGGGCTGCTGTTGTGACTACTGTTGCTATTTCTGCTGTGCTACCAGTGCTCAGTG
>NC_134898.1:16792925-16797925 GCF_041734735.1 Babylonia areolata
CACACACACAACGCAGCTGACAACAGCTGTTCATATTATCAGTATCTTTTTTGTTACTGTCACAACAGATGGTAACTATCTCTTCGCCGGGGGCGCACGATTAATTGGTATGTGAACTGTGCCCAGTCTCCATGTGACCATGAAATGAACTGTAGCAATGCCGCTGTTCTTTTTATAGTTTCGAGCACATGAAGCTTGATTGCTTCATTATAACTGTTCCTGTTTCGCACACACACACACACACACACACACACACACACACACACACACACACACACACACACCTACCTCCCCCTCAGTCCTTCACTGATCTGATCACCCCCCCCCCAGGATCGAGGGAGTGAGCCCGATTTTTATCGATGTGTCCAAAGTCCAACACCAAACCAACGACCAAGGAAACCAATTAGGCCTACCAGGAAACCTTGCGGTAATCATGATAACATGGCCACACGATATCATATATATATATATATATATATATATATATATTTTTTTTTTTTTTTTTTTTTTTTTTTTTTTTTTTTTGGTCACCCTTTGCAATGAAGGTTCTTTTTTTTTTTTTAAAGCTTCATAGTAACTTGGTTCATCAGTTCAACGCAGAACGGCCTCGGCCTCGGATCCACTCTGTTTACGCATACCCAGATTCAAACACTCGACTATTGGCCGCCGTTCTTTCTCTGTTTCTGGACCTTGCGATTGGAATGAACTTCCTTTTTCGCTTCGTCAAGTCTCCACACTCACCTCTTTCAAGTCTGGCCTTAAAACCCACCTCTTCCCAAAATAGCCTCCCTTGCCTGCCCTTCCTTGTCTTTAGTTTCTGCAGTATTAGAGTTATGCATGCGTGTGAATGACTGGTGCGAAAGCGCTTTGATTTGTCTCTGCACAAGATCCAGCGCTATATAAATACCATTATTATTATTATTATTATTAGAACGTGAATTAATTTTTAGGCGAATGAAAAAAAAAGAAAAAAAAAGTCACCGATGAAGGCGGGCTTCTGTTGTTGTTGTTGTTGTTGTTTCAACGGTTTAAGTCTGTTGGTTTAATGCTGCGTTATTGTTATACGTGTCCACTTTGCAAAGATTCAGTTAAAGATGGTGGTACATTATGTCAGTTTTAGAGTGTCCTGTTTTAATTAAGTGATTTCCGTGTCAGGTTTAGGCGATACCGAAGAAGTATCATTCATAGCAAGCAATATTTGTTTCGACTCAGTGAGTCTTTTGACTGTGTGTGCGTGTGTGTGTCACGTGCGTTAGCTGTATTGATTTCCGTGTTACGACTGTTGGTATTTCTGTGTGAAATCCAGGCAGTTTTAAGTCGGAAAGAGCGAATGTGTTACCACGTTGCAAAACGTGACTGTTCATTATTAAGCTGGAAAGGGATGGGTGTGGGTGTGGGTGTGGGTAAACTGAAACATAATTATACCGGTCGATTTGTGTGTGTGCGTGGGTGTAAGGCAGCATGATTGTGTGTTTGCGTGAATAGTGTGTGTGTGTATGTCAGGTTTTGTTGTTGTTGTTGTTGTTTGTTTTGTTGCTGTGTGTGTGTGTGTGTGTGTGTGTGTGTGTGTGTGTGTGTGTGTGTGTGTGTGTGTGTGTGTGTGCTAGAGAGAAACAGGCAGACACAAAGAGAGAGAGAGATACAGAGAGAGAGACAGGCAGACAGACAGACGGGCAGACAGAGAAAAAGACAGACAGAGAGAGAGAGGACAGAGAGAGAGAGAGATACAGAGATCAGTACAGAGAGAGACAGACAGACAGACGGGCAGACAGAAAAACAGAGAGAGAGAGAGAGGGAGCGACAGACACACAGAGAGAGCGACAGAGAGGGAGAGACACAGAGAGAGAGAGACAGAGACAGATAGACAGAGAGAGACAGAGACAGAGAGAACCTGCACGCATGCCGGCATATACACATAATTATTATGTAACGTATACGCGTCAGTGTATGCCCACCGGCCCATCAATGTTTGCATGTATATAAACACAAACCAAACATGCTCATATAAACTGATTTTCTGCGCTTCTACTGAATGGAGATTTTTTTTTTTTTTTTTTTTTTTTTTTTACCTTTAAAACACTCAATCCACCCCATATTTTTATTTATCTATCTATTTATTTATTTTTTAATTTCAAAGGCAGCTCCGAGCATGCGACCAGCTAGACCGTCTGCTAGCACACTGACAAAAAAACAACAACAAAAAACAGCAACAGTCTACAGTTAAAGCTGACAGAACTGCCGATGCTTATCGATTTTCAGCTCAGTATTTTTCTCCTGGTTCTCTCTGTCTCCCAGACAGCCCGGGCAAAACTAGTTGCGTGGGAACAGGTCGCTGTAATGTGATGTCCTACGTGCGTGGGCGAGCTGGGAATGAATAGCAAAAAACTCCCCGCGGCGGCAGTGAACTGAAAACCGTATGCCGATGGTGTTGAATGAATGAATGACTTGACTGACACACACGTTTAAAACTTGAGTTATAATGTTTATGTCAGTGTACATAATATTTTGGTTTAATCAGTCTCTGTTGGATTAAACAAGCAAAAAAAAAAAAAAAGTCAATGTAGGTAGGTAGGTATCTACGTATATGTATAATTATATATAAATATATATGTGTATAATATATATACATGTGTGTGTGTGTGTGTGTTGGGGAGGTTGGTAGGTTGGTATCTACATATATGTATAATTATATATGTATATATAATATATATATATATGTGTGTGTGTGTGTTGGGGAGGTAGGTAGATAGGTATCTACATACATGTATAATTATATATGCATATATAAATATATATATGTATAAAATATATACATGTGTGTGTGTGTAAATATATATATGTATAAAATATATACATGTGTGTGTGTGTGTGTGTGTGTGTGTGTGTGTTGGGGAGGCGAGGGGTTGGGGCCCCTGATATAATTCCGCCTTGATGAAAATAGTGATAACAATTATATTGTGCTGTTTTGAACGAGTGAATGGGGTGGGTGGCTATATTATGATTGTGGTGAATGTCGGAAGTCATTAAATACTACAGGTGCTAGTGTTCAGTTTGGGGGGGTGTTTGCTGCCGGGTGGGGGATCTCAGTCTGTTAATTTTACATTAACTTATTTCGGATATTCATTTTCATTTTTATGATCATGATTATGATCATTCATGAAGGCGCATAGATCTGCAATCTATCTACAATCAACTATCTTGTCTGTTATCAATTTGGAGATCTGTATTGGTTGATTTGCATGATTATTTGTTCACTAGTGAATGGTTTTACTTCATCAACATTATCACTACCATTATTATTATTATTATAATCATGATATGATTATTATGATTATGATTATTCATGAAGACATATAGATCTGCAATCTATCTACAACCTATCTGTCTACAATCTGTATCGGTTTGATGAGCATAGAGATAAGCCTACATCAGTATATTTTGTCCAAAAATTATGTAAATAAATGACGAAAGTGCGAAGGGAAATCACTGTCAGGAAAGTAAACATAAGCAACTCTGCGGCTGCCTTCACATCTACACCCCATCTCGCCGGCTGTCTACGATCGGCTTCGGACCCACCCACTCTGTCCACGCATACCCAGATTCACTGAAACACTCCACTGTCGGCCGCCGCCGCTCTTTCTCTTGTCTCGGGGCCTTGCTTTTCATTCAGTGGAATGAGCAGTAACGCCTTCGCTTCGTCAGGTCTCCGCAACTCAGCTCTTTCAAGCCTGGCCTTAATAACCCACTTCTTCCCAAGATAGCCTCCCTTCCTTGCCCCTTCGTTGTTGTTGTTGTTGTTGTTTGTTTGGTTTGTTTGGGTTTTTTTCAGTCAAGAGTTATCATGCATGCTTGTGACTAACTGGTTTGAAAGCGCTTTGATTTGTCTCAGTGTCTGCAAAATCAAACATTTGCATATCTATCTATCTATCTATCTATATATATATATATACACATATATATGTACACACACACACACACACACAAATAGTTCACACTCTCTTCGTGTCCTGGGCTCCGCTCCTTGCAGAAAGCACTGAGGTAAATACCAAGACCGGTAAAAAAAAACCCGAAACCCCCCCAAAAAAGACAAAAAGAACACACACACACACACACACACACACACACACACACACAGATATATATATATATATATATATATATATATATATATATATAATCAACAGTAGGCTCTTCATGGCAGTCTTAAAACTTGTATTCTTAAAAAGCAGCAAATTTTCGCTGTAAAACAGCTTCTTCAGGCAACGGGGTACGAAGTCGAAGCCTGAAGAAGCTGTTTTACAGCGAAAATGTACTGCTTCAGTTTTAAGAATACAAGTTTTAAGACATGGAGAGCCTACTGTTGTTTATATATATATATATATCGCCGTCACATTCAACAACTTGAGCAGTTTCGCCAGAGATGCCTACGAAAGATCCTCGGCATAAAGTGGCAAAACAGGGTCTCCAACCTCCAGGTCCTAGAGAGGAGCGGCCTGCCCAGCATCGAAAGCCTGCTGATCCAGTACCAGCTACGCTGGACAGGACACGTTGTCCGCATGACAGACAGCAGGATCCCGAAGATGCTTTTGTATGGCCAGCTGAAGGAAGGCCACCGTGAACGTGGAAGACCCTGCAAGCGCTTCAAGGACACCTTGAAGACAAACCTCAAAGTCTGTGACATAGACATCGCTTCCTGGGAAACTGATGCCCTTGACCGCTCTCGCTGGAGGATGCTGTGCTCTAGTGGCATAAAGACGTTTGAAAACAAGAGAACGCTGGACATTAAGGAGAAGCGTGAGCGAAGGAAGCAGGGCTCAACTTCTCAGTGGAGACGTTTTCCCTTGCAACACCTGTGGGAAGTGCTGCGCATCCAGAATCGGCCTCTTCTCCCATATGAGGACACACACCGACAGATAAGCCTGCCTGCCTACTCAGTCATCCGTCGGACCGACGGGAGACCACATCATATATATATATATATATATTATCGTTAGTTCTTT
>NC_134898.1:16802925-16947925 GCF_041734735.1 Babylonia areolata
CCTGTCTAATATCACTGAACAGTGATAAGACGTTAAACTAAAGAAAGACAGAAAGAAAAGAAAGAAACACACACTGACACGTTTGCTGCACTGTCAGCGCACGCGGCACGGGAGCACTGACATGGCGGCCGCTTGGCTTCAATTGAAATTGCGTGGCCATTCTATTTGCAAGTGTGTGAGTGTGGCATATCTCGTTTTCGTCAGATAGACAATCAGTTGGGCAACTATTATCATCGTTAAAAATCGACAGAAAGAAGCCCTGTTTCGTTTTTTTATGCTAATTTTCTGAAGTATATAGATTATTACAAAATCCCAAAGAAAAATACATGGAACAAGAAAAGTCGGCTTGGAGAAGGTATCGGAGGTCATATCTGTGTTCTGCATGTGACTGTCCTGTTGCCGACAGCAGTCGACATACGTCAGGGGGAACAATTCGAACAGAAAAGAATTCAGAGCAACTTCCCTTCGTCAGAATACGATCCAGTCCTCGTGACACAAGCAAAACACCAACATTGAAACTGTCACAGGAAAACATGGCCAACAGCGAGGTTCCTATCATTAATTGGATGCAGAAATTAGTTCTGTATGAAACTAAAGCTGTGAGTAAAAATGAATATGTTTTGTTGGTAACGCGTGCAATGCTATGAATGATTCATCGTTTGGATTTTGAACAAGAATACATTTTCATTTCTCCATCACTCATACATCACATATGCAATCATATGACGTGTGTTTTTGGAATGATTGATTTAGCTTCATTAAAAAAAAAGAAGGAAAGAAAGAAAAAAACAAAGAAAAAGAAAAGACTCATAACAATTTATATCATCGCTTGATTATCAGTTTAAACTGAACAAGAAAACAGGTTGGTTTTTATTTCTAATTTGGTGATCTGCAGATGGGACAAGCACTGAAAGATTTCATGTTCATCAAGGTCTTTTAGTTTTACTTCTCTTTTTTTTCTTTTTTTTTCACGCATACAGTTGACTGGTGATATTTGGTAGGACCTTACCTCATACTCTCAGTCATTTGGTTTTGCTGATTGATTTCTGCTTCTAGATATTGGCTGAGAATTGTTTCTCTGTTGAACACTTTCTCAGTGTGATAGATTGCCTGATTGTATTTGTTCACCGATTATGATTGATGGACTGCTAAGTGCTTTTTCAAGTTTTTGATTTGTCTGTTTTCTTCCATTTTCAGAGATTCTACATTGTTGGCTCCAATAAGATAGAATCCCGATTCCGTGTGTTAAAAATCGACCGAACCGAACCAAGAGAACTTGTCATCAGTGATGATAAGGTAGTATTTCTTGTCTAATATAATTTGATAGTTTTGCTATAACATACAGTGTATATGTGTATATTAACTTTTATATGCAATTTTGTTTTTGTATTTGTTCATGTTCCTAAAAAAAAGTTAGTGATCAGTTCCTAGATTTCAGCTTTGTCAGTGTTCATGTTATCATTCAGTACATATAAATAACAACAGCTTGTAACACACTTTTGAGAATATGAACTAAGGTGTTGATACTTATTTATAAATCTTTTCTGATGCAGGCATTTGAATAGATGCACAGATGTGAAGTTTAATGCATTAGAATCTGAAATAATTCCCTTCATATATTTTGCATATTTGAATCTCACTCTTTGATGTTTCATTTTTTTTATGATAAGATGCCCCTTTATAAAAATGCCTATGCTGTGCATTTTCTTTTCACATAGATTTTTATCTTTTGGGTCAGTTTTACTCATTCTTCTGTATTTGTGTCTGTGAGAGACATAGTAGTACTAGTAGTTCTTATGAAATCAGTAGCTTCTTTGCTACACACACCAACATTCTTTCTGCCTCCAGTTTTGCCTTGATAACAGTTTTGATGTATTCTGTTGTTTTTGTTTTTCTGCCTCTCTTCCTCATCTCTGTCCATGTTGTTTTCCCCTCATGTGATGTTTTTGCACACAGTATAGATAGGTTATGTGCATGCTTTCATTTAATATACCTTTTATTTTGATGTATATGTGTGTGTGTGAGGTTGTTTTTTTGTTGTTTTTTTATGTGTCTGTGTTTCCTTCTTTCTTTTTTGTCCTTGAATTCTTTCCTTTTCTTTCTTTCCTTTTTGCCCTTAAGGACTGGGTGTAAAAAATCAGTTGTGCTTACTGCACTAACCTTGTGAAATAAAGTTTCGTTTCACTTCGTTTCGTTTCCAAAGGCTGAATACAGCCGGACAGAGATTCGCAGTGTGCTGTCTATGATCGATGGGGGCAACAAAAGCAAACGAGCAGCACAGGGGTCAGTGGGACTGTCCAAAACCACGTCGGCCTTTGGGATTGCTGGTATGTTCACCTGGATCAGGCAGATAGATCGGTAGACTTAGAGAACGTGTTTGAAGCAGTGCTTGTGTGTCTGTTATATATCTGTGTGTGTGTATCTGTGTGTTTTTGTGTGGATGGGTCGGATGGTGTGTTTGTGTGTGCATGTTATGGGTATGGTGTGTGTGTATGGTGTGTGTGTCTTTGTGTGTGTGTGTGACTGTGTGTGTGTGTGTCACTGTGTGTGTGTGTGTGTGTGTGTGTGCTTGAGCATTTGGATAGTGGTATTGTGTTTTCCAAATAAAAGTTGGTTCTGCAAATATGTTTTGTTTCATATTTGTTTAAAAGAAAAGGTTTTTGAAGTGACTGATTGAGTGTTTTATTGATTGATTGATTGAATTAAACGGTATAGGAGTCATGAAGGGTGGAAAGGAATACTGATAAAAGTCTTTACTTGTTACTACATTTTCTTTGTCAGCATTCTACTCAACAAAAGAAAAAAGTTACACAAGACTTTGTTACTATAAAAACAAAGAAAAAAAAGAAGAAAAGGACATCCATTTGTAACGGGAAAAAAAATTGTTTAGCCTTTATACAACATCTAAAACAGCATCAGATTTTACATGCAGTGCAAGGCCACTACTTTCTGGCAGTAGGAAAAAGAAACAACAACAACAAGAAACATCTCAGAGAAAGTACAAGCATACTAATAACGATTGTAACACTCTTGGTGCAGGCTTTGTGCGATTTCTGGAAGGGCCATACATCATTTTGATTACAAAGCGCAAGAAGGTGGCTCTGATCGGTCCGCACACCGTCTACAAGATAGAGGACACCAGCATGCTATACATTCCCAATGACACCGTCCGTTACGTTCACCCTGATGAGAGCAGGTATGGGAAAAGTGTTGTTGTTGGGGTTTTTTTTTGTTTGTTTGTTTGTTTGTTTTTTTTGGGTGGGGGTGGAGGTTTGGGGGGGGGGTTGGATTAATTTTCTCCACACCCTCTCTTTCGTTTGAGTGCAGGAAGTTTGTTTTGTGATCTCCCCACCCTTTCTGCTGAGAACATGTATTTATTTATATTTTTATTTATTTTTTATGTACTGCTCTCTCTCCCCACATTCTTTGTTGAGTGCAGAAAGGTTTGTTTGTTGTTGTTGTTTTAGCGTTTTCCCATCTTCCCTTTCTGCAAGTACAGAAACTGAGAATTTGTGTGTGTGTGTGTGTGTGTGTGTGTGTGTGTGTGTGTGTGTGTGTGTGTGTTCTCCCTACCCTCTCTTTCTGCTGAATGCAGAAAGTTGTTTTTTTTGTTTTGTTTGTTTTTTTAGGGCTCTCCTTATCCTCTTTTTCTGCTGAGTACAGGAAGTTTTTTTTTTTTTTTTTTTTTTGCTCTCTCCACTGTCTCTTGTTGCTGTGTCAGAATGTTTTGTGTGTGTGTGTGTGTGTGTGTGTGTTTTCAAACTTTTCTTCCAACCCTATCTGCTGTGTTCAGAATGTTTTTTTTTTGTGTGTGTGTGTGTGTTTTTCAAACTTTTCTTCCAACCCTATCTGCTGGGTACAGAATGTTTTTTTTTTCCTCATTGTTCTCTCTTCCCTCTTTCTGCTGAGCATAGAATTAAAAAAGTAAAAGAAAATAATTAATCTTTATTGTTCTCCACACCTCTCAACAGTGAGTACACATTTTTTTTTTTTTTTTTTTAATAAATTTTTTTTATAGTTATAACTTATCGCAACTCTCTATTTTTGCTCAGTAAATTTCATTTATTTATTTTTTAATTTTTTTAGTGTTCTCCTCTCCCTGTCACAGCTGAGAACAGAAGGTGGATGGATTTCTTTTGTTTTTTTTGTTTTTTTGTGTGTTCTTCCCACTCTGTCATTGCTGATTATCTGTGTCTGATGGGTTGATCTTCTTGCTTCTTTATATAAAACCAGTTGGAGAACTTTGTTTATATATAGAATATAACAATGAATGATTTATATATATATATCTATAGGCAGCATACTGTAAATTATATTGTTACATGAAAGTAGCCTAGTTTGACAAGAGGTCACTATAGTTAATGAAGAGCAAAATGATTCCATACTCGAGCCAGTGGTAATAATGAAAGAGAGTGATCAATGCAGCTGGTATGATGGTGAAAAAAATATTCCGTCTGTATGAGTTTGAATGAGATGTCCAAGCAATTTTATGCTGTTTATCACAGATTCCTTTTCACTGTGTCATTCCATTGGCTTACAAACTGTTTTCAACAAATAAAGTCTGTGTTATTGTTTTTGTCACAGTAAAGATGTGAGGATTGGTTTAACACGTGTTTTGTCTTCTCTACTGCGATTACAGATATGTGAGGATGTTCCAGAATGTGGATTTATCCAGCAACTTCTACTACAGGTTAGTGGCAGCAGACATGCTTACTGTGTACGGCAGGTGAAAATAGCGTTGTACATGTTGGTGCTAGTTATGAATTTAGGGACTTCTAGAAATAGCAAACTGATACATGAGTGGTGCATCCAGTTGTAACCGTTGTTGGTAAACAAGTGTGGTTTCTGACCAAAGATAGGTTGCTGTGTATCAATAATAATGATGATGATGATGTCACTTTGACGACAGCTACAGCTACGATCTGACGCACAGCCTGCAGTACAACATGGTGTAGATATCAATAATGATAATGATGTCACCTTGACGATAGCTATAGCTACGATCTGACGCACAACCTTCAGTATAACATGGTGTAGATATCAATGATAATGATGTCACCTTGACGATAGCTATAGCTACGAACTGACGCACAACCTGCAGTACAACATGGTGTAGATATCAATAATGATGATGATGTCACCTTGACGACAGCTACAGCTACGATCTGACGCACAACCTTCAGTACAACATGGTGTAGATATCAATAATGATGATGATGTCACCTTGACGACAGCTACAGCTACAATCTGACGCACAACCTGCAGTACAACATGGTGTAGATATCAATAATGATGATGATGTCACCTTGACGACAGCTACAGCTACGATCTGACGCACAACCTGCAGTACAACATGGTGTAGATATCAGTAATGATAATGATGTCACCTTGACGACAGCTACAGCTACGATGTGACGCACAACCTGCAGTACAACATGGTGTATATGTCAGTAATGATAATGATGTCACCTTGACGATAGCTATAGCTACGATCTGACGCACAACCTGCAGTACAACATGATGTAGATATCAGTAATGATAATGATGTCACCATGACGATAGCTATAGCTACGATCTGACGCACAACCTTCAGTACAACATGGTGTAGATATCAATAATGATGAGGATGTCACCATACCATAACGACAGCTACAGCTACGATCTGACGCACAACCTGCAGTACAACATGGTGTAGATATCAGTAATGATAATGATGTCACCTTGACGACAGCTACAGCTACGATCTGACGCACAGCCTGCAGTACAACATGGTGTAGATATCAATAATGATAATGATGTCACCTTGACGACAGCTACAGCTACGATGTGACGCACAACCTGCAGTACAACATGGTGTAGATATCAATAATGATAATGATGTCACCTTGACGACAGCTACAGCTACGATCTGACGCACAACCTGCAGTACAACATGGTGTAGATATCAGTAATGATAATGATGTCACCTTGACGACAGCTACAGCTACGATCTGACGCACAACCTGCAGTACAACATGGTGTAGATATCAGTAATGATAATGATGTCACCTTGACGACAGCTACAGCTACGATCTGACGCACAACCTGCAGTACAACATGGTCCAGTCGCTGCAGCCCCCGCAGGGCCCAGTGCCGCCCCCTGACGCCTGCAGCAAGCAGAAACTGGTGTTCTGGGAGACCAGCCTGGAGGAGGAGGGGAAGGCCAGCGGCGAGAAGGACTCGGCGGAAGATATCTGCTTCTCCGATTTCGTCACCGCTAAACCCTCCTTCTCGCCAACTGCATCGTACGGGCTGTCGTCAGACAAGACAAGCGAGCGTATGTGCAGTTACGTTTGTTGTCTGTTTTTGTGTATGTATGTTTGTGTTTTTGTTGATTTTGTGTAGGATGATATAAGCCATTGCATGTGTAACTTTACGTGTTGTCTGTGTATGTGTATATGTATTTTTGTTTATTTAGTGTACACACACACACACACGCACACACACACGCATGCATGCATGCACACACGCACGCACGCACAGAGTGAGAGAGTTAATTTTTATGTATGTGATTATTTTTTGATTGTGCATATTTTCATGCTTTACAATTTCTTTTATGTCACCTTTATATGAATGGTTGATTGATCTAAATCAGCTGTTGATACACTGCCGTTTGTGTGCATGCATGTGTGTGTGTCTGTGAGTGAGTGAGTGAGAGAGAGAGAGAGAGAGAGAGAGAGAGAGAGAGAGAAAGAAATGGTTCCTCCCTTTCTACCCCTTCAGGAATTGTCATATATTTCTCCATGTCTTTTTTTCTTCTGGTTTTTTTTGTTTTGTTAGAACTGGCTCCCTACCCCCCTCCACCCCACCCCCCCACCCCACCCCTTCCCTCCATCTCATGTGAAAGAAGTTCTTCTCAGCTTCTGAAGCTTCAAAATTGTTGTTTGACTTGCCGGACTTATATTCCACTAAATATTACTGTTCTTTAAGATGAACCAGTAAGCAGCACTTTTGAGCTTCCTTCGCTGAAGGAGTCAAGAGATTTAAACATGAAATTACAGTGTGAATAACCAACAACAATGATGAACCAGAAAGCAACACTCTTGAGACATTTTATTATTTCATTTTACTATAATCATTTTGTTTAATTGATGAATTGATTTATTTAGTTTTTCTCCCTTTTCTTTTCTTTTCTTCATGTTTATGTAACGCATTCTTTGTATTCTTTAATTTTTTTGTCACCTTTAAATGCATAATGATCTCTTGTTTGTTCACATTATTACTTCATTGTACACATGTACATGTCATTTTTGCAAATACTTTTTAAAAAAAAGAAGAAAAAAAAAAAGAAGAAGAATGTTTAAAGTGAAAATTAAGTCTAACCAAACGGCAACAATGTTATGTTGCAGATGAACCCGTGTGTGGCATTCGTCAGAAGCCGACGCGGAAGTTTGTGTGGAACAACCACTTGCTGAAGGATTTTGAGGGCAGGGTGCACCATGACTGGCTCCTCTACATCATCCATGGCTTCATCGGCCAGAGCAGTATCCTTGGACTGGCTTAGATTAATAACGATAGCAGTCCAGTTTTCAAACAATGAGGCCAGGAGATGAAATGATTAACAAAATTTGTTAATCATTTCATCTCCTGGCCTCATTGTTTGTTAATTTCCAGTTGAAAAACCACCAAGGCAACCATGTGTTTGTTCTGTATAGTCCGTGTGTTCTGTGTGGCTTGTTTCAGGATTAGGGAGGCTGTGCCAGTCTTGAATAGAAAGCTAATTTGTGTTTGCACATTTCTTCTGTCATTGCTGCTGTGTGTACATGTCAAATGATCGGTGTAAGGACAGGCCTGGCACTTCCTTTTTTGACGAAGTGTCTGGGTTTGTTCCAATGTACCTTTTATTTTCCTGTGTGCTAGCTGAATCGGTAGCGTAAGCAGTACTGACTTAAAGTTGTGTACCTTGTGAAGGGAGAGAGTTAGGCGTCACTGCGTTCTGACAAATCCATATACGCTACACCACATCTGCTAGGCATAACCCAACACACTTAGGCAGGCCTTGAGTGCATGCATATGTATTTACGTAACTATCAAAGTGGATTTCTTATACAGAATATTGCCAGAGGATAACACTCTCGTTGCCATAGGTTCTTTTTCAGTGCGCCAAGTGCGTGCTGCACACGGGACCTCGGTTTGTCGTCTCATCTGAACGTCAAAATGCTCAGTTCAATTTTTCAGTCAAACTTGGGAGAAAAGACCAGAGCGGGATTTGAACCCTGACCCTCACAGACTCTGTACTGGCAGATGAGTGTCTTAACTGTTGATTATTATATTGAAAAATATAATAATAACAGTAATGATAATAATGATTTATTTTTTCATAGTACAATTATACATGCAGAAGCAAGCTCTAAGCGCATTGCAAATTCAGTATTTACAATGAACCGAGTTTGCATATTCTGACGCATGACCATGCTCGATGTTGCGTGCGTGTCCTAATCTGACCCAGAGCTGCGCTGCAGCTGACACACTCCATCTTCAGCAGGCTCAGTGATTTTGATCAAGTTTGTCTTCTCTGGAGAGGTGGCCTGACAGGGCTATTGAACCCTCTCTGCCCATCATCCATCCTTTATCCACATATGCACAAGGGACTTCAGGTGGGTGCCTTCCACCATTGCAGCCATTGGGAAAGTAGGAGTTTCCTCTTCCACCTGCTCCGCTGTTGAGGTCTTTGTATTCAGCCCATAGTCGGGAAGCTCCTGTTTAAGGACCTACCCTTGGAGCACAGGGGGCTAGAGGTTTAAAAGCGCCTCCTACCCGCGTGATGAACACGTCTTAGGACACATGGGGCATTTTTTAGGGGTGACGGTGTCACTCCACCCCGTCCTAGGTAGGAACACCACCAGTTGGTCTGGGACTGCTTATTCATCTAGCTTATTTCGCTGCTAACCCTTTTTTTCTCGGGGTCATCCCTCTATCCGCCACCTGAGGACCCACTGAGGTTGGGGATGGTCACCCGGCTGTCGAACTGGAGATAGCCTTGCCACAGAGGTTGCACATAAGATGAAGCAGAAAGTCTAATAAAAGAGTCACAAAAGCACAATCATGAAGTGTAATCCACAAAACCCACAAAGTAACATACTCTCAGTAACAACTATTATGCTCTGTTACACTCACATACAAAAACCTCAGTGAACTTTTATAAAATGTTAAGAATACAGATAACTTATGGAAGTACTCTATAACATGATAAGCTCTTCTCAAGGAAAAACTGCTTTTTGTTTGGAGTTTGAATTCATTATCTTTGCACCCACTACACTAAATTATATATATATATATATATATATATATATAAGAGCTATGAAAAATAGACCAAAAACCAGTGATCATCTTCTTTCTGTAGACTATTGGTTTTACATATTTCTGCTGGCAGAAATATGAGAAAAACTACCTTGTGCATGGAGAAGATGGCTGGAAAGAAGTAGTGCAGTAGACTGCCATTTTTTTTTTTTTCCTCTTCGTTGTCATTCCAGTTTGTTGACACCATATTTCATACTTTTGAGATTTCTGGTAACTGCAGCTACCCTACAATACAGTAAGTTAAGAATGTGTGGTTTGCTTTTAATTGTTACTACACTATAATATGATAAACTTTAGATTGTGTGTTTTAGTTTGAACGAAACATTTCTTCCTTGACAGCACAAAGACATTGGTGTGTATGGCAAGTCCATCTATCTCACCTTGATCGGACGGAGATCGAACGAATTTGCCGGCACACGTTTTCTGAAAAGAGGAGCCAATTGCCAGGTGAGACAAATGCCTGTCAGCATGCTGACGCAAGTGGAAGGAGGATTTTGTTAATTAGGCTCTCCACGCCATCTTGTCAGGTTTTCGCTCTGTCTCGTCTTACGCTTTTTTTGGCTATTAAACGTATTCATTTGGCCTTATTTTGCTGCATGCGGCTTGTCTGTATATTATTCTTACATTCTGTGTACTCGTTTCGACTCGTCCCCCTCGATTCGTTCGGTTTTTTTTTTTCTACCTCTAAGTCGATCCTGTCTTTCCTTTCTCTGTTGGGGATCGGATTTTCGCTGGGTGCCTACGCGCGGGTACCATGCCTCGTATGCCATCCTACGAAGGCAGGGATCATGATGCTGGGACTGAGACTCGGCAAGAGACTCTAATGATTCAGCGCTTATAGCTTTTAGAGGCGTTTGATTGGCTAAGAGCGGACCGGGCAAGAGGGGGCGTCTTTTCACTGTTAGCCGCGCGAAATTTGGCCAAGCAGAGCAAACCGATAGGCCTAGTTTGCATCAGTTTGACATGGTAAGTATATGTATCACCAAACATGGAGTAAAATACAAACTCCTCCTTTAGATGTGTTTGTTCAGTGGCCTTTTCAGGTCATTTATTCAGATTTGCAGCAAGTCAGATGTCCTAGCTAAAGGCCAGACATGGCAGCTATTTTTTGACACAGTTTCATTCTAAATTGTGATTAACTGTTATAGGTGGATATTGTTAGGTATCACCCAGGATTCACAAAAATGTATAAAAAAAACAACAACAACAACACAAAACAACCCATTCTTCATGCACTGGTTGCAGTGGAAACGATTCAAAATGGCCAACAAAAAAAAAAATTAAAGCTCCATAACTACAAAACTTATTTCAGATACTTCAGTTTTTCATTTGGTTTTGATTTATTATGACCTTAACTCACTTATTATTTTATATATATATATATATATATATATATATATATAAAGAAGAAGACATTTTCTGTTCTTAATTTTTTTTAAATAAACAGCTGTGACAAAAGAACTTTCACTTTGACTCGGCTATCCCAAAGTAGAAATTAAGTATAGGGTATGGGGAAAGCAGCTTTCAAAGTTTCAAGTATGTATATGCATGTTTGTTCATTCCAAAGGTGCAATGATTTGAATGTGGTTTGTGTGCCAGATCTGACGGGTGCAACAGGCGAGTGGGTTAAAGTGTTGGACTTTCAATCTATGGGTCCCAGGTTCAAATCCCGGTCTTGGCGCCTAGTGGGTTAAAGGGTGGAGATTTTTCAGATGGCCAGTGAGATAGAGATATGCAATACAGTAAAATAGAAATACAACGCAACACAACACAACACAGTATGATCAACAATACAATACAATACAGTTACCATCCCAGTCGAGCTACATAATTATGTGACCTGGTTGGAGACATAATTTGACAAAAAACAAGAATGCCAGAGAATCAACAGACAGGCAGAAAATACGAAAAAAACTTAGCTGTATGAAGAGCACAGGAACAGGAGTCATGATGGCTGCCGGAAAAAGAGTGCGCTAGCTAGCGGGACAAAGGGGAGGTTACCTACTTCCGGGAGGTTATCGGCCGTAGTTGCTTTCGTTTTCTCCGCATAGGCGGATAGTAGTTTGCACAGGACAGGAATGTCAGACCCCTGCCGGAGTCTGCACTAGTTGGGTCACGGTAAGTATGTTATTTAAACGTAATTTTAGATAGAAAATTTCCTTTTTAGAGTAGAGAACAGAACAAAACAGTTTAGTTCAGAGCAATACGATACAGTGCATGGAGAAAAAACCAACACAACAAAAACAAAAAAAAACCCTGATTATTTCAGGGTGCTGTGGCCAACGAGATAGAGACGGAGCAGATTGTGCAGGACATGTCGGTCACCTTCCTGTCCCACACCAAAGTGTCGTCCTACATTCAGCTGCGGGGCTCCGTGCCCCTCTTCTGGTCACAGGATCTTAGCAAGATGGTCGCCAAGCCCCCAATCAACTGTGAGTTTGTTTCTCCAGAGGGTGAAGGGGGGTGGGTAGGGGCGGGGGGGGTAGGGGGGGGGACAGAATGTTTGCTTTTGTGTGTGTGAGTGTGCGTGCTTTTGCTTCCTGACCCCCCCGTAACCCCCACACTCCACCACCCCCACTCTCCCCCTCCCCCCTCACACACACACATACACACAGCACAGCGTTATGTATATTACTGTATTCTTTGAGATTTGCTGTTGTCTTGATTTTATCATCTTACATTATTTTTCATATTTAAAAAAAAAAACACAAAAAAACCCCAACACACACACACACACACACACACACACACACACACACACACATACACACAAAAACAACTCGTTATTTTCATGATTAAACAAATAGCATTACCCACGAGCTAATCAGAATTAACGCTTTCACTGCCAGTGAATTTATAGTACAAAATTCCCTTGTGGTATAAACACAGAAAATACAGTGGCTAAGAACAGCTGGGGATTCCCCCCCTGCGATGTATAGAAAATATGGCCTATCCTACCACCGAACATTAAGAGCTAGCATTAATTACAGAGTAATTTCCCTTTTTTACTATCTGCACCAAAACGTTTGCAAAATAAATAAAAATTCCATGCTTAGCAAAAGAAGTTCCTGTTTGAACAAAAAAATGATAATATTGACTCCTCTTGTTGTTGTGTCAGAATAAGAGGTCAAAGTGCCAAGTTTAGAGAATACAAAAAATATAAATATAACAGTAAATGCAGTTTGCATATAATTAGCCTTCTTTTTAAAATTTTTTTGTGCCCATCCCAGAGGTGCAATATTGTTTTAAACAAGATGACTGGATAGAACTGAATTTTTCCTATTTTTATGCCAAATTTGGTGTCAACTGACAAAGTATTTGCAGAGAAAATGTCAATGTTAAAGTTTACCACGGACACGCAGACACACAGACACACGGACACACACACACACACACACACAGACAACCGAACACCGGGTTAAAACAAAGACTCACTTTGTTTACACAAGTGAGTCGAAAATGATTTACCTGTGTTCAGTGTGTAGCTTTGATTGTGTATGTGTCTCCAAGTGGACCAGAGAGACCCATACGCCACAGTCGCTGGTCTTCACTTCAACCAGGTTCTGAAGCGCTACGGAACACCGGTCGTCATTCTCAACCTCGTCAAGGTGAGTCGTAACCTAAGTATCTGTGTCAGGTAAGTCATGCTGAAGTGATTGTGCACAGTGGTATGAACAGCTTGTCTCGATATTGAAGGGCTGTCATTGAGACCACCATTCAGGGTGTTGTAGAGTGTGGAACTTCTTCTTCTTCTTCTGTGTTCACTCGTATGCACACGAGTGGGCTTTTACGTGTATGACCGTTTTTACCCCGCTATGCAGGCAGCCACACTCCGCCTTCGGGGGTGTGCATGCATGCTGGGTATGTTCTTGTTTCCATAACCCACCGAACGCTGACATGGATTACAGGATCTTTAACGTGCGTATTTGATCTTCTGCTTGCGTATACACATGAAGGGGGTTCAGGCACTAGCAGGTCTGCACATATGTTGACCTGGGAGATCGTAAAAATCTCCACCCTTTACCCACCAGGTGCTGTCACTGTGATTCGAACCCAGGACCCTCAGATTGACAGTCCAACGCTTTAACCACTCAGCTATTGCGCCCATCGTAGAGTGGGGAACAAAAGTCCTATCCTCTGAGTGTGTGTGTGTGTGTGTGTGACTATGTTTGAGTGTGAATGTGTGTGTGTGGTGTGGTGTGTAATAGTTGCATTGTATACCAATGATCATTTCTGAGAGTTTTGATGGTAGAAATTGCAGCGTGGTGATACATACTTATTACACTGTTACCATCATCAACAAGTTTCAGAGACATGACAGAACTGAGGTTACTAGCATGAATTTTTTTTCCATTCTCCTGAAAATTTTCTCAGCATTGAGCAAAGCATGACAAACAAGAGAGGCAAGGCTTTCAAGACTCACTTGTGATATACTTTAAAAAAAAAATCTAATCTTTAAAATGTGTTCTGCATTTGTTATTATAAAGCTTCGCGTTAAAAAAAAAGAAAAAAAAAAGAAGTCCTAACCAGATTTGAATTAGGTCCCCAAGCATTAATTACAGAGTAATTTCCCTTTTTTACTATCTGCACCAAAACATTTGCAAAATAAATAAAACTTCCATGCTTAGCAAAAGTTCCTGTTTGAACAAAAAATGATAATAATGACTGCTCTTGTTGTTGGGTCAGAATATCAGATCAAAGTGCCAAGTTTAGAGAATACAAAAAATATAAATATAACAGTAAATGCAGTCTCCATATAATTAGGCTTCATTTTTTTTTTGTGTGTGCCCATCCCAGAGGTGCAATATTGTTTTAAACAAGATGACTGGAAAGAACTGAATTTTTCCTATTTTTATTCCTAATTTGGTGTCAACTGACAAAGTATTTGCAGAGAAAATGTCAATGTTAAAGTTTACCACAGACACACAGACACACACACACACACACACACACACACACAGAGATAACCGAACACCGAGTTAAAACATAGACTCACTTTGTTTACACAAGTGAGTCAAAAAAACTGTGTCAGCAATGAAAAGCTTGACTCCCTGCAATGCCTTGAGGGTTTTTTTGCTGTGTGCAGACTCGGGAGAAGCGACGACACGAGAGCATTCTGAGCGAAGAGTTTGTGGAGTCCATCAACTACCTCAACCAGTTCCTGCCGCCCAGTCACGCTCTGCAGTACATTGGCTTCGACATGGCGCGGGTCACAAAGCGGTACGAAGCCCCCCCTCTTAATGAACGGCTGTGATGACAATAATGATGATAGTTATTGTGCGCATAGGGTTGACTTCTTCAAGATTTTGTGCCTTATAAATATTATTAGTAGTAATCGTAGTATTTTTTATGTATTTATCGATTTAAAAAAATTTTTTTATTAATTTATTTTTATTTATGTTATTTTGTTTTATTTTATTTATTTATATTTATTTGTTTTGGTTTTTTTCTCTCTAGGCCTGACTAAGCGCGTTGGGTTACGCTGCTGGTCAGGCGTCTGCTTGGCAGATGTGGTGTAGCGTATATGGATTTGACCGAATGCAGTGACGCCTCCTTGAGCTACTGATACTGATACTGATACTGATGTAATGCTTTGAAACCTCTCAAAGCGCTTTACAGTGACACATCCATCAGATGCAAAGCAAACCAAAACAGGTAAACACACAGAGACACACAGACACACGCACATATACACATGCACGATTGCACACACACACACACACACACGTGCACACACACACAAATGTGCACACACACAAATGCACACGCATACACACACAACCCCCCCCCCCCCCACACACACACACACACACACACATAGACACATGCCCACACACACACATGTGCATCCATAGGATACGGACAGTGCCTTCATAATGCTGACAGTGTTGTCATGTCTGTGAAAGTCCTATTCATCTCCTCTGTCACCCCCTGCCCTGTTTTTCCCTCTTGTCTCTGGTCTTTTGACTTCTGTCTTTCTCATTGTTAATTCTTTCTTCTTTTTATTTCTTTTATATTTTTTGTTTATATACTTTTCTTTCCATGTTCATGGGCTGCAATGATCGGTGCCATATAGGCATCCATACTCTGTTTTGGGGGGATGTACATGCTAGGTATTTCATGTTTCCATTACCCACTGAAAAGCTGACGATTGCAGGATCAGTTGCTGAGTTGTCTTGCGCTTTTAAGTTCTGTACTGTTTTTGCACCATACTGTACCGTACTGTACTGTACTGTTTTGTATTCCACTTTACTGTATTGTACTGTACTTAATTTTTTTTTGTACTTCACTGTATTTCACTTTACTGTACTGTACTGTAGTATGAACTGTACTATGCAGTACTGTGTTGTACTGTTTTGTATTCTATTTTACTGTATTGTACTGTACTTAATCGTTTTTTGTTTTTTTATTGTACTTCAGTGTATTGCACTGCGCTGCACTGCACTGCACTGCTCTGCACTGCACTGCACTGCTCTGCACTGTTCTCTATTCTCTACTTAAACTGTACTGCTCTGCACTGTACTTAAACTGTACTGCACTGCACTGTATTGCACTGTACTGCTCTGCACTGTACTGTACTGTACTTAAACTGTACTGCTCTGCACTGTATTGCACTGTACTGCTCTGCACTGTACTGCACTGCAATGTACGGTAACGCACTGCACTGTGCTGTACTTTACTGCAGTTAACTGTATCGCAATGCACTGTTCTTTACTGCTTTGTTGGGACAGGGTACATTACAGTGCATTGTATTATGATTTTTCTTTGTTTTTATATCGTCTTCATAACCAGATTGTTTCACTGAGTGCTGACATTTCCTAAACAGTTAATGTCTTGTAAATATAATCCACAGGAGTTGTCCTTTTTTTTCAGGAAAAATGCTGATGTGATGATGCGTCTAGCTCGCATTGCTCGTTACTGTCTGAAGCAGACGGGATTCCATCTGTACGTGCCTTCTCGACAGGCAGACTACCTGTGTAAAGACGACGAGTAAGACGTGGATTTTCTCTTATCTCTGTTTGAGTGCCCGGGACTGTGTGGTGTTTATTTTCTGCGCAGTTTTACAGAGTTTGCACAGTCCTGGAAGTCTGGGGGAGGGGGGAAAAAAAGTCTTGATAAAAGGAAAGAACTGTTTCCAGGGGTGGGGAAAGTCTTAGGGGAAAATGATGTTTGGCTCCTCAGGGTCTTGAAGTCTTGGAATGTTGATGAAACCAGTACCACACATAACAAAGAGATTAATGTATTAAAGTAAAGAAAAAAAAACGACAACAAAAAAACAACCAAACAAAAAGTGATGAAAACTGAAAACGATGCCGGGATATCTACCAGTCTCTTTCATCGGTGATGTAGCAAATTTTTTTTTTTTCAGTTTATCTTAGTGTTTATTAGCGACATAGTAAAATATCTTTGTCTACATCTGTGTGTGTACATGATAAATTCTTGTATCTTTGTCTACGTCTGTGTGTGTACATGATAAATTCTTGTATCTTTGTCTACATCTGTGTGTGTACATGATAAATTCTTGTATCTTTGTCTACATCTGTGTGTGTACATGATAAATTCTTGTAATGACAACACTGATGTTGCTGTCGTTTGTCATGTATCTGTCTGAAAGGGCTATAGAATGTACAGACATGAGTTTGTCATGTATCTGTCTGAAAGGACTATAGAATGTACAGACATGAGTTTGTCATGTATCTGTCTGAAAGGACTATAGAATGTACAGACATGAGTTTGTCATGTATCTGTCTGAAAGGACTATAGAATGTACAGACATGAGTTTGTCATGTATCTGTCTGAAAGGACTATAGAATGTACAGACATGAGTTTGTCATGTATCTGTCTGAAAGGACTATAGAATGTACAGACATGAGTTCAGCAGCTTTTAATAAGACAAATAAATAAACCATTACGTCGAATGATAGGGAGAATCTGTGCATGTAGTGTGCACATGTGAATGCAGGCGTGCGTGAGTGTGTGCGCATGTGTGTGTGTGTATGTTGTGTTTTGTGTGTGCGTCCTTAGATGATGATTTAATGTTTAAGATGGATTTGCTCAGCAGGAGCCTTATTTTCAATGAAGATTTTTTTTTTTTTTTTTTTTTTTGATTATCAAAAATCCCAAAACAAACAAAAACAAAACAAAACTGGCATTGAAAAAGTAATGAATAGATAATGAATTATCATATTTTTTGTTCTGTTTTCTTTTCTTTTTCTATTTACATTTGAAAATCCAGAAAGAAACATTGTAGAAGAGAAAAAAAAGTCAAGTTTAAAAAAAAATTTTTTTTACACCTGAAATTTTTGGAACATTTTTATGCCAACTATTGTTGATGAGAGCTTGGTGTGTGTTCTTCTTCTTAGTCTTCTTCTTCTTCTTCTGCGTTCGTGGGCTGCAACTCCCACGTGCACTCGTATGCACACGAGTGGGCTTTTACGTGTATGGCCGTTTTTACCCCACCATGTAGGCAGCCATACTCCGTTTTCGGGGGCATGCATGCTGGGTATGTTCTTGTTTCCATAACCCACTGAACGCTGACATGGATTACAGGATCTTTAACGTGCGTAGTAGATCTTCTGCATGCGTTTACACACGAAGGGGGTTCAAGCACTAAGCAGGTCTGCACATATGTTGACCTGGGAGATCGTAAAAATCTCCACCCTTTACCCACCAGGCGCCGTCACCGTGATTCAAACCCGGGACCCTCAGACTGAAAGTCCAACGCTTTAACCACTCGGCTATTGCACCCGTCAGGGGAACATTTTTACGCCAACTATTGTTGATGAGAGCTTGGTGTGTACTCATTTCCAGGCTGAAGGTTCTACAAGGCCGATGGAAGAAGAACAGCTGTCAGCAAACAGGTGTGGTCCGCACCAACTGTGTAGACTGCCTGGACAGGACCAACACAGCGCAGTTCGCTTTGGGCATGTGTGCTCTGGCTCATCAGGTGTGTGTGTGTGGCAGCGCCTGTTTCTTGTGTGCCTGGGTGAAGGATGTGATGCTGGGATGTTTTCAGTATCTGCGTGTTTTGTTTCTGCTTCTGCTTGGATGGTTTTGTATCTTAACTCTTTCGTTCCTATTTTTCTATGAACCATTACTCCCCCTTGTTCAGAGATCCCTACCATTCGCATATTCCCTTCATTCCTGGATTTAGAGAAGAGAAAGAAAGTATGAAGCAGGGTACTTATTTTGGAGGCTTACGGTAACGCGGCTCATTACAGTACACTCAGATTGTCATATACTGTTGTGTTCAGAATTGATGTGAGAAGTTGTCTGAGACCCTGTTGACACTATAGGGTGACATCTCTGGTGACACTCAGGTGTAAAACAGGTGACTTTGGGGTCAAACACAATGCATACAACTACGTACTACATGCAGGACAGTGTTTTGCTTGCAGAGTATGCACATCATGCAGGTACTCACTGAGTAGTGCTTCGCATGTATCTCAGTGCCACACTGCTAGTCATATCCACGAAAAACTGTCACAATTGTCACTACTATTGTCCTTATCACATGAATGATTTGAACTTTGTCTCAAAGAGAATATATGTCTTTCACTACACTAGCAGTCACTGAGCCAGAATCAGATCATTATCTACACAATTCTTGAACAAAAACTATTCAGAAACGATACTGTCTCTAAATATGAATGTCCATGTCACAATCATCACGTAATGTGCCACACAAAGGTGACACGTGTGTGATATACCTTGAAGTAGTCATGCCAGTTACTGCACAAGTATACACAACAATTTTAACACTTCTTACTTTTTTAACTTTCCATCACCCGCTATCTGTGCTTCTGTAGCAACAGCTAATTGCACTCTCTCCTTGTCATTCGTCTGAAACAGATCGAAATCATTATCTGTTAGAGCGTTGTGAAACTCATCATCAGAAAACTGGTCACAATCCGAACTTTCTACACATTCCGTTTTTCTGTGTCCGTGTGTCTACACAGCACATCAGCAAGAATGTAGCGGCGCCCACTTTCCCACAGCCTAGGGAGGGGGAAGGGGGTGTCTGGCATCCATTCCACTCATAAACACTGCCCCGC
The DNA here is from genome assembly GCF_041734735.1 of Babylonia areolata. NCBI lineage: Eukaryota > Metazoa > Mollusca > Gastropoda > Neogastropoda > Buccinidae > Babylonia > Babylonia areolata. The sequence goes on from NC_134898.1 coordinate 16,822,320, forward strand.
TAGTGACCCGGTCAAGGATAGATGACGCGCACTGATGACGCGACTCGCGGGAAGTTCAAAGCGCTTACAGCGAGAACCGATTTTCCGGGCTACAGGAAGGAAAGGGGGAATTCTCTGCTGCACGGTTTTCCAGCCTACAGGAATGAAGGGTAAAAATCCTGTAAACCGGAAAACCGTTCTGCAGGGATGAAAGAGTTAACTCTCTCCGGACGAAGGAATGCTCATGCATTCCTACACAAAACGTATTCGGATTCGGACGAAGGAATGGAATAGCATTCTCCGAAAGTAAAATTCATCATGCGCTGTACACGTGATTTTGTGATTAGCCAAGCAGAGTGCACTATTCTGGGTCACTCCACAATCGAACAGTATGATTGGTCAGCCTGGGATGTGTGGCCTGTCTCGCACACACGCTGACAAAGTCACTGACCGGTCGTCTGCTCGCGTGCCAGCCTGTTAGCAAAGCGGGCTCTTCTCAGGATGTTGTGAAGCGAACAAGGCAGCGACGGCAGCGTTTTAGGGTTGCCGAAGTACTTGAAATGCTACAAACTGAAGGGTCGGACACTGAAGAGGTGGATGATGACGAAGAAGAAAGCGAATTTAATGCAGAAAGCAAGCATGGGTATGGTGAATTGGCAGTATTTTCTACATATGGCAAAACTGTAAAAATAAGATGAGAAATTTTTGTTTATATGTAATAGCTCAACACGTAATAAACCAGTTCTGAAAGTTTCATTTTCTTGCACAGTATTTTGTATTTTTTGTAATTTTTTTCCAAACCCTTACAAATGGGCCGTCTGTGGGGAAAAGCAAGGGAGAAAACTTGTCGTCCCGAGTGAGTTAAAATGTTTCTCAAGGCCTGGTTGTTATTGTTATATTCAGTGATGATAAATAAGCAAATAAATGTTAAAACATGCAGACACACATTCACACATGCACCCACATATGCATAACAGATATGCACCAAACATTGCAGTTTCACAAATATGAAAGCACAGTCAAATACACATAAACGTACATGAGCCCCAACACACACACACACACACACACACACACCCCACACACCCCCCACATACACACATTATCCTGCTAATTTATTTATTTATGTATGCTTATAGTTGACTTCATCAAGTTTTTGCGCCTTATACATATTATTTGTAGTGGTAGTAGTTATTTTTTAAATTTATTTATCTATTATTTATTCACCCCTTTTTTTTCTTTTTTTTTCTTAAGGCCTGACTAAGCGCGTTGGGTTACGCTGCTGGTCAGGCATCTGCTTGGCAGATATGGTGTAGCGTATATGGATTTTTCCGAACACAGTGACGCTCCTTGAGCTACTGAAATTGATACAATGTTTTTGCATCTTAAACATTTTCCAATACCGTATTGTTATTGGCAGATTTTAGGATTTGGCATCTGAAGTGTTTTGCAAGACGTTATTATTATTAGCAGACTCAGTAATGTTACATGTTAGATGTTAGCAAATCCAGGTCATTTGTGATATGGAGGATTTTACTTTCTAAATGTCTTCCAATACTCAGTCTTTTGTGTGATTGGATGATTATTTACATTCTACACAATAAAAATTGCAAGACCTGATTCTTTTGCCATATCAGAGGAGTTTGCATTTTAGACATTTTGCAAGACGAATCTTTTGTCAGATTTTTTACGTTTGTGACCGTTTTTGTTTATTTACCCTGCCATTTTACGTGTATGACCGTTTTTACCCTGCCATGTAGGCAGCCATACTCTGCTTTCAGGGGTGTGCATGCTGGATATGTTCTTGTTTCCATAACCCACCGAACGCTGACATGGATTACAGGATCTTTAACATGCATATTTGATCTTCTGTGTGCATATTCACACGAAGGGGGTCCAGGCACAAGCAGGTCTGCACGTGTGTTGACCTGGGAGATCGGAAAAATCTCCACCCTTTACCCACCAGGCGCTACCGAGATTCGAACCCGGGACCCTCAGATTGAAACTCCAACGCTTTAACCATTCGGCTATTGCGCCTGTCGTGCCATGGCTCATCGTGTGTGGCGCTACAGTGTACCTGTTATGCTTTTGCCTGACTAGAAAACTGCCGCGATCGATTGAAATGTTTGCAGAACTTGATTTGTGTCATGATCTGGATTCTTTGTGCGTTTTGTTGTACATGTTCGCTGGTTATTCTGTCATGAACTGACAAATGACATTTTCTTTATGTTTCTCCGTTTTTTTGTGTTTTTTTCTGAAACAGTTGTATGCTTTGGGAGTCTTGGACACGCCTCATCTGGACTTTGACACAGACTGCGTCAAGTAAGTTTTGTATTTGTATTTGTATTTCTTTTTATCACATCAGATTTCTCTGTGTGAAATTCGGGCTGCTCTCCCCAGGGAGAGCGTGTCGCTACACTACAGCGCCACCCATTTTTTTGTATTTTTTTCCTGCGTGTAGTTTTATTTGTTTTTCCTATTGAAGTGGATTTTTCTACAGAATTTTGCCAGGAACAACCCTTTTGTTGCCGTGGGTTCTTTTACGTGCGCTAAATGCATGCTGCACACAGGACCTCGGTTTATCGCCTCATCTGAATGATGATGTTTGTGATGTGATGCTAGTTTTAAAGTGGCCCTGGGGGGTCAGGTCTGGTATTACAGACCAGGATTTTTTTGCTCCCCAAGTCCACGTTAAACTGAAGTCGTGTGTACCGCTTGCACTTACACAGTACGGTACAACAGTGCAATGCAGTACAGTACAGTGCAATACAATACAATGCAATACAATACAATGCAACACAATGCAACACAGGGCAACGCAACACAATATAATGCAATACAATATTGTGCAATACAGTGCAGTGCAAACAACACGACATGGCAGGACATGACACGTAACAACATGACACGTTACAGCACAACACAACACAACACAACACAACACGTCATAACATAACACAACACCTCACAACACAATACAGCATGTCAACACATTACAACACAACACGTCACAACATAACACAACACATCACAACACATGTCACATCACAACACAGCATGTCACAACACAACATGTCACAACACAACACGTCACAATACAACACGTGATGTCACAGCACAACATAACACGTCACAACACAACACAACACAACGCTACCTGACACCACAGGATGCTGGAAGAGCTGTACGAAGACCAGGGCGACACCCTGGCCCTACAGTACGGGGGGTCCCAGCTGGTGCACAACACAACACAACACAACACATCACAACACGTCACAACACAATACAACACAACATGATGCACTACCTGACACCACAGGATGCTGGAAGAGCTGTACGAAGACCAGGGCGACACCCTGGCCCTGCAGTACGGGGGGTCCCAGCTGGTGCACCGCATCAAGGGGTACCGCAAGATCGCGCCCTGGACCTCCCACAGCCGTGACATCATGCAGACCCTGTCCCGCTACTACAGCAACACTTTCTCAGGTCTGTCCGTCTGTCTGTGTGTGTGTGTGTGTATTTGTCAGTCAGTCTGTTGGTCTGTCTGTCAGTGTGTCTTCCTGTCAGTACGTTGGTCTGTTGTTGGTCGGTCTGTCTGTCAGTGAGTCAGTCTGATGGTTGGTTTGTCTCGTCGGTCAGTCTGTGATCAGTGTGTCTGTTGGTCAGTGTGTCAGTCAGTCTGTTATTTTGATTGGTTGGTCAGTCTGTCGTCAGTCTGTCCGTCAGTTTATCTGTCTGTCTTGTGTGTGTGTGTGCACTGCGTGTGTGTGTGTGTGTGTGTGTGTATGTGTGTGTGTGCGTGTGTGTGTGTGTGTGTGTGTGTGCAGCACATATTTTGTGGTGTGTGTGTGAGTATGTGTGTGCGTGTATGTGTGTGTGTGTGTGTGTGTGATCATATCTGCAGTTTGTAGTGTTTTTGTCTTGGTTTATGTAGATACACATATGTGTGGGGTTTTTTTTCTTGTGCAGAGGTATGTTAATATGCACTATTGTATATATGTATCGTTTCATGTGGGATGCATAGAGTCCATGATATGAGGAGTTTACACCATATAAATACTGTCGATGATTATCATGATTAGTAGTTGTAGTAGTATTGTTGTTGTTGTTATTACAATTATTATTATTATTGTTATTATTGTTATTATCATAATCATTATTGTTATTATTATCTTTATTATTATTGTTGTTGTTGTTTTTGTTGTTATCATTATTATCTTTATTTTTATTATTATCATTAACATTATCATTATTATTATTTTCATTAATGTTGTTTTTTTTTGTGGTTTTTTTTTCATTAGTGTTGTTGGTATTACTATCATTATTATTATCATTGTTATCATTAGATGTGGAGAAGCAGCAGGCGTTCAACCTGTTCCTTGGGGTCTTTGAGCCGGTGGAGGGTCAGCCCAACCTGTGGGAGCTGCCCACTGACTTCTACCTGCACAACCCCCTCACCATGGGCAAGATACTGTCCACGAGGGCCAGGTAAAAAAAGAGAAATAACTGATTAAGAATTCTTTTTTTTTAAACCTCAGGTTGCCAGATTGCCAGATTTAAAAAACAACAACAACCAAACAACAAATACTTAGGTTGTCAGGTTATAAAAAAAAAACAAAAAAAACCCCAAAAGCAACAACCTCAGATTGCCAGGTAAACACACACACACACACACACACACACACACACACACAACTTAGGTTGCCAGGGAAACAAATAATGGAAAACTCAGGTTGCCAGGCAAAACAACAACAACAATAACAAAACTCAGGTTGCCAGATATATATAAAAAAAAAAAAGAATTAAAAAGTGGTCAGAAAAAAAACCATAAAAAAGGGGTCACCAGGTAAAAAAAAAACAAAAAAAAACGCACACACACACAAAAACAACTGGGGTCACCAGGGGAAAAAAAAAAATTAAAAAAAAAAAACTAAAAAAAAAACCCCAGGGGTCACCAGGTAAAAACAACAAAAAACAGGGGTCACCAGGTAAAAACAACAACAAAAAAACAGGGGTCACCAGGTAAAAAAACACACGAAAAAAGGGCCACCAAATTTTTTTTTAGAAAAAGGGGGGGGGATCACCAGGTTTAAAAAACAACAAAAAACAGGGGTCACCAGGTAAAAAAACAAAAAACAAAAAAAGGGTCACCAAGTTAAAAAAAAAAAAAAAAAGAAGAAAAAAAAAGGGGGGGGGGGTCACCAGGTAAAAAAATAACAAAAAACAGGGGTCACCAGGTAAAACAACCAAAAAACTCGGGTTACCAGGAAAAAAAGCAACAAGAAAAAATGAGGTTGCCATATAAAAAAGAAAAGCATAAAAAAAAACCCGTAAGATTGCCAGGTCAAAAATAACAAAAAAAGCTTAGGTTGCCAGGTTAATAAGAGAAGAAGAAAAAAAAACACAGAAAAAAGCTCAGGTTGCCAGGTAAAAAAGAAAAAAGAAACCCATAAAAACTGGGATTGCCAAGTTTAAAGAGAAAAAAAAAGGAAAGGAAAAAAAGAAAAGAAAAATCTGAACACGTAGCAAATAAAGCTTTGCTGAAATTGCTTACAAAACCCAGCCCACAACTCACCTTATTTTCTTTTGACAGGTTAGGCAGCCGATGCAGATACTGAAACTGTAAGTCATATTAAACCTGCTGTATTAGTGGAATTTCAGGTGGAGAAAAATATCCTTTCAGGTTTATGTGTACAAGTATGTAATGTAGCGAATCAGATACATATTTCCTTTGTGGGTTCGATGGTGTGACGAAAGGGTTAAGTAACGTTTGTAATAATGACGTTGTGAAAAGCATTGGCATTTCTTTTCTTTTTCTTTTTTTATTCATTCATTTATTTATTGTTGGTTTGTTTTTTCATTGACTCACTTGTGTAAACAAAGTTAGTCTATGTTTTAACCCGGTGTTTGGTTGTCTGTGTGTCTGTGTGTCCGTGTGTCCGTGGTAAACTTTAACATTGACATTTTCTCTGCAAATACTTTGTCAGTTGACACCAAATTAGGCATAAAAATAGGAAAAATACAGTTCTTTCCAGTCATCTTGTTTAAAACAATATTGCACCTCTGGGATGGGCACAAAAAAATAAAAAATGAAGCCTAATTATATGCAAACTGCGTTTACTGTTATATTTATATTTTTTGTATTCTCTAAACTTGGCACTTTGATCTGATATTCTGACCCAACAACAAGAGCAGTAATTATTATCATTTTTTGTTGAAACAGGAACTTCTTTTGCTAAGCATGGAAGTTTTATTTATTTTGCAAACGTTTGGTGCAGATAGTAAAAAAGGGAAATTACTCTGTAATTAATGCAAGGGGACTTAATTTGCTTTAAACTGATCTTTCTCATCTCAAACATTACATCTTGAAATTATATTCAACACATAAAAAGCTTGGATTTTTTTTAAGTGTATCACAAGTGAGTCTTGAAGGCCTTGCCTCTCTTGTTTATTCATTCATTTATTTATTGTTGGTTTGTTTTTTCATTTCAGTTACTCGCAGTGGTGGGAAAAACCAGTGTATGAACATCTTCCGAAGGCGTATGATGAAGGTCAGTTGTTTAGTAACGGGCGCTGATTGTCAGTGAATTAGAGACTGGTTATTCTTTGTTGTAGAAGTAGTTGGGTTTTGTTATGTATCTCTTGCTTTATCTGTTATTTGTTAATATATATGTGTGGGGTTTTTTTGCGTGTGTTTTGTTGTTGTTGTTTGTGTGTGTGTGTGTGTGTAATTGCTTTTCATTGCCCTGTAAAGAAAGAAGGTGCCCAGAACTTTATCCTTTACAATTTGACTACAAACAAATTTTTGCCACAATGACTTCAACCATGGACACACAGCTAAAGGCTAATCAGATGTACATCAGCTTGCATGTGTGCAATTTTCGTTAATTTCAACACATCAGAATATTTTTTTTTCTAATACAACATGTCTACAGTCACCAGTATGTGACGGGACTTCAAACAGAATTCCTTCCAAAGTTTATTTAACAGAAAACTGGCAGATTATAAAATTTTGAAAAGACAATGACAATGACAAATACTTTAATTGTGAAGGCCATCGAGCCATACACAAATCTACATTGCCGTCAAAAGAGGGCGCTAGCTAGCGGGACAAAGGGGAGGTTACCTACTTCCGGGAGGTTATCGGCCATAGTTACTCTCTCTTTTTCTCCGCATAGGCAGATAGTAGTTTGCACAGAACAGGAATGTCAGACCCCTGCCGGAGTCTGCACTAGTTGGGTCACGGTAAGTATGTTATTTAAACGTAATTTTAGATAGAAAATTTCCTTACATAGCCACACACACACACACACGCACGCACGCACACACACGCACACACACACACACACGCACACACACACACACACACACACACATATGCACACACACACACGCACACACACACACGCACACACACACACACGCACATGCACGCACACACGCACACGCACGCACACGCACACGCACACTACGTAGATGGGTGTTCACAGACATGTCTCTGCGAGGTATCCAAGAGTTCTTCTCGGTGTTTCACGGCATAGTAGATGTACATGGCCAGCTTTCTGTTATGTTCGATGTTGTCCACTGATAATATTTTACCTACATCAGGTTGTGTTATATTGTGAAACAGTTTTTCGAGATATTTTACTCTTACATTCTGATATACCAGACATGCAAACAGAAAGTGATCTTCGTTCTCCTGTATTCCAGGAAAAAATGGGCAGTCGTGACTGACGATTTGGTATCGCTTATTGATGGCTAGTTCATTTATTCCAAACCGAAATGTAATCAAACAGTCTCTAAACTTTTTTTTATTGTAATGCCGTTTATGTATGTCTCAGACTGATGAACAGTTTTGAAAAGTCGATACGTTGAGAAACGTTCGCTGGTCTGCACTTTCAAAAGCCATTCTTGTCTAAAATTTTCAATAAGGATAGCTAAAACAAAACTGCATGCAGGAAAAAAACAACAAAAAAATGGGTGGCGCTGTAGTGTAGCGACGCACTCTCCCTGGGGAGAGCAGCCCGAATTTCACACAGAGAAATCTGTTGTGATAAAAAAAAATACAAATACAAAGTTTTTGTTTCACACTATGTAGAAAACCAGCTTCGTTTGTAATTTCACCTAAAAATTTTGAAAAGAAAAACAAAAAACAAAAAATCCCAACAAAACTGTGATGACTGACAAACTCATGATCAGTGACAAACTTCCAGTGTCAAAAAGTGAGTCGACCCAGCTGGAGGTGTCATCGGCGCCGGCGAACAGCGAGAACGTGAACCTGTTCTTTGAGTTCTACCGGCCCTCCGAGCTGACCGTCTTTGAAGACCTCTACCAGTTCTTCATGTCCAGGGCTACAAGGTGGGTTCTTTTTTTTTCTGGCGTTTCCTTGCTTGGAACGTTGTGTTTCACGTTCTTCTTTTTCTTTTCCTTTGTTCGTGTGCTGCAACTCCCACGTTCACTTGTACGTGCATGAGTGGGCTTTTACGTGCATGACCATTTTTACCCTGCCATGTTGGCAGCCGTACTCCATTTTCGGAGGTGAATATTTTAAGTGAATGGGTGGTCATGACGAGTTGTCCTGCAGTGTCATAATACATCAACTTCCAAGGTATTGATCATAACTGACGGGCGCAATAGCCAAGTGGTTGTAGCATTGGACTTTAAGGGTCCCGGGTTCGAATCTCGGTGACGGCGCCTGGTGGGTAGAGAGTGGAGATCTTTCCCATCTCCCAGGTCAACATATGTGTGCAGACCTGCTTGTGCTTGAACCCCCTTCGTGTGTATACGCAAGCAGAAGATCAAATATGCACGTTAAAGATCCTGTAATCCATGTCGGCGTTCGGTAGGTTATGGAAAAAAGAACACTGAGTATGGCTGCCTACATGGTGGGGGTAAAAACGGTCATACACATAAAAGCCCACTCGTGTCCATACGAGTGAACATGAGAGTCGCAGCTCGTGTCCATACGAAGAATCCAATCCAATGAAGAAGAAGATGAAGAAGACGTTGCATGTTTGTCTCTGATGCACATATGTTCATGCACACAATCACATGTGAGGCATGCACGTCAAGTTGAACATTTTATGCACACACACGTTATGCTGCGTTCATGCTTGTACACTTGCATTTGCTCACAGTCTCTCATGCATTGCATGAGCGTGTGTATCACACAGTTATATTCACACAGATTTGACATATCACACACACAAATACACACATACACACATACATACGCACACCACACACACACACACACACACATGAGAAATAAAATATGCATTGTTTTGCAGAAATTTTCATACATTGATATATTTTTTAAACCAACCTAACAATGTTCTTTGTGACTATAATGTAGCTTCAACATGCATGTTTTAAGTACATGTAGTTTGTGATTTGGTTGGTTAATGTATGAATGGGAGAAGTCTTCAATTTTCTTTTCCTTCGTTGTGCTGAACAGATCTGTGATGATGTTTAATGATAATAATGATAATGATAATAGATAGTGGAGTGATGGCCTAGAGGTAACGTGTTCATCTAGGAAGCGAGAGAATCTGAGCGCGCCGTTGATATTTTCTCCCCCTCCACTAGACCTTGAGTGGTGGTCTGGACGCTAGTCATTTGGATGAGACGATAAACCGCGGTCCCGTGTGCAGCATGTACTTGGCACACGTAAAAGAACCCACGGCAACAAAAGGGTTGTTCCTGGCAGAATTCTGTAGGAAAATCCACTTCGATAGGAAAAACAAATAAAACTGCACGCAGGAAAAAAAAACAACAAAAAAATGGGTGGCGTTGTAGTGTAGCGATGCGCTGCCCCTGGGGAGGGCAGCCCAAATTTCACACAGAGAAATCTGTTGTGATAAAAAGAAATACAAATACAAATATATAAATACAAATACAAAATAATAGATTGTACCGTAAAGTTCGGTCTATAAGCCGCGACTTTTTACCCCAGCTTCAACCTCTGCCGCTTATGCAATGATGCGGCTTATTTGCGGATTTTAACGATCCCGGGAGTGTCACGTTCTCGTCTATTCTTAGCTGCCCTTCAACTCACCAAAATCATGATTTCTGTCCATGAATTTTTGGATGAGCTTCAGGATAGTGTGCTAACTGTTCACGTTTTATAAATCAAATCCGCACACATTAAAGCCTTCAGTTCTACTCTGCTCAAGCATACATCCTCATCATGCCGAAAACGCGACGTTATGGCTATGATGCAGCCTTCAAATTGAAGGCGATCGACCTAGCAGATGACAGTGCAGGCGATGAACCAGCAGCGACCTCCACCTTAATGTTCAGAAGTAAAAGCGAGGCTGAAGTCAGTGACAAGATAGCGGAGGAAGCTGTGCTGGTTCTCTTCAACTCGGACACTGAAGACGAAGATTTCAGTGGATTCAGTGAGCAGGATGATGTTGAATGAATGTGACTATCCGTAAATTATGGATCTTATTTTCGTTGTGTTTATTATTTTTTTTGTGGCACTAGCAGTATTTTTGCTTGCTTTTCTTTGTGTTGTTCCCGCTTGTGTTTATTTCATGACCTACAGTATCGACAGCTTTTCTGTAGTATCAGTATGTGTTCCGGTACTGGAAATAAGTGCGGCTTATAAACCGGTGCGGCCTATGTATGTATAAAGTTAAATTTTTTCCAAAATTTAGTGGGTGCGGCTTATATACCAGTGCGCTCAATAGACCGAATTTTACGGTACTTGTATGGTGCAGACTCCCCATGTAAAGGGCTATAAGTGCCTCACATGAAACCAGGAAAAAAAAAGAAAGAAAAAAAAAAGAGTGTTGTACGATATCTGTGTCTTTTTTTCTCACTTTTTTTTTTTTTTTTTTTTTCTTTAATTGCTTATTGTAGAAAGTTCATGCCGAAAGGAGCAACAGATTTCAGCCCGTTCAAAGTGCGGGAACCTCCGGAACCTGCCGACAAGATGGGGTGAGTAAAGTGTGTGATGAACTGTTTAACATTTTGAAAGAAAAAGAAGTGTGTGTTTGATATTGTGGAAATGCATGTCATTGCATGTTGCTTTTGGTTGTGTGTGTGTGTGTGTTGTGTGTCTCTTCGTTCCCCTGTATGTGCCAGTTGTGTTGGTCGTTGTGAATTGCATGAGCATTGTGCAGCATTGGTAGTTGAGTCGGGTGTAAACTAAATGCATGAGATGTATATTTTGGAGCAGAGTGTGGAATGACATAAGTTTATGTCAGGTTAGTTGTGGTTTGGTTTTTTTTGTTTTATGTTATTTGGTTACAACACTTTTAAAGTATTACAGGTGAAGCTGTTTGAAATATAACGTTTGGAGTAGAATTTGGAGTACTGTCAATTTTTAGATTTTTGAGTTAATTTTCTTTTTTCTTTTTTTTTTTATAGTCATGATATGCTGCACTTCACATTTTATAGCCATATCTATATCTATCTATCTATATCGATCTGTCTGTCTATCTATCTAGGTATTTCAAAGTATTACAGCATTCTAAAGAATATGATTTTCATTCTGCACCCTTAATCTGGTTGGATCCTGTTACATGTCAAAGTAGATGTCACTGAATAAGTTCTGAGGACAGGAAACCGAAGAACCCAGTCATGAAAAATCACACCAGCTGACCATACAGCTTGTCCTGTAGGGTAGAGGGTGCCAGGCAGATCTCCTCTCTCAGACCTCTGAGCGCCCTACAGTCCTGGAGAATGTATTTTTCTGCTTCTCCACATGGACAGAGTGGGGACAGCATAGCATGGACTTATTTGTGGGTGTGCGTGTTTGATTCACTGCGTCCTGTCTTCAAGGGGAAGGTAGTGACCCGCTCAGGTCTGGACAGTCGGTGATATAGAACTGTCTTGGGGCTGCGATGGTTTGAATTGGGATTTAGTGATGGTCTTTGTCTCTGCATTGCATTGCATGACCGTCTTCTGTTTTGTGACAGCTGTTACAGTTTGAAGTGAGATTTGATGGTGGTATTGGTCTCTGCATTGTTTGACATGGCTGGTCTCTGTTCTGTGACAGATGGGATGGTTTTAAGTGAGATTTGATGATGGTCTCTGCATTACATTTCATGATTGTCTACTGTTTTATGACAGCTGGAATGGTTTGAAGTGAGATTTTATGATGGTGTTCGTCTCTGTATTGTTTGACATGGGTGATCTCTGTTCTGTGACAGATGGGATGGTTTGAAGTGAGATTTGATGATGGTATTGATGGGATGGTTTGAAGTGAGATTTGATGATGGTATTGATGGGATGGTTTGAAGTGAGATTTGATGATGGTATTGGTCTCTGCATTGTGTGATCGCCCAATCGAGCTACATAATTATGTGACCTGGTTGGAGACATAATTTGACAAAAAATAAGAACACCAGAGAATCAACAGACAGGCAGAAAATACGAAAAAAAACTTAGCTGTATGAAGAGCACAGGAACAGGAGTCATGATGGCTGCCGGAAAAAGAGGGCGCTAGCCAGGGGGACAAAGGGGAGGTTACCTACTTCCGGGAGGTTATCGGCTGTAGTACTTTCCTTTTCTCCGCATAGGCGGATAGTAGTTTGCACAGGACAGGAATGTCAGACCCCTGCCGGAGTCTGCACTAGTTGGGTCACGGTAAGTATGTTAGTTAAACGTAATTTTAGATAGAAAATTTCCTGTCATTCTTCTGGATCCTCAGTCATGTCCTTCCCAAATCATAGTTAACTGTTTACTGAGGACTTTAAATCGGTTGTGCACTGATCACCAGGGCAGTTTAGTAGGAACAAGGCCGTAAGACAGAACGCATCCTTTGAACATGAAATCAGGCAGTGACCTTTCCGTAACTTAGAAACACATTCACGAAAATGCCTTTGTTTCTTTTCCTGATACTGTGATCAGAAAACATACCGACTTTGTTGCGCTTTGATGTCCTTCCATACCCCCCCTCACAAGGATCAGACTGTTGGCTGTCGTGGTAGATGACAGACAGCTTGGTGATGCCATGGCTTTGGGCAGCCTTCTCGTCCAAACTGACTTGTTTGCGGAATGATTCAGCGCTTATAGCTTTTAGAGGCATTTGATTGGCTGAGAGCGGACTGGGGCAAGACGGCTCGTCTTTTCACTGTTAGCCGCGCGAAATTTGGCCAAGCAGAGCAAACCGACAGGCCTAGTTTGCATCAGTTTGACATGGTAAGTATATGTAACACCAAACATGGAGTATAATACAAACTCCTCCTGTTTGCGTGACATTTGCGTTTTCGGGGAGAATGCACTGCCACAGTTCAGATGATTTCCCTTGGTTCCCTTATTTTGTTGTCAGCTCACAGGTGTCTTTCTTTATGTGGAAAAGTATATGGTGAGAAAGGTAAGGCCAGCTTGGCTGGGTATAGGTCAGTAACATTTTTTAGAATATTTTTTATAAAGTTTAAGTATAGTTGTAGAGAACAAATTTAATTCTGTCTGGTAGTGATGATCATATTTTATAACTGGTTGTCCATATACTTTTGAATGGATGATGCACATTTGATGTAGTGTGTGTGTGTGTGTGTGTGTGTGTGTGTGTGTGTGTGTGTGTGTGTGCATGCACCCACATATAAGTATGTGTGTTTATATGGTTGTATTGTGTGATGTGTGTAGATTTTATTAAAAGCAAAACATTATTGGACCACTGGAATATGCAACATTCAACTGCACACCAATGCTTTGTACTGTGTTTGATGGCACTGCTTCACTGAGTGGTACACAGTGCGATATTTTACTGACTGCAAGGTGATATGGAACATAAGGCACATCTTCTAGATTCAAAGGAAAGAAAGCAATATTTAAGGTGACGAGATCTTCAGGTAGATAGTTGTTGATTTAACCATATGACCATGGCACCCGCTCTTTTTTTTGTCAGTCTCTGCCCTCTTGAGTCCGTTCTGTCCCTTCTTCCCCCCCACCCTTGTGTGTTGTTTCTTTCAATTTGAGTTGTCTGTGGGCTGCTTTTACTTTGATTCATGGGAAGGTCTCATTTGTTTTCACTGTAGCCGAGTGGTTAAAGCGTTGGACTTCCAATCTGAGGGTCCCGGGTTCGAATCTCGGTGATGGCGCCTGGTGGGTAAAGGGTGGGTTTTTTTCCAATCTCCCAGGTCAGCATATGTGCAGACCTGCTAGTGCCTGAACCCCCTTCGTGTGTATACGCAAGCAGAAGATCAAATATGCACGTTAAAGATCCTGTGATCCATGTCAGCGTTTGGTGAGTTATGGAAACAAGAACATACCGTGCATGCACACCTCCGAAAATGGAGTATGGCTGCCTACATGGCGGGGTAAAAACAGTCATACACGTCAAAGCCCACTCGTGTACATACGAGTGAATGTGGGAGTTGCAACCCACGAACGAAGAAGAAGAAAAAGTTTTCACTGTTATCGTCATTCTTCCTTGGTTGGAGGCCAGTCTCCATACAATTCTGATTCGTGATAGTGTTTCAACAGATCTAACCATATTGTAGGGGCACCATGCTAAAAGGCACTGTCAAAGTGGAATTAAAAAAAAAAAAATGTATCACCTTAGGCACATGGTCAAAGTTGAGTAAAATATATATCGCCTTATAGTCTGTAAAATACAGGATTGTGTTATGGAAGACTGTCAGTTATATCAGACATTATTCAGCCATATATTAGTGTAGTTCTTTTGCTTCCTTCAGCTTTCTCATACAATTATTGTAGATATTATATTTGAACACTGTTTCTTTCTTTTTTTTCTCTGTGTTTGATAGTAAAAAACTTCTTGGGTGAGCATTTTGTTGGTATACGAAGCTTTTCTGCAGCTCATCTCTCAGTTTTGATTGATTAGTTCTCCTGTGTGATATATAACATCTGTTGCATAACCCTATGAAAACCTGTGCCTTGTTTGAGACCTCCCCCCCTAAAAAATAAAACCAGTTAGTAACATGCGGACTTTCGTTTCATTTCCATTTGCTTCTTTTCAGCATGCTTAAGCTTTTGATTCTAAATCTGACGTGAATGTGAGGTAAAAAGAGTTATATCCCTGCTTTCTGTAGATTTGGTGCGGATGTTATTTTAGAATGTAATTTGAGACAAAGTTCAGGCTATCTGTTTGCATGACTCCCAATGCTGATGGAGAATGCTTGGAAGGAGAAAGTAACCTTCATTCCACATCCAGAACATAAAACAGTGCCTGTGTCTGCGATGCTGTGGAGGCACTCGCAGAGCTGATTCCTCTGGTGCCGCTTTTACTTCCCTTTTGCTTTCTGCTATTGAATTTCTTCCCCTACTGTTTGGAACCACTACTCTACAGTGCCTGTTCAGTGCCAGAGAGTTTTTTGTATTAAAACAAAAACTAAAAAAGTGCCGTCCCCATGTCCGGGAATCTGAGAATTCAGGAGTATTGAGACGTATAGAGAACTGAAAACTGGCAGTACTTATCAGATTCTTATGCATGAAGGACGCGCTGTAGGACTAGTCCTATTTGGGAAGCACTGAGTTCTAAATTAACTGTTGTCAAAGGTTGTACGAGCCTTGTCTGTCATACTTATGAGCCTTGTCTTTCATAATTAGCGACATTGATTGCACAAAATGAGACCATGGGGTCTCCTGGTGCTGTTGTGAAATTTGAACGGAATGTTGACGGGCGCAATAGCCGAATGGTTAAAGCGTTGGACTTTCGATCTGAGGGTCCCGGGTTCGAATCACGGTGACAGCGCCTGGTGGGTAAAGGGTGGAGATTTTGACGATCTCCCAGGTCAACATATGTGCAGACCTGCCAGTGCCTGAACCCCCTTCATGTGTATACGCAAGCATAATATCAAATACGCACGTTAAAGATCCTGTAATCCATGTCAGCGTTCGGTGGGTTATGGAAACAAGAACATACCCAGCATGCACACCCCCCAAAAGCGGAGTATGGCTGCCTACATGGCGGGGTAAAAACAGTCATACACGTAAAAAGCCCACTCATGTATATACGAGTGAATGTGGGAGTTGAACCCCACGAACGCAGAAGAAGAAGAACGGAATGGTTTGTCCACATGCAGGCTGTTGTGCATTTGTTCAACAGCACGGCATGCTTGTAACTTGATGGCTGCAATGCAAGTGCATTTTTCATGATTTAGAAACTTTGAACATAACTTTTTTTTCTTTTTTTTTGTTAAAATCGTTTAAAGATTTCTCGTGATGTCCAGTCAAAATTTTATGGTGTGCGCAGATAGTGGAGTGCTGGCCTAGAGGTAACGCGTCCGCCTTGGAAGGGAGAGAATCTGAGTGTGCTGGTTCGAATCACGGTTCAGCCGCCGATATTTTCTCCCCCTCCACTAGACCTTGAGTGGTGGTCTGGACGCTAGTCATTCGGATGAGACGATAAACCGAGGTCCCGTGTGCAGCATGCATTTAGCGCACGTAAAAGAACCCACAGCAACAAAAGGGTTGTTCCTGGCAAAATTCTGTAGAAAAATCCACTTTGATAGGAAAAACAAATAAAACTACACGCAGGAAAAAATATTCATGGGTGGCGCTGTAGTGTAGCGCCGCGCTCTCCCTGGGGAGAGCAGCCCGAATTTCACACAGAGAAATCTGTTGTGATAAAAAGAAATACAAATACAAATACAGCATGTTGTATGAATGGTTCATGAAGTGTGAGCCTTTAACGGTTGCTCCACTCCTTACAAGCGTGTGCACTACTGCTGTACAAGCTTTTTGTGTAATCACTCTGCAGGTGTTGGCATGAATCACCGGTGAAAGCTTTGTGCTGTGATTTAAATATGTTTGGCATCTTTAGCATTGCTTAAAACACGTTTCTTCACCTTTTCATTGTTGTGTGTTGATGAGTGGCGTGCTTTTGTGTGATCGTTCAGCAGGCGTTTGCACAGATCATTATTGATTAGTGAGTCTGTGTTTTAACCCGGTGTTCGGTTGTCAGTGTGTGTGTGTGTGTGTGTGTCCGTGTGTCTGTGTGTCCGTGGTAAACTTTAACATTGACATTTTCTCTGCAAATACTTCGTCAGTTGACACCAGATTTGGCATAAAAATAGGAAAAATTCAGTTCTTTCCAGTCATCTTGTTTAAAACAATATTGCACCTCTGGGATGGGCACAAAAAAAATTAAAAAAAGAAGGCTAATTATATGCAAACTGCATTTACTGTTATATTTATATTTTTTGCATTCTCTGAACTTGGCACTTTGACCTCTTATTCTGACACAACAACAAGAGGAGTCATTATTATCATTTTTTGTTCAAACAGGAACTTCTTTTGCTAAACATGGAATTTTTATTTATTTTGCAAACGTTTTGGTGCAGATAGTAAAAAAAGGGAAATTACTCTGTAATTAATGCTAGGGGACTTAATTTATCACAAGTGAGTCTTGAAGGCCTTGCCTTGCCTTGTGTCGCATTCATTTTCCGTTCCATGTTGCGTGTTGTTGAGTGGTTCCACGAATCATCTATTAAGGCACTGTGTTGTGATGTACTGGTACATACATTGGTGCGTCATCCTAAGTGTTGTTTGAACGCATTTTTGTTCTCCATCGCATGTTGTGCTTTTGTCGAGTGACATCACTTTGACGAGTGTTGTGCTGTTGTTGAGTGGCATGGCTTTGACGTGTGTTGTAAGTTGTTAAGTGGCATCACTTTGATGTGTGTTGTGCTGTTGTTGAGTGGCATTGCTGTGATGTATGTTGTAAGTTGTTGAGTGGCATGGCTTTGACGTGTGTCGTAAGTTGTTGAGTGGCATGGCTTTGACGCGTGTCGTAAGTTGTTGAGTGGCATGGCTTTGACGCGTGTCGTAAGTAGTTGAGTGGCATCGCTGTGACGTGTGTTGTGCTGTTGTTGAGTGGCATCGCTTTGACGCGTGTTGTGCTGTTGTAGCATCGCCCGCTTCCACCCCTTACGTCTGACCAGCAGTGCTGGAAACTTGTCCTTTCTGCTTAGCAGGTCAGTACCTCAGGGGTTGAGGGAGTGGGGGGGTCAGGGGGGCTGGGGGGTCGGGGGGCGGGGGGAGTTTCATGGTGGTGGGTGGGTGGAAACTTGGGAAAGGGAGATTTGGAGATGGAATGTGGAGATTTTTATTGTTTTTTTTGTTTTGTTTTTTGTTGTTGTTTTTTTTTTTTTTTAGATTTAAGGTGGTGGTGCTTTCCTTTTGTTTTCTTTCTTTTTTTTTTCTTTTTTTTTTTTTTAATTTTTAATTTGTGGGTCTGGTGGGGTGTCTTTCCTGTTGTCTTGGTTTTCTGTTCCCTTCCAATCCCATTTTTATTTATGCTTGTGATTGTTATAGTGAATAAAGTCTGGAAATTGTGGCAATGGGTACACACATACTGAGTCACTCACACACTCATTCGTGCACACACACTAGATGTGTACACGCACGCACACACACACACACACACACACACATACACATGCATATGTTAAAAGACACCTTTACAAATATAGCATGATTTTCAAGTCTCTTTTTCGTTCTGGGTTTGCTTCATTTAAGAATCAAGTTTATAATTCAGTAGTTCACTTTTGATATTATTTTGATTTTCTTTCTTTTTTCCTCATTTTTCATTTCCCTGTATCAGTTTCTTTTTTCGTTTTTTTCTGTTTCTAATCCAGCTTGAATATATCATATGCCTGCATTGGGTTTTTTTTCTAACCAGACAAAGTTAACCCTTTCACCGCCAGTCGATTTAGAGTACAAAATTCCCTTGTGGTATAAACACAGAAAAGACCGTGGCTAAATATCGCTGGGGACTCCCCCCTGCGATGTATAGAAAATAGGGCCTATCCTACCAGGATGCCCAGCAGATGAGCAGAAATGTGCTGATTAGAAAAAAAAAAAAACAGAAATAAATAAACATACAAAAGACAAAAAAAAACCCAAAAAACAAAAAAAACAACAACTGGGGATCATTGAAAATAAAGAGGTTTTACTGTGCCACAGATTGTTGTTCGAAACACAGATTGGACTGGATATTTTCATTTGCTTTGGGAACACTTTTCTTCCCCATGTGCACAAATATCTATTCTTTTGTTTTTGGAGGCAGACATTCAGTGCTTTTGGAGGTATCTGTGAGCTACGTCTTTATACTGCTTGGTGAAATTTCTTTTTTTTTTTTAATGTTCATTGATGTTAACAATTTGGTGGCACAAGTGAACCGGTGTTTGAAGAAAGGAGCTGAAAGGTAGCGACTGGAGTCCGTTCAGCAGAAATTGTATCTGTCTGTCTGTCTGTCTGTCTCTTATCCGATTGTCCGTTTGATTGTCTGTCTGTATATCTGCCTGTCTGTCTGTCTGTTTGTCTGTCTCTGTCTAATCTATCTATCTGTCTGTCTGCCTGTCTATCTGTCTGTTTGTCTATCTGTCTGTCTCTGTCTCTCTATCTGTCTGCCTGTCTGTCTGTCTGTCTCTATCTAATCTGTCTGTCTGCCTATCTGTCTGTCTGTCTGTCTATCTGTCTGTCTGTCTGCCTGTCTGTCTGTCTGTCTGCCAGTCTATCTGTCTGTCTGTCTATCTGTCTGCCTGTCTGTCTGTCTGTCTCTATCTAATCTGTCTGTCTGCCTGTCTGTCTGTCTGTCTGTCTATCTATCTGTCTGTCTGTCTGTCTGCCAGTCTATCTGTCTGTCTGTCTATCTGTCTGTCTTATTGATACATACACACACATATGTGTTTGTGTGAGTGTGTGTTTATGTGGTGTATGTGTGTGTGCATTGCCTGCATGCATGCATGTGCAATAGAAATTCCTTTTGTTTGCAAACATTGATGCACAGTGTGTGAGTTCCAGGACACAGGTATCCTGTCTCCGATGTTGTGCTTTGTGCATGCATGCGCTTGTCTTTAGTTTTTTATTGTGTGTGTGTACATTTGTGTGTGTGTGTGTGTTTGCTTGCTCGCACATGCGTTTTCATGCATGTGTGTGTGTGTGTGTGCGCGCGTGTGTGTGTATGTGTTTAGGGTTTTGGGGTTTGTTGTTATCTGTGGATGACCTGTTACAATAGTTATGTATTGAAACTACAAACACAATTGACTATGAAAGATTACAGCTGGAAATAGCTTGATTAAATATCCATTTGCAGAACAAAGACAGATATTATATAAAGACAAATATTATATGAATTGTAACGATATGTAAAAAGTAAACAGTAATATGCAAGTATATAAATGGTATTATTGGCTGAAAGGGAGAAAGACAAGCAATGATATTCAATGATATGAATGGTACAATTAGCTAAAACGAAGAAAGATACATAATAGGGAGCATGCTTTCAAACAATGAGAGACAGATACTGCCTCGTGGTTCCGTGAATCTTCCAGTTTTAGCAGTTCCCAGTTGTTTGAGCAACAGCAGTGATGTTTCCTTTGCATCCGTAAATGTTCGTTTTGAGACTGTTTTGATTCGTTTTCGTTTTTGGTCTGTAGCCAAGAAGCGAACCCCAACATCACGGGGAAGGACTCTACAGTGTCCACGCTGTCCCAAGGGTCTGAAGATTCCTCCAGCTCGGAAGACTCGAGCGTTGAAGCTGGCGTCCATTTGTCAGAATCCTCGAGCCCGTACGATTCTGAGCAAGAGTCCAGTTACGTCTCGTTCAAGGTAACTTTGTAGTAACTTACTGTCTTAGTAATAGGTTTTGTTGGGTTTTTTTTCTTATTCTTTTTGGTATGTTGTGTGTGTGTGTGTGTGTGTGTGTGTGTGTGTGTGTGTCTTCTTCATCCATTCACCAAGAATGTTATTAGATAATTGTGTGTGTATGTGTTTGGTGTGTATGCCTGTGTATGTTTATTAATTTTCGTCTTTTTACAGTAAAATTAGACAATTGTGTGTGTGTGTGTGTGTGTGATATCTGTACAAATTTTTCTTTTTTTTCTTTTTTTTTGTGATTATAAATTCTTAGTGTAAAACCAGCATATTTTCACACACACACACGCACACAAACACATATAAATCAAAATGTATGCGTGTGTGTGCATTTGGCAGTGTTGTGACAGATGAGTTGTTGTGTGCCAGGACCTGTTCCCCTCCATGAAGAAAGTGTACGACTCTGAGATCAAAGAACCCAACGACCGTGACCGTAACATCTATGACAGGTATGTGCCTCGTCCACTGTCTGCTGTGTGTGTGTGTGTGTGTGTGTGAGGGGATGTCTGTGTGTGTAAGGGGTGGGGGGTGGGGGGGTCTGTGTGTGTGTGTTTGTGTCTGTCTGAGATCAAAGAACATAACTGGGACCGTTACGTCTATAACAGGTGTGTGCTTTGTCCACTGTCTTGTATTTGTGTGTGTGTGTGTGTGTGTGTGGATGTATTTGAAGGGATGTCTGTGTGTGTAGGTGTGTGGGGGGGGGGGTGTTTGTGTGTGTGTGTGCGAGGTGTTTTTTTTTGTTTGTGTACATGTGTGTGTTGATGTATTTGAGGGGATGTCTGTGTGTGAAGGTGTGGGAGGGGGGCCATCTGTGTGTGTGTGTGTGTCTCTCTCTGAGATCAAAGTACCCAGTGACCGGAACCATAACATAGATCTATGACAGGTGGGTGCCTCATCCACTGTCTGCTATGCGAGTGTGTGAGTGTGTGTGTGTGTGTTGATGTATGTAAGGGGATGTCTGTGTTTGTATGGGGTGTGGGGGAGGGTCTGTGTGCGTGTGTGTGTGTGTGAGTGAGTTTGCGTCGCTACACCGAGAGCGCCACCCTTTTTTTTTTCTTTTTTTTTTTCTGCATGCAGTTTTGTTTATCTAAGTTGATTTTTCAACAGAATTTTGCCAGGGACAGCCCTTTTGTTGCCATGGGTTCTTTTATGTGCGCTAAGTGCATGCTGCACACGAGACCTCAGTTTATCGTCTCATCCGAATGACTAGCGTCCAGACCACCACTCAAGGTCTAGTGGAGGGGGAGACTGTGCCATGATTTGAACCAGTGCGCTCAGATTCTCTTGCTACCCAGGCGGACGCGTTACCTCTAGACCATCACTCCACATCTCTGTGTGAAATTGAGGCTGTTCTTCCCAGGGAGAGCTTGTTGCTACAGTTCAGCAACACTTTTTTCCCCCCCCCCTTCATTCTTCTGCCTGTAATTGTATCTGTTTTTCTGTGAAAGTGGATTTTTCTACAGAATTTTGCCAGCCACAACCCTTTTTGTGCCTTTGGTTCTTTAACGTGCGCTGATTGCATACTACACACACAGGACCTCTGTTTAATCGTCTTGCCTTAATGACCAGCATCCCACAGCAGTATTCAAGGTCTAATCAGTAATGGAGAGGGGGGGATAAATACTTGTGTATGTGTGGGATTCAACCCGTGTGTGCTCAAATTCTCTGGCTTCCTGTTGTGCAGGTACGTGGAGATCGGCAGAGGCTGTCACCAGACGCCGGAGGTGCGGGGCGAGCGACCCTTGTGCATGTCCTTTGAGCGCTCCATGGCTCCCCACCGGGCCCGCAAGGTGCCCCAAGGCCTGGACATGTGAGTGGCCGTGTGTTGGTTTGTCCTCGGTGTTTTTTTATTTTTATTTTTATTTTTTTTAATTTTTTTTTTTATTATTATTATTTTATTTTTATTATTATTATTATTATTATTATTATTATTATTACTACCTTTTTCTATATTATAATTATTATTTATTTATTTGTTTATTTATTTATTTATTTATGTAAGCTTATCTATTATTTATTCACCCTTTTTTTTTCTTTTTTTTTCTCAAGGCCTGACTAAGCGCGTTGGGTTATGCTACTGGTCAGGCATCTGCTTGGCAGATGTGGTGTAGCGTATATGGTTTTGTCCGAACGCAGTGAGGCCTCCTTGAGCTACTGAAACTGAAACTGAAACTGAAACCTCGGTGAAGACTTGAGTGGATGCGTGACTGTTTTTTCGTCCTATTTGTTTTGTGAAGAAGACTTGACTGGTTGTGTGACAGTTGATTCATTTGGTTGAAGACTAGACTTGACTCTTTTGGAAGTGTTACCTTTTGTTTGTCGTACATCTGTTTGGTGCAGATTTGACTTTTGTCGTACATCTGTTTGGTGCAGATTTTCTTTTCTTTTCTTTTCTTTTCTTTTAATTTTTGTTTATTTATCCTTTTTTCCTTTTTTTAAAAAAAAATTATATATTAGTTTTATTATTATTATTATTATTTATTTATTTATATATATTTTATTTTATTTTTATTTTTTATTTTTTTTAATTATAAAATTTATGTTTTTTTCTCAAGGCCTGACTAAGTGCGTTGGGTTACGTTGCTGGTCAGGCATCTGCTTGGCAGATGTGGTGTAGCGTATATGGATTTGACCGAACACAGTGACGCCTCCTTGAGCTACTGATACTGATACTGATACTTGACTGGAAGTTTTACCTTTTGTTGTACATCTGTTTGGTGCAGATCTGACTAGAAGTGTTACATTTTGTCGTACATCTGTTTGGTGCAGATTTGACTGGAAGTGTTACCTTTTGTCGTACATCTGTTTGGTGCAGATTTGACTGGAAATGTTACCTTTTGTCGTACATCTGTTTGGTGAAGATTTGACTGCAGTGCAAGTGTTACTTTTTGTCGTACATCTGGTGCAGATTTGACTGGAAGTGTTACTTTTTGTGGTACATCTGTTTAGTGCAGATTTGACTGGAAGTGTTACCTTTTGTTGTACATCTGTTTGGTGCAGATTTGACTGGAAGTGTTACTTTTTGTCATACATCTGTTTAGTGCAGATTTGACTGGAAGTGTTACATTTTGTCGTACATCTGTTTAGTACAGATTTGACTGGAAGTGTTACTTTTTGTCGTACATCCATTTGGTGAAGACGTGACTGAATGTGTGAGTGACCGTTTGTCAATTTTTTTTTTGGTGAAGACTTGAATGACTGTGTGAGTGACTGTTTGTCATAGATTTGTTAAGTGCAGACTGCACTGGACATGTGAGTGATCTTTTTTTTTCTTTTTTTTATAATTTTTTTTTATGGTTTTTGTTTTTGTTGACTGCTGTCCTTTTTCTTTTTAATCTTGTCCAGAGATAGTAGCGGTATTTGTAGATAGAAATCAAATAAGTTTTGTGATAGATGCAGTTACTTTTCTGTGTTTGTTGTGAATGTGTACGCTACCAGTTTTGTGATGAATACGTTTGGTAGTGTGTGGTGTCTGTGTGTGTGTGTCTGTGTGTGTGTGTCTGTGTCTGTGTGGTTGTGTTCATACAGCAGACAAACTGGTAAGCAGTTAGAAGTCAACATGGTGAAATACATCCTCCTGCTAACATATTGATAATCACATCTGTCCACACTGACCAGACGCACCAAAGAAAAGAAAACTGTACTGTCTGACAGCGGTGGTGCCACACGCTCTGTTTCAGCTACCCCATCAGCGGCTTCAAGCTGGACAGTACCTACGGAGTTGAACCCCCGCCCGTGAGTCTCCAGTCCCAAGACATCTACAAGGCCTACGTGGACCGCGGCCGCTACGGCGCCGGCCCCCCCATGGAGCATGACCTGCGGACCTACATCAAGTACATGCAGATGAAGTACATGTAGACACCGGGCCAGTGCATGGGCAGTACATGTGTACTGAGCCAGTGCATGTGAGGTACATGTGTACTGAGCCAGTGCATGTGCAATACATGAGTGCATGGAAAGTACAGAGTAGACTGGGCGAGTGCTGTGCATTGATTGGTGGTAAGAGTGGACACCCGCCTGCCAGTTTCTTACTGGATCTTGTGCCATCAAGCAGTTTAGTGATTTTAGTGCAGTTGGGACCTGAAATAAAAATGAAAAAAGACTGGTGTTTTTTTTGTTTTTTGTTGTTGTTTTTTTGGTTTTGTTTTTTTTGTTTCTTTAGCCATTCTTTCCCTTTTTTGTGTGTGTGTGTTTGAAGGCTTGCTGTTCCACGTTTGTTTGTATTGAATGATGAGTGGGTTTCTGTGTGTTGGATGAACTGTCCAGCCGGTCCTGTTTTCAGGGATATGCATGCTGTGTTTCTGTGCGTTTCCATAACATGCCAAATATCTGCCGCGGATCATGGGATTTTTAAACTTGCGTACAGGATCTTTTGCAAGCCACTAGCTGTTCTGCAGTTAGTTATGTTGATGCGGGAAGGTTGGAAAAAAACGACCCTCCCTCCTTTCTTTCTTTTTTTTTTTTTTTTTTTTTTTTTTTTGCTACCTGTCAGGCACCATTAGTGGGATTCAAACCTGGAAGAAAGGGGAAAAAATGCTGGGTGTCTTTAGTACCAAAAAAAAACTTTATTTAGACTTGGGGTTTTGATATGTCTGGCTGCAAACAGGGCATTGGTTGTGAGCCAACTTTTTTTTTTTATCATTATTCAAGCAAAGAATGAAAGATATATTTATGCATGAATGGCAAATCAGTAATGTCTAAAGAAATATGTCATAACTACAGACTGTTTAAAACTGGTTTTCAGTGTGGGCAATATTTTGACTTTGTGGATAAAAAGTGTTTTAGGGACTGTTCGATAAAATTACGGCTTGGTTTGCTCCCAGTAAATGGATCATTTTTCAGGAGAACATTCAAATGCAATTCAAATTACACATGTGAAATTTGTAACGTGGTCGAAGATGAAAACCATTTTATAAACAATTATGTCCTTTATAATAACCTATGGCAAAAACATTTGAACTCTGAAGGTCAATTGTATGTTCACTTGCTGAAGAATGGTTCTGTTTACAGTATTTGTATACTCTGCGTTTATATATTTAATGCCCTGAAGATACGACAGGAATTCTTTCACAGCAATGAAGAAACTCAGAATTAATTTACTTTGCACAAGAAGCACTTTTGTTCTACAAGTTTAAGTTAGTACGTATATTACATTTTGTTGTAGCTGCGTGATCACCGTATTGAGTACTTTTGACCTCTTTCTAGAGGCCGGAGGCCTGGAGATTAAAGTTTTTGTTCTTGTTCTTGGAAACCTTGGGTCAACATATGTAAATGTTCAGTGTTGTGATCGTTTGGCTGTTGTGCCCCTTCCCCACTCTCCCCCTCCCCCCCCCCACCCCCCTTTCTTTGTCCCAGCTTTTTTTTTTGTTTTTGCAATACGTGTGTCTGAACAGAGACACAAAATTGTTACTGTAAGTGCTGAAGAAACTGTTGTGTGATGATCTTGTCCAGTTATACGGTGGTGTGTTAACATATACTGTCGATCAAGCCAGTCAAACTTTTTGACCAATATTGATTATGACATTGTACTGTTGCATAGTTGGTGCTGTGAACTGATCCGCAATGATGGAATGCTGAAATGCCTGTACTGGTTGAATAAAAGGAATCCCCAGTGGAGATACCGGGGGTCTTTCAGTATAAATAGCATCTCTGCCCTCTGGAAATTCTGGGCTAGAAATTTCCTCTTTTCTGTCACTGTCTTTGTTTCTGCCTGTTTTCTTTCTTCACTGACTGCTGTCTCCCTTTTCTGCCTTCCCAGTCCATTCCCCTTTCTGTTTTTTCAAGCAAGCCTTGACACTTTTTTTTTCTCATTTCCACAGTCTATGATGTGCTGTCAGTGATGTTTTTGGTCTGGTGATTTAGGTAGTGAGATTGTAAACTCTGGGATGGGCACTAGTTCAGTATGGGTGTTGGTTCCTAATGAGAATATTTGGAACAGACTCTTGCAGGAGATTAGTTGGGTTTTTTTGTTGTTGTTTTTCTTGTGTGTGTGTGTGTGTGTTGTTGTTGTTGTTGTTGTTGTTCATTTGGACCAGGGGAGAGTAATTACACCATGCCTTTGTTTGAAGTAGGCTAAACAAAGTTTAGTATGGGTGTTGGTTCCTGATAAGAATTATGTGAAAACAGACTCTTGTAGGAGATTAGTTGGGGTTTTGAGTGTGTGTGTGTGTGTGTGTGTGTGTTTATGGTGTTATTCGGACCAGGGAGAGTAATTACACCATAACTTAGTTTGAAGTGGGCTAAACAAATTTTAAGTATAGGCGTTGGTACCTAATGAGAATATTTGTAACATAATCTTGCAGGAGATTAGTTGGGTTTTTTTTGTTTGTTTGTTTGTTTTTGTGTAGTTTTGTTGTTGCTGTTGTTGTTGTTCATTTGGACCTGGGAGAGTAAATACACAAGGACTTGGATTGAGGTGGGCTAAACAAATTTCAATATGGGATTTGTTACCTAATGTAAATATTTGGAACAGACTCTTGCAGGAGATTATGTTTTGTTGTGTGCGTGTGTGTGTGTTTTTGTTTTTTCCTTTTGATCAGGGGAGTTTACACAATGACTTTTGCTGTCATCTCACAGAAGACTTGCTGAAGATCCATGAAATATCCAGGATGTTCAGTTTGCCAGTAATCATCAGGAATCCAGTCCCTTTGTGATTGTGAACAGAACCGAAGTTGTTTGAAATAGAGGCTTATACTGAATTCTGTTCATTGAATATTTTGTTTCGATACGACATTGTGATATGGCTGATTCATGTGTGTGGCACCTTGACAGTTGATTATTTAAAATATAAAAAAAAACATTGATGTGACTGTGTGGGTTTTTTCCCCCACTGTGATATCTTGACTTTGTGAGTGCATGTGTAATATTTTGTCGATTTCTTGTATGTGTGTGTGTGTTAGTGTGTGTGTGTGTGAGTGAGTGAGTGTGCGTGTGTGTGTGTGTTTGCATGCATAGCACATGCATCATGGAAAGTGAAGGGTGGCAAGGGAGCATGATTTGATGTGTGGCTATAACTATAGGAAAGACAGAATAAACGACACGAAATCGTTGGAAGAACTGACAGTGGACCAGAGTGAAATGTGAAAGAAAGGCAAGGGATTTTGGGATCGTGTGGATCTTGCTTGTGACAACTGAAAGCATGAATACTCACTGAAAATAAACGTGACAAGAGTTGGGAAAAAAAATGTATGTGATCTTGGGTCAGTGTTCATTTGTGCATTTGTTCTCTCTCTCTCTCTCTCTCTCTCTCTCTCAGATGTGTAAGTCGCCCAAAGTGCTAATATCTTCACCGTTGGAAAATAAAGATTCATTCATTCTCTCTCTCCCTCTCTCTCTCTCCCTCTCTCTCTCTCTCTCTTACTGACCTGCTGTTCTCTATCACATGTTTCATGTAATATGAGATTGTCTATTCATTAGTTGATACTGTTTTATTCTCGCTCTCTCTCTCTGAGTCTCCCTCTGTCTGCCTGTCTGTCTCTGTCTCTCTCTCTCTGTCTCTCTCGTTCACCTGTGACATTTTTATTCTCATACTATTTTATATGTTGAATTATGCTTCCTTTGGCAATGAGCACCCCCGCCCCTGTTATTGCTATGTGTTTTTTTTTTATTAGACTTACTGCTTTATATTTACATTAGTATTTTTAACATACACAATGTATGCTTATGTGTGTGCGTGAGCGAGAGAGAGAGAGAGAGAGAGAGAGAGATTGTGTTGTGTTCTGTTTTTGGTTTTTTTGTTGTTGTTTTTTATATGTCGATTATTAATACCATGCTTGTGCCTCTGTGTGTGTGTGTGTGTGTGTTAGTGTTATTTTTACCATGCTTATGCCTTTATGTAGTATAGTATTCGCATTCTATGACTTTAAGTAGCATTGTGTAGTGCATGTAATGACATATATAATGTAGTATTTTGTAGTGTAGACCCTGTTTCAAGGCGGGGACTGGATGAAAAAAAAAGCGCTCCTGTGCTTATCTATTATCCTCGATAATAAAGAATTTGTCTTGTCTTGTCTTGTCTTGTCTCTCTCGGAATATCTTTTTCGTCATCTTGCTTCTTAACGGCATCAGAATACATTCCATATCCAGTCAAAAAAGATAGTCCACGAGACGAAATAAACACGAATCATGGCACAAACATTGCAAAGGCTTACAATTATATCAGATCATTTTTCAGGGGAATTGCTGTAATTATTAGGGTTGCTATGGGTAACTGCGAACGATCCAGTCCAAGCGACCAACTCAACGTGTGTACTGTCGTGCGTAGTCAAACGCAGTTCTTTAGTTTTTGAAGGCATTCTCCGACGGGCGCAATAGCCGAGGGGTTAAATCGTTGGACTGTCAATCTGAGGGTCCCGGGTTCAAATCACTGTGACGGCGCCTGGTGGGTAAAGGGTGGAGATTTTTACGATCTCCCAGGTCAACATATGTGCAGACCTGCTAGTGCCTGAACCCCCTTCGTGTGTATATGCAAGCAGAAGATCAAATACGCACGTTAAAGACCCTGTAATCCATGTCAGCGTTCGGTGGGTTATGGAAACAAGAACATACCCAGCATGCACACCCCCGAAAACGGAGTATGGCTGCCTACATGGCGGGGTAAAAACGGTCATACACGTAAAAGCCCATTCGTGTGCATACGAGTGAACGCAGAAGAAGAAGAAGTGTACCTCTCCACTTCGAAGCGTTCTTAACGGTTGCATTTCACAATTTAACGTCTGCTTAGACCTTTTCCTAATACCTCATTGAATATCCATTTCAAAGAACCAATCATCAGGTATTTCTGGCTATTTCCGCACTATTTCTTCTCTTCGTGCACCACTGCCGACCAAGGTAGCAAACATTCTCTCAAACTCCTAGATTCAAGGGAAGCAAGTTGCAGGACTTGAACTTCGACACAGTTTGAAATAGTTTCATTTGATTGGATATGTTGAATGCGCATTACCAGTGCTGGGAGAATTTAAGAAAGCATACTGGTGACAGTTCAGAAGGTCAGTTTTGACAGGAATCTGCAAAATATCGTCGTTTGCAATTAGACCGTAGGATATTTTGACGCGAGTCTATTTGCGAACTTTCTTTCTTTCTTTCTTTTGCGTTCGACAGCTACGCAGTCAGGGTCGAAGTCCGAGGGATGCCACAAACTCGGACGTCCGGTGAAGATCGGCTACCGTCCCCCAGAGCTTGGTGTTGAGGTCAGCACCCCCAGGCCAGGACTGCTGCCGCATCTTCTCATACAGGGGGCAGTCTTGGAGAATATGGGATGGGGTCTGGTCAGCCTGGCCGCAATCACATAGGGATGTGGCTGCCACTCCAATCCTCTTCAGGTGTGCTCGGAGGCTGCAGTGTCCTGTGCGAAGGCGGTAGATGGTAGTCTGGTGTCTCCTCTCCAGTGTCCTGATGGGATCCTGGTGTGCCTGGTAGCCTCCGTTCAGGGTGACCCAGCCTCTTCGGAATCTGCTGCGGAGGAGAGTTTTTGCTTCCTCATACGTGGCAGGAATGGTTGGCTGTGTAGACGGGCGCAATAGCCGAGTGGTTAAAGCGTTGGACTGTCAATCTGAGGGTCCCGGGTTCGAATCACGGTGACGGCGCCTGGTGGGTAAAGGGTGGAGATTGGTCAACATATGTCCAGACCTGCTAGTGCCTGAACCCCCTTCGTGTGTATACGCAAGCAGAAGATCAAACACGCACGTTAAAGATCCTGTAATCCATGTCAGCGTTCGGTGGGTTATGGAAACAAGAACATACCCAGCATGCACACCCCCGAAAACGGAGTATGGCTGCCTACATGGCGGGGTAAAAACGGTCATGCACGTAAAAGCCCACTCGTGTACATGCGAGTGAACGTGGGAGTTGCAGCCCACGAACGCAGAAGAAGAAGAAGAAGTTGGCTGTGTGAGCTGGCTTCCTTCCTTAGCAAGGTGGTCTGCACGCTCGTTGCCTGGGAGGCCTACATGTGTGTTTGTGTGCGGTGTGGGGTGTGTTTTAAATGTCTGTTTGTGTGTTTGTCTGCATGTGTAACAAAACCAACAATACAACAGTCTGGTGCGATGTTCCAATAATTTGTTAATCGTATGTGTAATGAGCTAAAGACCTGCTTCTGTTTAAATTGTCTACATGTACCCAAAGCCATCGTTCGCAATTAGACTAGCCCGTTCGCATTTACCCTCAGGCACCCCTGCTATTCCAAACGTCGACAAAAAGTTGAAAAGAATGAGCAGACGAACTTTTCCTGGTGTAACTAGTCGGAGAATGCCTTCAAAAACTAAAGAACTGCGTTTGACGGTCGCACGACATGTAATCTTTACAGTACACACGTTGAGTTGGTCGCTTGGACTGGATCGTTCGCAGTTACCCATAGCAACCCTAATAATTACAGCAATTCCCCTGAAAAATGATCTGATATAATTGTAAGCCTTTGCAATGTTTGTGCCATGATTCGTGTTTATTTCGTCTCGTGGACTATCTTTTTTGACTGGATATGGAATGTATTCTGATGCTGTTAAGAAACAAGATGACGAAAAAGATATTCCGAGAGAGACAAGACAAGACAAGACAAATTCTTTATTATCGAGGATAGTAGATACACATATTTTTTATGTTAGGTACAGGTCACTGTTATTTTAAGATAGTTCATAAAATACGAGTAAAAAAAACAATTATGCATAGTTTGTGGTGTACAAAAAAAATTATCCAAACCCCCACCAAAGTACAAAAAACAAGAGAGGCAAGGCCTTCAAGACTCACTTGTGATAAATTACGTCCCCTAGCATTAATTACAGAGTAATTTCCCTTGTTTACTATCTGCACCAAAACGTTTGCAAAATAAATAAAAATTCCATGCTTAGCAAAAGAAGTTCCTGTTTGAACAAAAAATGATAATAATGACTCCTCTTGTTGTTGTGTCAGAGTAAGAAGTCAAAGTGCCAAGTTTAGAGAATACAAAAATATAAATATAACAGTAAATGCGGTTTGCATATAATTAGGCTTCTTTTTTTTTCTGCCCATCCCAGAGGTGCAATATTGTTTTAAACAAGATGACTGGAAAGAACTGAATTTTTCCTATTTTTATTCCAAATTTGGTGTCAACTGACAAAGTATTTGCAGAGAAAATGTCAATGTTAAAGTTTACCACGGACACACAGACACACACACAGACAACTGAACACCGGGTTAAAACACAGACTCACTTTGTTTACACAAGTGAGTCAAAAATGGGTTGGAGGAAAGAGGTATAACTAATGCTTTAAAAAAATATATTGTCATTGATTTGTGATTTTTCTGTTTGATTATAGCAATGGACATTAAAAATGATTTTCCAACCAAAAAACTTATGACATCCCTGGCCAGTGAGGACACATGGTCTGACAAGACTAAGGCCAGGGATGTCCTTATGACGCTGCTCACGGTCGAGAGCGTCTCTCAGCTCGGCTGGGAGCAATAACGAATATCACCACGGAGCAGCTTAACTCACTCAGTACGGCCAGCCCTCTCTTCTCCTCTACACAGACCCCTCGGATGTCCAGTGGGTATCTGAATGACCCAACCTTTAGCTTCTGTCGTCAGAATTGTGGTATTCTCTGTCAACATTCACCTCTTCAGTATTAGAGCCTTCCGCTTGCAATATTTTGATGATGGTAACTGGGGTGAAACGCTGTGAACGTCGTCTCTTTCGCCGTTCGTATGGAGAGAGTTAACAACGCCAAAAGTGTGGAGGAGTAGGAAAATCTTTACCGCATTGATGTAAGTCTGTTTATTAAATATTTATTTTTTTAAAATTGTTTTGGGTTTTTTTGTTTGCATAAAAGATCTATGAAGCTATATGTTTGCAGGGTTTTTTATGGCTTGATTTGCATGAATTTTTAAAAAAATAACGTTTTTGCTTTTTTTTTTAAATATCTAAGTTACAACACACAAAACCATGAAAATTTATGGAGCGGCTGGCATTTACTTGTCCAAAGACCTGAAACCACACCTGCAGCAGTAAATATCGGGAGGGTGTTTTTTTTTAGCTATTTTTTTTCTTCTGCTTTTGCATTTATGAACTTTATACATTGTTTACAGGCATGTAGAAAAGTGTCAGAGACAGACAGACACACACACACACAGCGGTCACAAACGTTGTTTTTTTTAAAAAAAACATCTTCTGTAGTTTATTGCTTTGCTTTTTGACAACAGTTTGTTTTGCTCCAGCTCAAAGTTTCTCGGAAGGAAAATAATTCACCACAATCATCTACATTTTTTGACTTTCATGCCTTCTGTAATGCTGAAATAATAGCAGGCGGAAGGGGGGGTTGAAACACTTTATATGCATCATTGGAGAAGTTGTCTAAATAATAAATTTGTTGTTGTTTGTTTTTAGAATCCATGGGGACACTCCTCAGATTTCGTGCTGAGGAGGGACCCCCTAAAATACACCAGGGATGAGCGGGTGCTGTAAAGGGTAAATGTTTTCTATTTCTACTTCAATTTCTTTCGTGCACTTCACCGATATATGGTTTTTAAAAGACCTTGTTTTTTAGGTTAGGAAGGGTCTCGAGGTTAAAAGAACAGGATCGGAACCTTGCTTTCTACATAAAGGTAAATTTGAAAATTATTCTCTGACTGTATAATAATGTATGCTATATTACATGTACAAATGATAAAATTTATGTTGTTTTTTTCTAGATGTACGTCCCACCAGGAACAAGTTTTACTAGACCAGCTTAAAAAAAAAACACAGCGTTTAAATAATTAACAAATAGTAAAGAGTGGTAACTCTCTCCATTCACATGGTACACAACTTCAAGTTAGTGCTGCTTATGCTACCGATCTAGCTAGTACACAGGTAAATAAAAGGCACATTGGAACAAACCCAGACACTTCCTCACTTTACCGACTTTGAGGATGTATTTCTATAGACCAAAGACAAAACTTTACAGACTTTGAGGATGTATTTCTACAGATCAAAGACAAAACAATAACAGACAAACTCCGTGCATGGCCCATTGATGCAGCATTTATCTTTTAGATTTTTTCTCCTTTTTTCACTGAACATGTTTTCTAGTCTTTGTTTATTGTTTGTTTTTGTCTGGGTTTTTTTTTTAGGTTTGCAACATAAAACCCTCAATAATTCCTGGACTGATTCACTTATATTCATGTTTTTTGGGTGGGTTTAAATATTTTTCTTGCCATGGTTGTTTGAAAGTGTTCCTTTTTTTCAAAACTGTGATAATAAATGTACTATCTGTACTAGAAATTACTTAGGAGATATTATACAGGCGTGTGTGTGTGTCTGTGTTTGTGCGTGTCTGTGTGCAGTACGTAACTTGCGATATATATTCGCATGAAAAGGTATTCACTGATGCAAATGGATAAACACATACAGACACAGACGCACGTAAATGCGAAATCTGTCACTCAAAGTCACATGGTCACATAATACTTACAACCCTCCCCCGCCCCCCTCCACCATTTTGTCTCTGATATCAGCAGTTTGGAAAGATGGCCCGAAGTACCAACACGCTCCATTAAAGCTGTCTTACAGCAGCGGCAATATAGTTACCGCAGACCAGCACAGGCTGCAGATATTGTTCAGCTACAACAGGGTGTTGGACTTTGCTCACCAACGCTGAGACTTCGTCAAACAATGACCTGTCAAACAATCAAACAAACCGCCCAACACCCAGTGATTAATATTGAGATTGTGGCTTAATTTTGGAGTGGCATTGTCACATGAGCGACAACAATAACAAGAATGACAACAACAACAATTCTACCACCACTACTGCTGCTGCTGCTACTACAACTACTACTATCTTCATAACGCCAAATCACAGCTCTATCTGTCATTCTGTTTGCTTTACTCTCTGCCACTATCTGTCATCTCTCTCTCTCACACACACACAAGTCAGACGCCCTCTCTGCAAAAACCCATTCCTTACGGCAATACACTGTCGTGATGTTGATTTACATACAGTCATGCTTTTTGTCAACAGCAAATTAACATGGTGTTCACACAATAAACACCCAACACTTTACCAACAGTGTGAATTCCAGATAGCAAATTAACATGGTGTTCACACAATAAACACCCAACACTTTACCAACAGTGTGAATTCCGGCCAGTGGCCGTCACCACCCACCACTGTCGGCGGCTGGAGGCAAACAGCCAATTTCCATAATCTGCCCAGATAACACACGCTCAGACACACACGCGCACGCGCACGTGCACACCCCCCCAAATACATCCAGTCAAAACAGGAAACAATTTTTTCCCTACGGCAGTGTACGGCCGTGGTGATTATATAATATTATACACACTCACGCTAACTGAAAATGGCAAAATTAACAAAACTTTCACACAATAAACACCGACACTTTACCAACATTGTGAATTCTGGCCAACGGCCGTCACTACCCAACTGCCGACACCGAGTGAGGGGGGCAAACAGCCTATTTCCATAACCTGCCCACATAACACACAATCACACATACACAAAACACAAAAAAAACCCCAACTTTAAAGAGCTGTGATTTGGTGTTATGAAGATAGTAGTAGTAGTAGCAGCAGCAGCAGTAGTGGTGGTAGAAGAATTGTTGTTGGTGTCATTCTTGTTATTGTTATTATTGTTGTTCACGTAACAATGCCACTCCGAAATTCCGCCACAATCTCAATATTAATCGCTGGGTGTTGGGAGGTTTGTTTGATTGTTTGACAGGTTATTGTTTGACGAAGTCTCAGCGTTGGTGAGCAAAGTCCAACACCCTGTTGTAGCTGAACAATATCTGCAGCCTGTGCTGGTCTGTGGTAACTATATTACCGCTGCTGTAAGACAGCTTTATTGGAGCGTGCTGGTACTTCGGGCCATCTTTCCAATCTGCTGATAGCAGCCTTGGACTTTGCCGTCTCTGCAAGTGTCCCGGTGCTGTGTGTGTTCTCTCTGTTGATCTCCCCATGGACTGTCTACACTAAACAGCTGGCTTGGGAGCTGAGGTGTGTGTCGTGTGTTAGATAGGACGACAGTGCTGCAAAGCATATGTGTCAGCTGTTATGTCCTTGATGCCTGAAGCGGGTGGGGAGCGTGTGGACCGTAGGTCCAAGCCATGCTTGGGATGGTGGGTGCCACACCTCAGAGAGGGCTTATCTTATTTATCTATTTTTTGTTGTGAAGATATGAAAAGGCCCCCTGTGTTGTCAGAAGCCAGGTATAGTGGGAAGGGACATAACCCCAAGCCAATGCCGCTTTAGCTTTGTGCTTCCAATCAGCTTGCGTGTGTGAAAGGTTACAGTCCTTGTTTGGTAATCATAAGACTGACGTGACAGTGCGTCCTTTTCATGTGTTGTAGATTTTTTTTGATTTTTTTTGTTACTTATTTTACTGGACTAAAGAGGAAAGGCTCCAATCTATAGTCTCTCTGGATGTGGTGAATTCTCGTTCGGCCGTTTGCATTTGGCCTTTTCAACGCCTCCTAGTTAGAAAGTCCTGTCTTCATGTATTGAGAGAGAGAGAGAGAGAGGAGAGAGAGAGAGAGAAGAGAGTTATTTCTGAAAATAACAAATAAAAACTGGAATCTTTTAACTTCCAGCCCCCATACCGTTCATGACATAGCAAATAGTTAACAGAAGCAAATACCTGATGATAATAGAACATTTTATTTTGTAAAAGGGCCCACACCCAGTGTGCACTACTTCAAGACGTGCAAGCAAATACTCACACAAACAAGCACTCACATATGAATTCATGCACGCGTGCTCACACTCACACTCACACAGATCAACACAGCAAAAAGTAAAAGACGATCAGCAGCACAGCTAAAAAGTACAAAAACAAGAACACAGCTGTTGCCCACTGGTTATACGGTGATATGGGCTGGGCATCAACAGCTGGTTTCTTCGCAGCCACTTCGTCAAAAAGTGGCTTTAACTTTCGGCGTGGTCCTCCTCCTCTGATCATCCTTGGTGGCTTTTGCTCTGCCACTGGAATGACTCGCTGTTGAACAGAACAATCAGCGCATAGAAAAACCAGTTGTAAATTAGCAATGTTTTCATCTGATAAAAACGTTTCTCCATGGAAACGAAAAAACATTGATAACAAAATAATACTAATTCCAATACTGCTACTGGTGACTACTACAGCTCTAACAGTAATAATTATAACATTAACAACAACAAAATTATACAAATTTTATCGAAGACCAATGCTCTACTACTACTACTACTACTGCCTCAGTGGCTTCCTATCTCTTCCTTCATCACCGACACATGCAGTTCAAGAGTCCGTCCTGTGATGATAATCCTCCTTGCTGTACACCCAGCCTCGTTTCTCTCTCGTTAGACGTCACTGTCTTTCACATCTCACTGTTTCTCTGATGTCAGTCTGTTTACCATTCTGCCTACCTCTCTCTCAACATTACCCGTTAGAGCTGCACGCTTGCGTTACTGCAGTTCAGTCTTGGACGAATCAAAATAACCCTAACGAAAATGTACGGATTAAATCTACAGGTGTGTGTCTGTGTGTGTGTGTGTGTGTGTGTGTGTGTGTGTGTGTGTGTGAAGAGCTTTGTAAGCGTATTTCATTATACCATATCGTAAATGTACCATATTAAATTGTGGCCTATAGGTGTGTGTGTGTGTGTGTGTGTGTGTGTGTGTGTGTGTGTGTGTGTGTATGAAGCACTTTGTAAGCGTATTTCCTTATACCATATCGTAAATGTACGGATTAAATTGTGGCCTATAGGTGTGTGTGTGTGTGTGTGTGTGTGTGTGTGTGTGTGCGCGTGTGTGCGTGTGTGTGTGAAGCACTTTGTAAGCATATTTCATTATACCCTATCGTAAATGTACCATATTAAATTGTGGCCTATAGGTGTGTGTGTGTGTGTGTGTGTATGAAGCACTTTGTAAGCATATTTCATTATACCCTAACGTAAATGTACGGATTAAATCGTGGCCTATAGGTGTGTGTGTGTGTGTGTGTGTGTGTGTGTGTGTGTGTGTGTGTGTGTGTGTGTGTGAAGAGCTTTGTAAGCATATTTCATTATACCTTAACGTAAATGTACGGATTAAATCGTGGCCTATAGGTGTGTGTGTGTGTGTGTGTGTGTGTGTGTGTGTGTGTGTGTGTGTGTGTGTGTGTGTGTGTGAAGGGCTTTGTAAGCGTATTTCATTATACACTTACAAGCCTGCTTGTGGTGGAACATGGCTCGCTATATACTGACTCAGTAAGATGATAGTATATGCTTGTTTGACAATGTAGATATATAGCGCAAAGAGGTTTACATTTTTCTCAAACTGTGACACGTGTAACATGTTGCATAAATATCTTTTTTCCTCAACATGCCACAAATACCTATAAATACAGGATGATAAATTAAAAAAAAAAAAAAAGTCTATTAGATTTACGGAAACATCGGAGATTTCGGAAATGCTGTTAACAGCACTGAATCAACACGATGAAACAAAGACATAAAAAATAAGATGTACACACCCCCATAATAATTAGCAATTATAAATATTTTTTAAAAATGAAGAAATTTCGAAGAAATTTCCACTGCAGCGTCACATTTGGTCGGTTAATTTGAGTTGAGAACGATTGTCAAACAACACTCACCGTGGTCTCTGAAGGCATGAGTAGTGGGTGCAAAAACTGTGCTTCCATTGGTGGTGGTGGTGGTGGTGGTGTCTGTTCCGTTTCTGGTGGTGGGATCTGCTGGACTGCTGTCGCTGGGGGAAACTGTGAAACTGTGGGGAGAAAGAAAAAGACACGGACGTGAACGACATGTACACAGAATGACATCTAATCCTGTTTGACAATTCGTTTTGACAGGTTTGTGTTTATATATATATATATATATATATATATATATAATATGCACACACACACACACACACACACACACAAACATATATATATATATATATATATGGCCCAACACTCAGCTTACATCACATATTGATATGAGTTTACAGTTGGGCTAATAGCAAAGTGGGAGCTGCATTATCAGTGTTTTCTCCAGTGCATTGGGAAATCATTTACAGCTTAGTCTTTTGTGAAGGACTATGCCTCTCAGACTGGGAGGCAAAACTGCGCGTGCTCTTAGCGCTGCAGCCTTGGGAGCTAGTTGGCCTTTGGGAACCATCCCAATGCCGACTGTCCTAAAAACCCACATGGCCGAGAGAGTGGGGATGTAACTGGGGCAAGACACTCTCCACTATAATCAAATTCTAGCCCAGATAGTCAGGACAGCAGTTGCCTTCTCTGCTGCCCTGATGGTCATAGTCGGACACGACTATCATACATATCTATATATATGGTGACCCCCATATATGTGAAGGTCAGTAGAAAACACATCCAAACACAATGTGTTCACATAAACAGATGGCTACTTTAATCATTGATGGTATGGAGGAACACGTATCACAGCACTTCAGTACAAAGCATGTAAGTGAGCTCAGGCACTGGGGCCCCGATGTAGTATTTGAAATGTCCCGAGTTCAAATCACGACACCCAACATGGGTCCATATTTCACATGCTGTTGTTCTGTTGGTGTCCGTGTAGAGATGAATCCCAAGTCCCAGTCTGGAGGGAGGGGGGAGGGGAGGGTGCAGGGGGATTGGGGGTGGGGGGGTTACCCCTTCGGATATATCATCTAAGGTGGCTGTCGCAATCAAACTGCACATTAATGTTACAATAAAATACGCCTACTTTGTCGATCCAGATGGAAACCATCATAAATGCATGCATGCACCAAACCTGACACATCTCGTATTTGTCGGTGTCTCAAATGTAAACTCATGCACCAGGTACTGCAGTCATTGATTAACAAACCGATGTTTGCGATGTAAGGGAGAAACACGAAGAAATTAGTTTTGCAATTTAGAAAATAATATGGCAGACGTTCACATTCCTATCATGTAGCTAAAGACTACAGTAAGTGAAAAGCTCAAATAACATCTCTACAGTTAGAATAGAATAGAATAGAATATGTCTATTACCAAGTGTACCGGGGTCACAAGGAACATTGGGGGGGATAGTACACAACAAGGAACAGTTAACTGCAGATGTGAAACCTTTGACGTTCAGCCTGGGAATCCAAGGTCTGAATGCTGGTAATGAGCTGATATTTTTTTTTACACGTTAGCAAACACGCAGATTTTCCAAGTGACTTAAAATTATTTGCGTGTGTTGAGACAGCTATATCTGGTACATACATTCAAGATCTGTACAGCCTTGTCAGCGTCAACAGTGCTGGTTAAAAAGTTAAGAATAAATTCAGCATGCACAATCCCGAAAACGGAGTAGCTGGCAGAGGGAAGAAAATGTTCATACTCGTAAAATCTGGTCCGTAAAGGTGCGAGTAAATATGGGAATCAGTCCACGAAGAGAGGATAATATAATAGGCAGCTAGCGAACCTCACTCGCTTGCTCTGATAACTGGACGCCGAAACTTAGAAACTGCTACCAGTGTCACCACTCACCTTCTTCCATTGTTCTCTCTGTCAAAGGAAACAAAAACAAAAACAGACTGGGCTGTAGGCAGCGAAGGAAGACCTTCAGAAGTCGTGGACACACGTTCAGTTAGTCGAAGCGGTAGCCGGCGGTAGTACACCTGACAGAGAGGGGTTCGGATATATATAGTCTCAGCTGATACGAGATGACGTCAGTCCAAGCAGGAAAGGCTGGGGGTCACAATGACCCACTCACTGATAGGCTGCTGGTGATGGACTGGGACTGTGCCACCTGTCAATCACTCCCTGAAGTCACGCGCTTCATCAGTGGACACGTGTTTGAATGGCAACGAGGGGATGGGGAATTGGGGGTCTGTAAGGTGAGGGAGAGGGTGTTCGGCATGGGAGTGGGTGTACTCTCTCTCTCTCTCTCTCTCTCTCTCTCTCTCCTTCTTTTTTTGATTATCCAAGGTGAGATTGTGTTGTTGTAGGCGTTCGAAAATTATTGGGTTTTGTGTGTGGTTTGTTTGTTTTGTGTGGGTTTTTTTTCCGGATGGGATGGTCATTCTTCAACTGAATGTTGCTTCTTGCATGAAACTTGAAAATGAAGTAAGCACTGGTTAGAAAAACTAGGATAAAGAAGTTTAAAAACGTGTTATAAAAGATTCTATCTTCCTTTCAAAACAAGACTATATTTATGTAATACTACATGTTTAGACGACAACTGCATGATCGATACTGATAAACACACACACACACACTCACACACACACACACACACACACACACACACACACACACACACACACACACACACTGAGAGACACACAAGTATTCAGTGATATCACAGGTTCACTTTTTACATCTGCACATTGAACATGACAAGAGATAACATACAGATGGAGGAGAGAGACGGAAAGACAGAGAGAGGTGGACAGAGAGACAAATATATGCTGTACAGATGGACGCACAGGCAGTTGAAGCGGACAGCCATGTAGACAATTACAAAGGTATCACACACACACACACACACACACACACACACACACACACAGGGTGGGGATAACCAGTTTTATGTCTTTGCTTAACAGGCTCTCTCTACACTGAAAGGTGGGATGGGTGGAAGGGGGGGGGGGGGGCGAAGGGGGGAAGGAGAGTGATGGAGAATGCTTTGCAGCACTGTCGTCCTATCTCAGTTTCAGTTTCACTTTCTCAAGGAGGCGTCACTGCGTTCGGACAAATCCATACACGCTACACCACATCTGTTGAGCAGATGCCTGACCAGCAGCATAACCCAACGCGCTTAGTCAGGCCTTGAGTGCATGCTTACATATTTGTGTACCTATGAAAGTGGATTTCATTTTATGTAATTTCGCCAGAGGACAACACTCTCGTTGCCATGGGTTCTTTTTCAGTGCGCCAAGTGCGTGCTGCACACGGGACCTCGGTTTATCGTCTTATCCGAAAGACTAGATGCTCAGTTTGATTTTCCAGTCAAACTTAGGAGAAAGGGCGAGAGCGGGATTCGAACCCACACCCTCACGGACTCTCTGTATTGGCAGCTGAGCGTCTTAACCATTCTGCCACCTTCCTCCTATCTAACACACGACACATGCTTTGCAGCACTGTCGTCCTATCTAACACACGACACATGCTTTGCAGCACTGTCGTCCTAACACACGACACACGCCTCAGCTCCCAAGCCAGCTGTTTAGTGTAGACAGTCCATGGGGAGATCAACAGAGAGAACACACACAGCACCGGGACACTTGCAGAGACGGCAAAGTCCAAGGCTGCTATCAGCAGATTGGAAAGATGGCCCAAAGTGCCAACACGCTCCAATAAAGCTGTCTTACAGCAGCGGTAATATAGTTACCGCAGACCAGTGCAGGCTGCAGATATTGTTCAGCTACAACAGGGTGTTGGACTTTGCTCACCAACGCTGAGACTTCGTCAAACAATGACCTGTCAAACAATCAAACAAACCGCCCAACACCCAGCGATTAATATTGAGATTGTGGCGGAATTTCGGAGTGGCATTGTCACGTGAACAACAACAATAACAATAACAAGAATGACAACAACAACAATCCTTCTACCACTACTACTGCTGCTGCTACTACTACTATCTTCATAACACCAGTTCACAGCTCTTTGAAGAAAATAAATATCAACTGGTTAATCCCTTGCATGTTTGTATCATGTGGGAGTCAGAAATCTCTACAAATCTAATCCCTGCAAAGACAAGCAGAAGCAGATTTATCTGGAAGAGGGTTTGCTGGTATTGGAAATAAAAATGATTCGAAAGTTTTCTCACGTAACGGAGGTGTTTGCTGAGTATAAAGTTTTCTCACATAGGGGAGGTGTTTGTTTAAGAAAAAGTTTTCTCACATAAGGGAGGTGTTGATGAACAAGGTTTCTCACACGAGGGAGGTGTTTGTTGAGTACAACGTTTTCTCACATACAGGAGGTGTTTGTTGAGTACAACGTTTTCTCACATACAGGAGGTGTTTGTTGAGTACAAAGTTTTCTCACAGAGGGGAGGAGATTGTTTATAAAAAAAAAAAGTTTTCTAACATAAGGGAGGTGTTGATGAACACGTTTTCTCACATGAGGGAGATTTTCGTTGAGTACAACGTTTTTTCCATATAAGGTTTGCTGAGTACAAATTTTCTCACATAGGGGAGGTGGTGGTTTTTTGGGGTTTTTTTTTTAGTATAAAGTTTTCTCACATGGGGGAGGTGTTTGATGACAAAGTTTGCCCACACAGGGGTGGTGTTTGTTGATGATAAAGTTTGCCCACACAGGGGAGGTGTTTGTTGATGACAAAGTTTGCCCACACAGGGGATGTGTTTGTTGATGATAAAGTTTGCCCACACAGGGGAGGTGTTTGTTGATGATAAAGTTTGCCCACACAGGGGAGGTGTTTGT
Organism: Babylonia areolata; assembly: GCF_041734735.1. Lineage (NCBI taxonomy): Eukaryota > Metazoa > Mollusca > Gastropoda > Neogastropoda > Buccinidae > Babylonia > Babylonia areolata. The sequence goes on from NC_134898.1 coordinate 16,865,228, forward strand.
TGATGATAAAGTTTGCCCACACAGGGGAGGTGTTTGTTGATGACAAAGATTTCTCACATGGGATGTGGACTGTGCAGAGAGCTTGCAATGAGCGGGGGATATCCTCTGTTGTTTAGGATGGGGGTGCGGGTGTGGGGGTGATGGAGTGGAGGGGGTGATTGTCACGGTGCAAATATCACCTCCACCACCAATACTGCTGCCATCCTCCCATGTGTCTGTCTGTCTGTCTGCATCTCTGTCTCTGCCTCTGTCTCTTTCTGTCTCTCATTTTCTCTCTCATTCTCTCTGTGTGTCTATCTGTCTGTCTGCCTGCCTGTCTGCATCCCTATGTCTCTTTCTGTCTCTCATTTTCTCTCTCATTCGCTCTGTCTGTTTGTCTACCTGCCTGTCTGCATCCCTATGTCTCTTTCTGTCTCTCATTTTCTCTCTCATTCTCTCTGTCTGTCTGTCTACCTGCCTGTCTGCATCCCTATGTCTCTTTCTGTCTCTCATTTTATCTCTCATTCTCTGTCTCTGCCTCTCTCTTTCTCTCTTACTTACTCACTTGCTCGCTCACTTGCTCGCTCGTTATATCATAAAATCATTACATCTGTATGAATCTCCCTCCACCTCACCAATACATGCCTGTACCAAAGCACTATTTTAGTCCATTAGTATAACTATTTGATTAATTTGATTATAAGATTGTATAGACAATATCAGACTGACCATGGGCAAGAGCGGATAATCATGCATGTTTGACTTTTCCTTATTTGGGGCATTATTTCTTCTTCTTCTTCTTCTTCCACCCCTCCTCCTCCTCCAACTACTACTACTACTATCATTATTACTAGATGGAAACAGTAGCTGGTGATAAACACAGCTTCAGTGTCATTAACTGAAGATGTCCAGTTGAGGGGTCATGAGTTTGAATCCTGTAAGCTTGGAGACATTTTGGAACTGTGTCTGTGCCTGGTAAAAGCTGCTGAGGTTGAGGTGGGGAGGGGGGGGTCCCATTTTTTTTTTGTAAGCAGTTTGATGTTGTCGCTGCTGCTGCAGTTGGTGACTTGTTTTGTTTCTTTCATTTTTGGTTAGAAATATACATAAATGTATTTCAACATATGATTTGTCTAAAACCTTGTAACATGAAAAGAAGTCAACTTGAAAAAAGAAAAGAACGAAATACAGCCACCAGGGCACAAAACAGGTCCACAGGCTTCCTCAGTGAGGTTCCCCGGGTAGAGACAGCACGCTGACACCATGCGTGCTTGGTGGGATATTGGCGCAGGGTGACAAACAGGGGGCTCTAAGAAAGCCCCATGTATGAACCTGGCTTTGACTCAGTACGGCCAGTCCTCTCTTCTCCACTACAAAGACCCCTTGGATGTCCAGTGGGTGTCTAAATGACCCAACCTTTAGCTTCCGTCGTCAGAATTGTGGTATTCTTTGTCAACATTCACCTCTTCAGTATAAGAGCCTTCCGCTTGCAATATTTTGATGATGGCAATTGGGCTGAAACGTTGTTAACGTCGTCTCTTTCGCCGTTCGTATGGAGAGAGTTAAACTCTCCCACAGTGATTTCTCCACAGCTTATCACCCACAAAGTCTTGGAACAATGGAGAACGTTGACGAGCAACTGTCGAGTATGGCTTTATCTGCTCCTGGACGCTGATTTTCTCGTAGTTTTCTCACCTTAACTATTTGTATTTGTATTTCTTTTTATCACAACAGATTTCTCTGTGTGAAATTTGGGCTGCTCTCCCCGGGGAGAGCGCGTCGCTACACTACAGCGCCACCCATTTTTTTGTATTTTTTCTGCGTGCAGTTTGATTTGTTTTTCCTATCCAAGTGGATTTTTCTACAGAATTTTGCCAGGAACAACCCTTTTGTTGCCGTGGGTTCTTTTACGTGTGCTAAGTGCATGCTGCACATGGGACCTCGTTTTATCGTCTCATCCGATTGACTAGCATCCAGACCACCACTCAAGGTCTAGTGGAGGGGGAGAAAATATCAGCGGCCAAGCCGTGATTCGAACCAACGCACTCAGATTCTCTCGCTTCCTAGGCGGACGCGCTACCTCTAGGCCATCACTCCACAAAAAAAGGGAAGGAAGGAGGGGAAAAAAAGAGCAGAAAAGAAGGAAAAGAGGGGGGGAAGAGAGTAAAGACAAGTGGATGCTGAGCACCAGTCAGCCTGTGAGCCGTCACACAGGGTCCTCACTGACTGACGAAGGCAGTGTGCTGGAAGGCTGTCTGTCTAGAGCAAGACAGTCAGCCGTAGTGGTACAGTCCGAAGTGACCATGTTACCTACCTCCCACCCCGCTGTGACTGTGGCAGAGGTCCGGAGACAGGCCTTTCACGGTACTACACACCAGCTGAAAGGCATCCAGGCCTGCCTGATTGTTCTGTTCTGCCCACAGCGTGAACGAGATCAGGGAGTTCTTCACGTCGTCAGGCACAGACGTCTTAGCTGCAGGCTTTCACACCTCCACTTGCCCACAGCGTGATTCAGGTCATGGGGCTCCTCACAGTCGTCAATCACAGACGTCTCAGCTACAAGGTTTTTCACCTTAATTACGTCCTGCCCAGTGTGAAAAGTTCAATACATGGTTTTCAGTGCAGGTTCTAGACACAACTGTCGTGGGGCTTTACAACCAAGGATCATGTTGTGAATGGTGTCAAAGCACACAGACCTGGGTGTAGAGGTTGTATGGTTCAAATCCTGCAGTGTTTTCGGCAGGCCGGACAGCATGGTCCTTACAATCAAGAAGTGATTGTGAAGAGCGTTGAAAGCAGGCAGACTGGGGAGGGATGTAGGTGTTGAGGGTTCGAACAGCTCAGTGGCGAAAACCCAGTGACAGCATTTTGTGTGGTTTGTGTCTATCTATGTATATATCTATGCATCTACGTCTCTCTCTCTCTCTCTCTCTCTCTCTCTCTCTATATATATATATATATATATATATATATATATATAGAGAGAGAGAGAGAGAGAGAGAGAGAGAGAGAGAGAGAGAGACATCGAGATCATAATCTGCCACTGTATTTATACAAAGCATTGAAGTTAACAGTTAAGTTGACATTGGTGGTGTGACGTAGCTAGTGGAACATATGTGGATGGACATTGGTGGTGTGACATAGCTAGTGGAACATAGGTGGATGGACATTGGTGGTGTGACATAGCTAGTGGAACATAGGTGGATGGACATTGGTGGTGTGACATAGCTAGTGGAACATATGTGGTTGGACATTGGTGGTGTGACATAGCTAGTGGAACATATGTGGATGGACATTGGTGGTGTGACATAGCTAGTGGAACATAGTTGGATGTATGTGGTAGGGATATTATAGAGATAGATAATTATGTTTATGAGTACGAGTTTATGAGTAAGGGAGCTAATTAATACACCAGGTTAAATATCATCCAAGGGTTAGTTGCTTCCCTTGTTTATTCTCATTCGGTTTCTCCCACAATTCTTATTTGGATTTAGGCATATTCTGATACGGTTAGGTTTGAATGAAAAACAGTTCACTAGATGCAGGCCACAGGACAGTTTAGTGCGCGTTGTCTGGGGAGCAGAAGGGGTCTTGGCCGGTGTGACTTGCTTCCATGCTGGAGGGTAGTGAAGTTACTTACTACCCGTACCCGGATGGTCAGACTGGCGGTCAGTGTGGTGTACACATGTGCCTCTGCTACACTCGTGGGGTATGTGTCATCTCTGTTATGACTTGAGATATTTTGTTTGTTTATTTTGTTGGATAACTGTAACCTAACTTAGTTATCAGTAACTGAGTGATTTATGGTATGCTTATATTACAGTTGTTATTGGAAACATAACTGCTGGGTTTTGAAGGAAAAATTGTGAATTAACTATGCTCAGCAAGTATGGTTGGACTTATACAATTATAAATTAGGTTTCTGGTATGGCGGAAATCTTAGTTGGTATGTGGTAAACTGGTTGACAAGCCTTGCCTATTTTTGAGTGATTATATAATACTGAACTGTGTTCGTGCAGTATGGTTAGGGTATGGATGGTGATGATTATTATTATTGCTACTACTACTGTCAATAATGGGTTTTTTTTTTTAGGTTTGCCTAAGAGTTTAAGTTGAAATGAAAAATGTAATTCTTCACTAAGATAATAGTGGAGTGTGTGTATTACTATTAAGTGAGGATAGACTAAATTATTATTGTGACAATTATTATTCTACATTCACTCATTATTTTAGGTTAGTAAAGTTATAGGTAATTTGATTGGTAACTGCAACTATTAATCTTAGCCAAGAGATATGTTGGCTGACGTGTGATTGGAGAGAAAGAGTAAAGAGTGATAGTATGGATTTTAATATAAGAATTTATAAAGAGCAGTTATAGTGCAGCAGCTGTAACACACGGGGTTGGGTTTTGTGTGTGTGTGTTGCAGGGATATGTCTTCGTTTGTTTTGTTCCCTTTTCTTGTGGATGGTTCATGGGAATAAAGGTGTCCGTCTTGAACCGAACCCCGACTCTGGTGTGGTGTGGTGAACGAGACGCATACACGCACCCTGTTACAATTGGCGCCCAATAAGGGACACGAAGGACAACACCTGCCGCCCTGCGGAACCTTCCACCCTGTGACGCCACCACCCCAGCCCAGGTCACCATCCAGGCAGCGTACTGCCCCAGAGCCAGCCCTACACGGTAGTCTGCCGTGTGTTCAGCTGGGTCTGCCTTGGTCTGGGCGGGCCGCGCCTGCTCACAACTACCAGTCAGCCCGCCACCCCTACGCTTCGCAGTGGACGTCACAGCTCCAGCAGCCATCATCCACTGTGATCAACTCTTCCATCAAGGGAAGTGACTTTATTTTAAAATGCAAACATGGACTGATTTATTGATTGCTGAATCCAGAGGGTAAATGCCCAGAGACTTTCTGCGTCACATTAACTGTGCCCACATATAAATGGAACTGAACAGGGCTAGGACATCTGGAAACGATCAGTAGTGAACTGACATTTTAATACCATAATCATACAGTGGAAAGGCAGGAGAAGAAATCTACATTATTTCTTTTATGATTGATTGGAAAGCCAGTACTTTCAATATTGATGCTGCCTGATGTGTTATGACACTCTTCACGTTGACGGGAGCTGTCTAGGTGAACAGGATGTTTTCATGGTATTGGTTGTGTGATGAACTTGATACTCCAAGACATCTATATGATCTACTAAATGCTGACTGATGGTGATATGTTGCCAGTAATTTTTTTTACATACTGGAAACTATTGTAACTTTTTTTTTCTGACTTTGCAACAAGGTTGAAGCAAAGTGCAGTGATACTCACTTAACACGTTGACATTCTTTTTTGTGGTATAGTGAAAAGCAGTTGAAAACTATTATACTATAGTGTGACAACTTGTATCCATAGACTCCTAATTTATTGGGGTGTTAATTTTTTTACTTGCATACTTACAGTTAAAGTGCTCATGCCCACTGTGGATGCTGCTGTTGTTGACGCACTCCTCATACTGTCAGTGTCATACAAATTACTATTGATTTCACATTAGTTATAATTGGCTATCCATTACCTTGGGGCCAGGTTCATTAACACTCTCAAATCCAAGAACATGGATATCACGGAAGAAGAAAAGCGACTGATCGCCTCATTTAGGAGCTTGGGAGCAGCACCCAAGGCGGATACAAAAGAAGACCTGAAGGCCTGGATGTTGGCATACACTGCCTCACTCCAGGAAGATTCTACCCCAGAGGCCTCTTCGGCTAGTGAAGACTCTGCGCAGCAGAAGAAGGAACCACAAGTTGTTTGGCCTCAGAGGATGCCCCGCATCTGTTTTCAGTGGCGTGTCAGCAAAGGAAACAGATACAACTTATGACTTGTGGCGTTATGAGGTGGAATGTCTCAAGGCCGAGGACCACAAAGAGCATGTGGTGCTAGAGGCAGTCCGACGATCGCTTTGGGGGGAGGCTGCCAGAGTGGCAATGCGACTTGGAACCACTGCAAGCCTTTCAGAGCTCCTTTCCAAGTTTGAAAGTATCTGTGGTGTAGTCCAGGCCAAGGAGACCCTGATGGCATCTTTTTACTCAGCTCACCAGGATAAAACTGAAACAGTATCTGCATGGGGATGTAGAATAGAGGACCTGTGGACACGGGCAATGAAGACCAGCAAGTTTACAGAGGAGGAATCACGCGAAGCTCTACGAAAGTTCTGGGATGGACTGCGGCAAGATCTGAAAGACAGGTCTGGGCACAAGTATGACACAATCAAAGATTTTGATGACCTCAGACGCGTCCTCAGGGAGCTCGAACTGGACGCAAACCCCAAGAAGGCAGAGGCTAAGGTAGTCCAGTCAGTGGACGGAAAGGAACTCCAAGCTCTGAGAGCTGAGTTAAGGCAGCTGAAAGCGCAGCTGAGTTCAACCAAACATACCCAACCAGACCAACGTCAGCAGCCAAATCAGAGTATAAGGAACCAAAGCATATATGGACAGTCACGATCAACTGGTCAAGGGACTCCGCCACAACATGAAGTGAAGTGCTATCGCTGTGGCCAACTGGGACACATCAAAAAGGGGTGTAGAGTGCAGATGCTACCATCACATCCTTTAAATGGACAGGGGTTTGCCAGCAGGGGCAGCCAGCAGACCCTTCCAACCGCCAACGCCCAACCGAGTCAACGATGATTGGGGATAGCAATAAAGTGAGTGTGGAAATTGAAGGAAAGGCAACTGCAGCTCTACTGGATACTGGCTCAACAGTGTCCACGGTCAGTGAGCATTTCTACAAAACTCGCCTCTCTCATCTCCGCCTTCAGCCATTACAACACGTGCTCCATATAGAATGCGCAGATGGAGAGCTCCTTCCATACAGAGGCTACATTATCGCTCAGATTTCAGCAAGAGGTGCCGGAGTAGCGGAGGGTTGCACACAGGAATGTATTTTGCTTGTAGTACCTGACAGCCGATACAATAACACAGTACCTCTCCTGATAGGCACAAATGTCTTGGCACACTTTCTTCACCTGAGTCGTGAGCGTCATGGTTGTCGATTTCTACAGCTCGGGAAGCTGCACACACCATGGTACCTCTCATTCAGATGCATGGTCCTGCGTGACAAAGAACTCCAGAGGAACAACAATCGACTGGGGTTGGTATGCAGTGCTCAGAGAGAAGACATAGTAGTGAAGCCCAACAGCACGGTGATAGTGACTGGCATTGTCGACAAGCCGATGGACTATGAGCCGACATGTGCCATACTGCAGCCCATGAATGACAGTGACCTAGGAGAACTGGTAGACATCACGCCTACATTGGTGAACTACCAAGGAAAGAAAAATGGCTTCATTGATGTTCATGTGTCAAACACAACCACTCAGACTGTTGTCATCCCTCCACGCACTATTCTTGGTGAACTTCAGCCAGTAAAGCGGGCAGACAGTGAACTGTGCAGATGAGACGGACTCAGAGTCATTTATGGCTCATATTGAGATAGCCGATACTTTGTCTGAGGAACAAGCGCTCAAGCTAAGGAGACTGTTGGAGACACATCACCAGAACTTTGCCAAAGACACAACAGACATTGGGAGAACGTCACGTGTGGAACATGAGATAAAGCTCACCAATGACATCCCATTTAAGGAACGACACAGAAGAATCCCACCAGGCATGTACGACCAGGTAAAGGAACACCTCCAGCAGATGCTGGACAGTGGAATCAAACGTCATTCACACTCCCCATGGTCGTCAAACGTTGTCTGGGTGAAGAAGAAAGATGGGTCACTCCGATAATGTGTGGATTTCCGACAGCTCAATGCCAGGACAGTAAAAGACTCTTATGCCTTACCCCGAGTCGAGGAGCCCTTAGACGCACTTGCGGGTGTGAAGTACTTCACAGTCCTTGATTTGAAAAGCGGATACCACCAGGTAGAGATCGTGGAGGAGCACAAAGAGCGGACAGCATTCAGTGTGGCTCCACTCGGATTTTTTTAGTACAACAGGATGGCCATGGGACTGGCCAATGCACCAGCAACCTACCAGAGGCTGATGGAGGAGTGTCTGGGAGACCTTCACCTGCATATCTGTCTCGTCTTTTTGGATGATATCATCATCTTCTCTGACACTTTCGAGGAGCACTTGGAGCGTGTCGAGCAAGTCCTGCAGCGTCTTGCAGAGAATGGCCTTAAACTGAACGCCAAGAAATGTTCCTTTTGTAAGGATAAAGTGAAGTACATTGGACACATTGTTTCAGCTGAGGGTATTGAGACAGACCCAGAGAAGTGTGAGAAAGTCCGCAACTGGCCAACACCTAAAAGCCCTGAGGATGTTCGACGATTTCTGGGTTTTGCGGGTTATTATCATCGCTTTGTCCCTGGTTTCTCCAAGATTTCCAAGCCACTGACCGACCTCATGCCAAGCCCTCTGAAAGGCAACAAGAGGAAGAAGAGGAAGGCTGACAGGAGGGCACCAGTAAGGTGGAAATGGGGGCAAGAGGAGGAGACTGCATTCCAGAAGCTAAAAGATGCGTTGACATCTCCACCAGTTCTGGGATTCCCAGACTACGAGCAGCCTTTTGAAGTTCACACTGATGCGAGTATAAGTGGACTAGGGGCGGTACTGTACCAGACTCAGGGAGGCCAGAAGAGGGTGCTGAGCTATGCAAGCAGGGGATTGAGCAAGTCTGAGAGGAACTACCCAGCTCACAAACTGGAATTTCTAGGCTTAAAATGGGCCATCACCGACAAATTCAGTGACTACCTGTACGGTCATCAGTTTACTGTTTTTACTGACAACAATCCACTCACCTATGTACTGTCAACAGCAAAGCTTGATGCAACAGGGCATCGCTGGCTCGCAGCACTGGCAAGCTACAACTTTGACGTCAAGTACCAACCAGGCCTTAACAATGCTGATGCCGATGCATTGTCACGCCTGCCAGCAGCAGGAGAGCCACAGGAAGACCGCCATATCTCGTCCGATCTGGTGAAGGCTGTATGCAACTCTACACAGCCAGAATCATATCTCGAGTGTCTGTCACTCAGTGCACAAGTGGTGGATGACAACTTCAGTGCTGGGGGTCAGAGCCTTGGGAGACTGAGTGATCAGGACATCAGGGATGCACAGAAAAAAGACCCTGTGTTGGGCCTGTGGATTGGGTCTCTGGAGAAAACCAAGGAACCACCCTCTCACACGCCAGCACAAGGACCTCATCGTACACTGCACCGCATAGCCAACAAGTTGAAGATGGTGAACGGAGTGCTGTACCGGGAGGTGGAAGTCAGCGAGCAGTTAAGGAAGCAACTTGTGCTACCAGCCCAGTACATTCCAACCGTCCTGCAAGAGCTCCATGATAAGGTTGGACACCCTGGAAGAGACCGCACATTGAGTCTTCTACGTGACAGGTTCTTCTGGCATGGAATGTCAAACGACGTAGAAGAGTGGATCAAGAAGTGCCCAAGGTGCATACGCCGCAAAACGCCAGTCAACGCCAGAGCGCCATTGGTTAACGTTGTGACAACCCACCCACTAGAGTTGGTATGTGTTGATTACCTGACTCTAGAGACTTCAAAGGGAGGCTTCCAGAATGTGTTGGTACTAACAGACCACTTCACACGCTATGCAGTTGTCGTTCCAACGAAGAACCAAACAGCAAAGACAACAGCACAAGCCATCTACGACAACTTCGTGATTCATTATGGTATCCCACAGCGACTGCATTCAGACCAAGGGGCGAACTTCGAAAGTAGGACTATTCAAGAGCTCTGCCAAGTGACAGGATGTCAGAAGTCACGCACAACACCATACCACCCTATGGGCAATGGAATGTGTGAACGCTTCAATCGAACACTTCTTGACATGCTGGGGACATTGGAGCCACACCAGAAATCTGACTGGAAGAAGTACATCGCCACATTGGTTCACGCGTACAACTGCACCAGACATGAATCTACAGGCTTCTCACCATATGCACTCATGTTTGGGCGTGACCCTAACCTACCAGTGGACCTCACTTTTGGTTTGGGACACCATGAGGAGTCAGGAAGATTTTCAAGCAAGTATGCTGATGCCCTGCGGACACGGCTACAGACGTCATTTAACTTGGCTTCAGAAGCAGCACAGAGAGCAAGAGAGAAGCAAAAGAGGAGTTATGACATGAAGTCAAGAGGTGCAGCTGTGGAAGTAGGCGACCGTGTTCTGGTCAGGGTGGTCGCATTTGACGGCAAGCATAAACTTGCTGACAAATGGGAGGAAGAGGTGTACAAAGTCCTCCAGAAACCGAACAGGGACATACCAGTCTTTGTTGTGCAGCGAGAAGATGGTGTAGGGAGAAAAAGGACTCTGCACCGCAACCTTTTGCTGCCACTTGGAGTTGAACTCCGAAAATCAGAGGATGGCCAAGAAAAAGATACTCAACAGCTCAGACACAAGCAGAGAAAATCCCGACGCCTTAGACACAGACAGCAACATACATCTGAAACGGAAAGCAGTGACTCAAGTGTCGAACCACTAGTTGTCCCAGAGACAACTAGAGAGAGTAGAAGGGGAAGTTCTGAGGAACAGGAAGATCCGGGTGGGGACACCCATCACTCTGATCAGGACGTCACAGAGAACGTGCTTGATGGGGACTTGGATCAAGCTCAGGAACTGGGTACCCAGGATACACTGCCAGAGGAGGCAGTAGCAGATCTGCAGGAACCTGTGGATCAGCCAGAAGAGGTGGTGTCGGAGGCTGAGGAATCAGCTGAAGAAGAAAAGGAGGATAAGCCACTTCAGCCACCCAAACCGATGCCCAGACGGTCAATCGGAGGACGACAAAGAAAGCTACCTGCTTGGATGACTTCTGGGGACTTTGTGATGGATCAGCGACTGTCAGCATCAACTGGGGATCCACAGCCGCAGAGACCAGGAAGAAAAGCAGAGCCATCAGCAGTAGCAGTGCAAGGAGATTGGTTCCAGAAGATGGAATATCTCAAACAGATGAATCAGACACTGGAGAAATGGCAGAAGATACCAGAATGGATGGTCAAAGCATGTTTGGGGGTTTTCATGCCAGATGTACTCACATGAACATTTAAGTAGTGCTATGCGATTTGTTTCATGTTTTGAAAACCGGTAGGTTGTTAAGTCTAATGTTGAAAGTGCGAAGGCTGTTTTGAGGGAAAGCAATTCCCTATTTTTTGACAAGTGTATAGTTTTGAACCTTTGGAGGTCAGAATTGTGGATTGTTGTTTTTTTAAAATGTTGTAATGTGCAAATCCTATAATTTTTTTCTCGTGTTTTAAGACAATTAGTTCAAATGACGAGGACGTCATTTCTCAACAGGGAGGTATATGTGGTAGGGATATATAATTATGTTTATGAGTACGAGTTTATGAGTAAGGGAGCTAATTAATACACCAGGTTAAATATCATCCAAGGGTTAGTTGCTTCCCTTGTTTATTCTCATTCGGTTTCTCCCACTATTCTTATTTGGATTTAGGCATATTCTGATACGGTTAGGTTTCAATGAAAAACAGTTCACTGCAGGCCACAGGACAGTTTAGTGCGCATTGTCTGGGGAGCAGAAGGGGTCTTGGCCGGTGTGACTTGCTTCCATGCTGGAGGGTAGTGAAGTTACTTACTACCCATACCCGGATGGTCAGACTGGCGGTCAGTGTGGTGTACACATGTGCCTCTGCTACACTCGTGGGGTATGTGTCATCTCTGTTATGACTTGAGATATTTTGTTTATTTTGTTGGATAACTGTAACCTAACTTAGTTATCAGTAACTAAGTGATTTATGGTATGCTTATATTACAGTTGTTATTGGAAACATAACTGCTGGGTTTTGAAGGAAAAATTGTGAATTAACTATGCTCAGCAAGTATGGTTGGACTATTATAAATTAGGTTTCTGGTATGGCGGAAATCTTACTTGGTATGTGGTAAACTGGTTGACAAGCCTTGCCTATTTTTGAGTGATTATATAATACTGAACTGTGTTCGTGCAGTATGGTTAGGGTATGGATGGTGATGATTATTATTATTGCTACTACTACTGTCAATAATGGGGTTTTTTTTTGAGGTTTGCCTAAGAGTTTAAGTTGAAATGAAAAATGTAATTCTTCACTAAGATAATAGTGGAGTGTGTGTATTACTATTAAGTGAGGATAGACTAAATTATTATTGTGACAATTATTATTCTACATTCACTCATTATTTTAGGTCAGTAAAGTTATAGGTAATTTGATTGGTAACTGCAACTATTAATCTTAGCCAAGAGATATGTTGGCTGACGTGTGATTGGAGAGAAAGAGTAAAGAGTGATAGTATGGATTTTAATATAAGAATTTATAAAGAGCAGTTATAGTGCAGCAGCTGTAACACACGGGGTTGGGTTTTGTGTGTGTGTGTTGCAGGGATTTGTCTTGTTCCCTTTTCTTGTGGATGGTTCATGGGAACAAAAGGTGTCCGTCTTGAACCCGACTCTGGTGTGGTGAACGAGACGCATACACGCACCCTGTTACATGGACATTGGTGGTGTGACATAGCTAGTGGAACATAGGTGGTTGGACATTGGTGGTGTGATGTAGCTAGTGGAACACAGGTGGTTGGACATTGGTGGTGTGATGTAGCTAGTGGAACACCGGTGGTTGGACATTGGTGGTGTGACGTAGCTAGTGGAACACAGGTGGTTGGACATTGGTGGTGTGACATAGTGGAACATAAATGATTGGACATTGGTGGTGTGACGTAGCTAGTGAAACACAGATGGTTGGACATAGCAAATGGGGACAGCTACTGGGACATAGGTGGAACAAGGTTGGGGGACATAGTTGCTGGGACATGGCAGGTGGGAGATAGCTAATGGGACATAGCCAGTGAAACAGTTGGTGGGATATAGCTATTGGGGCATAGCTGGTGGGACATGGGTGGTGGGATATGGCTGGTGGGACATAGCTAATGGGATATGGCTGGTGGGACATAGCTAATGGGACATGGTTGGTGGGATATAGCTAGTGGGACACAGCTGGTGGGAAATGGGTGGTGGGATACAGCTGGTGGGATATAGCTAATGGGACATGGTTGGTGGGATATAGCTAGTGGGACAGGTGACACTAACCTGTGGCCTCGCTCTGTGTATGATGGAAAGAGGGAAAAGGGAGAGGACAAGGAGAGAGGGGGGGAGAAATTGTGTGTGAGAGAGATGGAGAGAGTCGAGAGCAAGAGAGTATCAGAGAGACAAAAAAGGAGAAAGGGAGGGAGAGATTGAGAGAAAGAGCAAGAGAGAGAGAGAGAAACTGCGAGAAAGATTGGGAAAGAGAGAGGAAGAGATTGAGAGAGAAAGAGACAGAGAGAGAGGAGTGAGAGAAAAAGTGTGAATATATAAAAAAACAAAAACTTGCTTATTGTGAAAAAAGTGACATGCATAATTCTTTTTAAACAGACACACACACGTACATGGTGGTGTGTGTCCATCGAGATCGATGATGACCATCGTTGTCATCCAGCTGGGGGATGGGGGGAGGGTGGTGGTGGGGTGGGGGGAGGATGCTCATGAATCTATCTGTGAATGCGCAGATGGCTGAATAGTCCAATCTGCGCACGAAATGTTCGCTGACAGTTGGGGCAGACAAAGACAGGCATACCATTGTCAGGGAGCTTGTTTGCCCGTGACTTTCTGGCCTGCCTCTTCTGAACAGCTGCAGCAGTCCTGTTGGCCTCGCACAACTTGGTGCCTTTGTGCACAGCAGCACGCCATTTGTCACGGTCCACTGCAGATTCCTCCCAGGAGTCAGGGTTGATATCAAACGCTTTCAGAGAGACTTTCAGAGTATCTCTGAAGCGCTTCTTCTGACCTCCGTGTGATCTCTTCCCTTGTTGCAGCTCGCCATAGAAAAGCCTTTTGGGCAGCCGATGGTCTGGCATGCGCGCCACGTGTCCAGCCCAGCGAAGCTGGCACTGCATCAGGATGGTGAAGATGCTGGGAAGGGTGGCTTTTGCGAGCATGTCTGGGGTCTTGTCTTGCCACTTGATGTTCAGTAGCTTCCTGAGGCATGTTGTGTGGAAGTGGTTCAGCTTCTTGGCATGTCGTTGGTACACTGTCCAAGTTTCGCAGGCATACAGTAGTGTGGGGAGAACTACTGCTCTGTAGACCTTTAGCTTGGTCTTAAGACTAATGCCTCTTCTGTTCCAGACATTTGCACTGAGTCTACCAAAAGTTGCGCTTGCTCTTGCAATCCTGACGTTCACTTCATCGTCGATGGTCGCATTTCGTGACAGTGTGCTGCCAAGGTATGTGAACCGCTCCACCGCACTGAGTCTCTGACCGTTGACTGTGATGTTGGGCTCAACGTAGGGTTTCCCTGGGGCTGGCTGATGGAGAACTTCAGTTTTCCTCGTGCTGATGGTAAGGCCGAAGTTCCTGCTGGCAGTGGCAAACTTGTCAATGCTGAGTTGCATGTCAGCTTCAGATCCAGCGTTGAGGGCACAATCATCAGCAAACAAAAAGTCTCTGATGATGTCTGTCATGACCTTCGTTTTTGCTTGAAGCCTTCTGAGGTTAAACAACTTGCCATCTGTTCGGTACTTTAGGCCGATTCCAACATCGCCATCTCTGAAGGCATCAGTAAGCATTGCAGAGAACATGAGGCTGAACAGCGTTGGAGCCAGGACGCAGCCTTGCTTGACACCATTTGTGACAGCAAAAGGAGCAGATGTTTCGCCTTTGTCCTGGACTCGAGCCTGCATGCCTTCATGGAATTGGCTGACCAAGGAAATAAATTTCCGAGGGCATCCGTACTTGGCCATGATCTTCCACAGTCCCTCTCTACTCACAGTGTCGAAGGCCTTAGTGAGGTCGACATAGGTGGAGAACAGATCAGCATTTTGCTCCTGACATTTCTCTTGCAGCTGCCTTGCAGCAAACACCATGTCGGTGGTTCCGCGCTCTTTCCGGAATCCACATTGGCTCTCAGGGAAATGACCTTGGTCAAGGTGTGCTGTGAGGCGGTTTAGTAGGATCCTGGCAAGTATCTTGCCTGCGATGGAGAGCAAGGAAATGCCCCGATGGTTATCACAGGCTTGCCGGTTCCCCTTTCGCTTGTACAAGTGAATGATAGATGCATCTTTGAAATCCTGGGGGATCGTCTCTTCTTTCCACATGAGTGAGTACAGCTGATGGAGCTTCTCAGTCAGCACAGTGCCTCCATCCTTGTAGACCTCTGCTGGTATGGAGTCTGAGCCAGGTGCTTTGCCACTGGATAGCAGACGAATTGCTTTCTGGGTCTCAAGAGGTGTTGGCGGATCGTCCAGTGCTTCGTTGATGGGGACTTGTGGGAGACGGTCTATGGCTTCATCATTTATGGAGGAAGGGCGATTTAAGACAGTGTTGAAGTGCTCAGCCCAGCGTTCGAGAATTTTCTCCTTCTCGGTGATCAAGGTATTCCCATCTGCACTGAGGAGGGGGGATGATCCTGAGGATGTGGGGCCATAGACTTCTTTTAAGGCATCATAGAACCTCTTCATATCGTGCCTGTCAGCATATCCCTGGATCTCATCAGCTTTGTCACTCAGCCACTTATCCTGCATCTGGCGTAACTTTTGCTGAACAGTCCTGCGGATGGCATCATACACATCCTTTTTTGATGTGGACTTTGGGTTGCTCAGGTAGGCTTGATGCAGACGGCGTTTCTCATCCAGAAGCTGCTTGATTTCATCACAGTTTTCATCAAACCAGTCTTTGTGCTTTCTGGACATGGGTCCCAGGGTCTCTGAAGCTGTACTATAGATCAGCTCACGCAGGGTCCTCCAGTCAGACTCCACATTCTGGTTGTCCAGAGAGGCGGATTCCAGACGATCTTCCAGCAGCTCCACAAAGGACTGTTTGATGGTGATGTTTTTCAGCTTAGCGATGTTGAGCCGTTTTGGAGCCTTCTGGCCTTGGGGGCGTCTCTTGGGCTGGATTCGAATATTCAGCTTCGAGACTACAAGGCGATGGTCTGTCCAACACTCGACGCCGCACATGGTCTTTGTTACACGTACATCTTGCCTATCCCTTTTCCTGACGATGACATAATCGATGAGATGCCAATGCTTTGAGTGAGGGTGCATCCATGACGTCCTGTTACGGGTAGGGAGGCAGAAAACTGTGTTGGTTGTCAGCAGTTCGTGCTCTGCACAGGTCTGAAGCAAAAGCAATCCATTTGGGTTGCAGTGGCCCACACCGTGCTTTCCAATCACTCCATCCCAGGAGATGTAGTCACAGCCAACTCTAGCATTGAAGTCCCCAAGAATGATGAGCTTGTCTGCTTTAGGGATAGCAGCAATGACAGAGTGAAGGTCCTCGTAGAACTTCGCCTTCACTTCATCCGGGTTGGTCATGGTTGGGGCGTAGGCACTGACAATGGTGAGGTGCTTCTGGCCAGATGCCAGTGGGAGTTTCATGGTCATAAGCCTATTGTTGACTCCCTTTGGGATTCCAGCTAGCTTGCTGACAAGTGCTGTTTTTACTGCAAAACCAACGCCAGCCTCACGTCGCTCTTCGCTTCCTCGTCCACTCCAGAAGAAGGTGTAACCAGATCCCCGTTCACAGAGCTCGCCTTCACCTGCAAGCCGAGTCTCACTCAAGGCTGCGATGTCAATGTTGTATCTGGCGAGTTCGGATGCAACTAGTGCCGTTCTCCTTTGGGGTCTGTCCGCGTTATCTCTGTCCAGGAGAGTCCTTATGTTCCAAGCACCAATGGTGAGAGGAACGATCCTTGTTTTTTTCTTTTCTTTCTTGTTGTTTCGACCGCTGATGTAGGGTCCCCGCCAGCCGCGGTATGCTGGCCAGGGTGATATGGAGCAGGCAATTTTTAGGGCACCTTTTCTAGCCCCTTCCTCATGCCAGGGAGGTGAGCAGTGCATTCCTAAAGAGGGCTGCTCAGACGCTCAGACGGCTGCCGAGCTCCATCGCTGCTCCTGTCGACGAAGAACGACCCTCTGGCCTGAGCCGCCTGCGTGCAGGTCTGCGACTGCGACTGCCAGTGTACCCACACCTGTCGTTTCGTCGCTCGCCTGTCGCCACAGGACTTGGGGGTGATGAAATGATGAAGGATGAAAGGTCATTTTGGATGACGGATGACTTGTGCGATGAGTTTGTTTAAAGTGAAGAGGAGTTGCGCAACGTCAACCTCACTCTCTCGTCCGGGTCCACCAATTTCCAGTGGCAAGACTAAGTCGAGACGACTGGAGGATGAGCACGGATGCAGTGGATGACCAAGATATCCTTTCGGTGTCTCATCTTGCTCTCTGCACTCCACAGTGCGTTGCTGTAACCGCCTTCCTCTCCGTTGAACCGATAGGTTTCTTCCGCAGATTCTGCCGGATCCAGACTTCGCATGCATGGGTAGACACACCCCGGGGGCCAACTGCGTGTGGCATGCACACAGCACAGTGGAGCTAGATGGCCGTCGGTGGCTCTCCTGAGCCAACGCCCTTTTATGGATCTCCATAAGGGTGTCTAGCCACCCCCTCACCAGTCCCGGAAGGGAGCGGTGGGAGTGCCGGTTTAGTCGCCGGCAACCCGACCCTGAACAGGTTGTACTGGATTACAGGTTACCAGTAGCAGATCAAATGACCTGACCTGACACACACATACATACTAATGCACTCATACACGTTCTTCCAAAACCACTGTTCAACAGCCAAAATATAATTTTAAAAAAATCAAAACAACAGCTGCATAGAGTCAACAAATAATGTACATTCCATTTTCAAAGTGAATGCTGAAAAGCGATCAGTCATACCTTTCACCTCTTCATGTGATGTAATTTCAAACGAAAAAATCAACAACAAAAAAAACCCCAAACCTATCAGTTCATTTCATGGTGACAGTCATACCTTTCTCCGCTTTAAATACTGTAATCTTAATTTAAAAACAGCAATAAAAAACGATCAGTTCATTTCATGATGACAGTCATAATCTCCTCCTCTTTTTATGATGTAATTTGGAAAAAAACAAAAAAAAACAAACCCCGATCAGTTTATTTCATGATGACAATAAATCACACCATTCTCTTATGGATGCTGTAATAAAAAATAAAAAATATACACCTGTATTGGGGGGTGTGGGGGTGGGTGTGCTTGTGCACGGCATTCACATGTTTGATGTACAGGAAAGACAGTGAAAAACTGTATGGATGGAAATATCAATGTGATCACAATAATAAGCTGCCACAGATATTCTGATAGATCATGTACACACACACACACACGCTCTCACACAAAGGCTCACACACTTCACATGCAGGGGCCCACACACACACTATCACACACACACACACACAACTGATGTCTTGTGAACATCAAACCATTTCGAGTCATACATGCACACAGTCTTTCACTCACTCTCATGCATGTGTGCACACACGCACACATCCACGCACACATCCACACACACCTACTAGGTGACTTGTGAACATCAAACAATTTGGAGTCATACATACAGAGGTTCACTCACTCGCTCTAATGAATGTGTGTACATGTACACACACACACACACAGAGGTACATTGAGCACATGCATAAATTTGTTTCAGAAACAACGCAGGCCCTGCGAGCACACAGACACACCAAGCACATGCATAAATTTGTCTCAAAAACACCATAGGCCCTACACATACACACACACACTCACTCTCTCTCTCATTTATATGCAGACCAAGTAAGTTTCGGTTAGTATTACTTCTGTCTTCTACAAATGATAACGTTTTTTTCAAATCTTGCCATATTTATCTATAAGTCATTAAAACGACGGAGATTCATGATTGGTTAAAGAGAATAGAGCTTTGAGCATACACGTTGTAAGATTATATTCATATGCAAATCTGTTCTTACAAAATATGTAATCACCCCTTCAAATGGGGCCATGGCCTTATTGAATAAACTTTCGTTTCATTTCTCATTTTTTGCGTATATGTTTGTGTGTCTCTTAGAACAACGGCAGGTATGTAAGTTGGCCAAAGTGCTAATGTCTTCACCATTGGAAAATAAAGATGCTTTCATTCATTCTCTCTCTCTCACAGACATCCTTTGTACACAGGGAAAGAATCCACCTACATATGTATACACACCCAGGACCACACACACACACACAAGTTTATGCACAGGAAAAAAAACCCACCATCCACCAATAAATACACTCCAAGAACCACACACCCTTCATACACGAAAAAAACAAAAACACCATCCACCAAAAAATACACATCAAGATACACACACACACCACATACACGCACAAACACACCACAACAAACACACCACAACAACACACACACACAAACACACCACAACACACACACACAGCATTACACTGCAGTCATGAGAGGACACTAAAGCTGGTTCACCAGATACATTTCATTCACAGAGCTGCCAGATACTGTGTACATTTTGTGTATGTAACAGAATGAACACCACATACTGCTGAACAAAGAGAAAGACAGAGAGATAATGTGTGTGTGTTTGTGTGCCCATGTGTGTTTATGTTTGTGTGCGTGTGTGTGTGTGCACGAGTGTGTGTCTCGTGTGCGTGTGAGAGTGTGTGTGTGTGCACGCATGTGTGAGATAGATACAAATCATTCAGTGATGCAGTCTATGCCATTCATGATATGATCTAACATTCAAATGGTTACATTTCTGAAGTTAGCTATTTAAAGATAACATTATACATTCTAAAATATTTCTGAAAACATTTTTAAAATCCTTACCTTCCTTTTCCGTTTGAAGAACTGACAGCAAAAATCAGTGTTACACTGATATAAAACCGGATAAAACCCAATCAAATAAAATGAAAGTGAAATCACCTGACGAGACCCATTCTCCAATCAGACAAATACAAAAGTTCTCTGTCCCTCATTTCTAAGGGCAAGATCTTTGGACAGAAGAAGAACTGAAAACATTTCATCCTGTCATCATGTACACACCTCATCCTGTTACCATGTCCAAAGTGAAATGCTCAACATCAACTTGACAATTTCCTGAGATCATTCAAACCACTCCCTTCACCAACAAGCAAACAGACTAAACAATCAATCGCCACGTAAAACGGGTCATTTCACTGATGCCATTTGCTTGCATGAAAGAAACAACTCTGAATGGATGTCACAGTTTCTGACTCTCTCATGAAATACTCCAGCCCTCCAGTGGCCATATATTCTCATGGTCTTTGCATTTCAATGCACTGCACAAGGCTCTGTGCAATAATACAGTCTGTGAGAACAATGTATTCTTGTCTCTCTGTGATAAGGACAAAGGCAAAACACTGTGTTCTTGTCTCTCTGTGATAAGGACAAAGCAAAACACTTTACACTGGACTCTTACTGATGTCAAACCAGTGTTGGTGAAAAAAGGTCTATCTTTGTGATAAGGACAAAGGCAAAACACCGTGTTCTTGTCTCTGTGATAAGGACAAAGCAAAACACTTTACACTGGACTTTTACTGATGTCAAACCAGTGTTGGTGAAGAAAGGCCCATCTCTGTGATAAGGACAAAGGCAAAACACTGTGTTCTTGTCTCTCTGTGATAAGGACAAAGCAAAACACTTTACACTGGACTTTTACTGATGTCAAACCAGTGTTGGTGAAAAAAGGTCTATCTTTGTGATAAGGATAAAGGCAAAATGTGTGTTCATGTCTCTGTGATAAGGACAAAGGCAAAACACTGTTCTTGTCTCTGTGACAAGGACAAAGGTAAAACACTGTGTTCTTGTCTCTCTGTGATAAGGACAAAGGCAAAACACTGTTCTTGTCTCTGTGATAAGGACAGAGGTAAAACACTGTGTTCTTGTCTCTCTGTGATAAGGACAAAGGCAAAACACTGTTCTTGTCTCTGTGACAAGGACAAAGGTAAAACACTGTTCTTGTCTCTCTGTGATAAGGACAAAGGCAAAACACTGTTCATGTCTCTATGAAAAGGACAAAGGCAAAACACTTTGTTCTTGTCTCTCTGTGATAAGGACAAAGGTAAAACAGTGTTCTTGTCTCTGTGATAAGGGCAAAGGTAAAACACTGTGTTCCTGTGTGTGATAAGGGCAAAGGCAAAACACCGTGTTCTTGTCTGTGTGATAAGGACAAAGGCAAAACACTGTGTTCACGTCTCTGTGATAAGGACAAAGGCAAAACACTGTGTTCTTGTCTGTGTGATAGGGACAAAGGTAAAACACTGTTCTTGTCTGTGTGATAAGGGCAAAGGCAAAACACTGTGTTCTTGTCTGTGTGATAAGGACAAAGGCAAAACACTGTGTTCACGTCTCTGTGGTAAGGACAAAGGCAAAACACTGTTCTTATATCCATCAAATGAAATCATTTATATAAATACTATCTCACAAAATTCTGTGTTCATAAATGTTATCGATTAAATATCTTATTTGTGAAGAACATGAGATGTCAACTGGTTTCATGTCTGCATTCCTCAGTCCATATTGCTTTCCTTCATTCAATAAAAATAGGATGTTTGATTGAAATGTGTCTTTGCATTCCATGGCCACAGAAATGCATATTGGGAAAGGGATATCTGAAATGCATAATTATTAGCTTGACTTGATACACTTTCAAGTGTTGGCCACATCAAAGTACTTACACCCTATAAGGCAAACAAAAAGGATTTTACGAAACGTCACAAAGACACTGAGTTGAATGGAAGAATCTGATTTGTGGATAGGTCCTTTGACATCTTTCACAATCACATAATCAGTCTTGATTCATGATAAGACCATAAAAAACATGAAACACACACACACACACACACTCTCTCTCTCTCTCTCTCTCTCCTCTCTCTCACACATTAATGCATTCTGGCAAAGATTATTAAAAACAAAAAAACACTCATCTACAAGATGCATAAAATCACTGATAAAAAAAAAAAGAAGCTGCAACTGGAAGTTCCGCCATCAATGGTCAAATCAAACTATTTCATCTGGTAAGCACAACAAAGACCACATCAACAAGTTCAGTTCAGACAAACTGAACATTTATAAGGCAAGTCTACCTTCCAGTGATTCGCCCTTCTGTTTCACACCATTCAATAACCGTTTCCTGGCCACCATCGATCAATGAGTTATGTCCAGTTATTCCACATCACTTTACTTAAAACATGTGGATTTGTATCATCATTTAAACATTCTATTCAAGCTCAGTTTCAATCCCAAACAATATGCCACAATGCACAGCTTGCTGTCTTGCAAAAAATAAAATAGATAAATAAACAATTAAATCTTAATAATAGCCATGAATTTATCATTTTAATTACATAAAACACCATTTTTGTCCGTGCCACTTCACACACACACACACACAGATGTATAATAAATTATAGCCTTCAGGCAACAGCCCTGTAAATCATGGTCAAAAACAGTTTTGAGCCTTTGGTTTTACACCATTTGGGGATATTATCCAAACTCAATAAATGGCACAATTCTCATTTCCAAGTTAGTTTTTTTGTTGTTGTTGGTTTGGGGGTTTTTTTTTTTGGGGGGGGGGAGGGGTTGGGGTTTTTTCTTACAACAATAAAAAAAAAAAAGTTTGCTTTGGAATAACTTCTGTGCCAAAACGGTACTACCAGCAGTCCACATCAGGATAAGTTATGAAATTCAAAATCAATGGATTTGACAGTAAATACTGATGCTAAAAGTATATCATAAAGAGCTGATATTTCTCCAGCTGAATAAATCTGGACTTTTTACTAAAACAAAAACAAACAAACAAAAAACAACAATCACCGGTAATGTAAAAGTGGATTTACTTGCTAAGATCCTACTGTTGAAAATAAACCCAGTTTTCATGGCAGTTTTCAGTCTAATTTTCCAAGTCTATGAAACTCACTCTCTCCTTCTCTCTCTCTCTCTCACACACCTGTGTATGTAAATCTCACACCTGTGTATGTAAATCTCTCACACCTGTGTATGTAAATCTATCTCACCTGTGTATGTAAATCTCTCACACCTGTGTATGTAAATCTATCTCACCTGTGTATGTAAATCTCTCACACCTGTGTATGTAAATCTCTCTCACCGACTCCTTCCCCTCCCACCACCCCTCTCTTTCATGCACCATTTCACCTAATAATAAACCAGAATATTTTTCTGGGGTGACTTTTAACCCATAACCGTTTTCACTAAGCCAAGGGAAAAAGAATTCCAACATATAAACCCTCCCACACAACAAATTGGGGGGTGGGGGTGGGGGGGAAGAAGAAAGAAAAAAAGCTCAGTCCAAACCAACCAACCAACCAACACACCAGACAAGCAAGCAGGCAGCCAGCCGTGCAGCGGAACAGTCCGGATCATCGTACGGAAAGAGGCGGAAGAACAAAGCTCAAAACAGAAAGAGCAAGTCAACTAATGTCAATGCGATCCACAACATCCAAACTCCCAAACATTCTACACGCCGCCAAAGATATTCACTTAGCAGTGCTGTTACTGTGATTTGTTTAGACATTACCTGGACATGAGCTATTCCATAACTGACAATCCAGTAACCATTCTCAGAATAGACATTTCCTTTGGTAGCATTATTCCTTTGATCATTCTAACATTCTCCAAACCTTAGCTGTTCTATAATTGACAATCCATTACCCTTTATGGCATAGACATTTCCCTTGGTAGCACTATTCCTTTGATCATTTAACATTCCCCAAACCTTAGCTATTCCATAATTGACAATACATTACCCTTTATGGCATAGACATTTCCCTTGGTAGCACTATTCCTTTATCATTTTCACATTCCCCAAACCTTAGCTATTCCATAATTGACAATCCAGTACCCTTTACGGCATTGACATTAACCTTGGTAGAACTATTCCTTTGATCCTTTTGACATCCCTCCAACCTAAAGCTATTCTATAATTGACAATCCATTACCCTTTATGGCATAGACATTTCCCTTGGTAGCACTATTCCTTTGATCATTTTAACATTCCCCCAAACTTAGCTATTCCATAATTGACAATCCATTACCCTTTATAGCATAGACATTTCCCTTGGTAGCACTATTCCTCTGTTCATTTTGACATTCCCTCAATATTAGTTAGATTCCATGACTGACAATCCATTAACTCATATGGCACTGACATTCCCTTGGTAGCACTATTCCTTTGATCATTTTGACATCCCCCAACCTTAGCTGTTCTATAATTGACAAACCATTACCTCATATGGCACTGACATTTCCCTTGGTAGCACTATTCCTTTGATCATTTTGACATTCCCCAAACCTTAACTGTTCTATAATTGACAATACATTACCCTTTATGGCATAGACATTTCCCTTGGTAGCACTATTCCTTTGATCATTTCAACATTCCCCCAACCTTAACTGCTCTATAATTGACAATCCATTACCCATTATGGCACAGACATTTCTCTTGGTAGCACTACTCCTTTGATCATTTTGACATTCCCTAAACATTAGCTACTCCATAATTATAATACTCTAAAAGGTTCCCCTCTTGACACAAGATATTCCCTTGGCATCACTATTCCTTTGATCATCAAATCAACCCTTGACATAACCATTTCCCTTAACCGTTTCAATATTCCCTTGACATTTGCTGTTCCATGACTGAAACTTGACACTTGATATTTGCTTGGCCACATGGAAGCAGTTCCTAGTTTTCCTGGTGTTCTCTGATACTACCAAGCATTGAGATTTTCTCTTTATACCTGATGGCACTTGACATTCCATGAATAACACAGAAATTCCATTAAAAATACTTGACAATCCTTTGATCCAGTAAACATCCCTGAGGGTGCCATGCATTCCCTTGATGACACTAGGTATGCTTTGTATGATACTAAATATTCTCTTTTTTATATTAGATATTCCCTTCATGACAAAAGCTATTTCGGTTATGACACTATTGTTTCCCTTTGATGACACCAGCTATATTCTTTCTAGTAACACTAAATATTCCCTTTATAAAACTACCTATTTGCATTATTCCTTTTCAAACACTTGCTATTCCCTATAGGCTAAATGACACTCAGTATTTCCTTTATGACAACTGGTAATCCCTTTTCGACACTAGTTATTCCCTTCATGGGCATGTTATTCCTCTCACTGGTTATTCCCTTTATGACACTTGGTGACAGGCCTAGACATTGCTCCTCCCCCCCCCCCCCCCCCCCCCCCGCCCAGTCCTCCCAACCCATTCCCCTATATTCCTCGATATATCCTCAATAATACTCTGTGCTTCTCAATGACGTAGACATCCCCTCAATGACCCAAAGCATTACCGGTTTGGGTTCTGGAATTCCAGTAGTGGCCTCTGAAGGTGTGTCAAGGACTGAAGACTTCCCTTGATGTCAGGTGGATGCTCACAGATGCTGCAAATGATCCCCAACTTCATAATGATAAAAAGAAAACAACAGAACACGTCACCATAACATCATGCCACATCACCAACACTCAAACCATGAGCACAAATTCTTGTCCACAGTCCAAGGTGTGTACAAAAATCAGCCGCCTGTTGTGGTGCTGGGCGCTGTATCTTCGGCAAAAATTGAGATGTAATAGGAGAGGTACCAGGTCCTTGGCAAGTTTCTTCTCTCTGTAATTAGCTCTTGTCCCAGAGGTTTCCTACCTAAGTCCACACAGCACAAGGAAGAATGTTCATCCACAGCATTCACATGGAAAAAAAACAGAAGCTGCTCTTTCATTCTTTTGTCTGTGAAAAACGTGTATTTGGGGAAGGTGTTGTATCTGAGTGTTTTGTGAAGTGAGTCACTGGTGTGTGTGTGTGTGTGTGTGTGTGTGTGTGTGTGTTTGTGTGCGTGTGAATGTGTGTTTGTGTTATATATCATGTCTATACCACATTATTGTGCATCCTTGTGCACATGCGCACACACACACATGCACCTTGCTGCACACCCACTTAACCACCCACCCACATTCACTGAAATCCGCCAACCGGCTGTGCACACCAAGGCAGCAGTGTTGATCCAGAGAAGAGCAGTACCACGGTCTTTGAAGGACTGGTCATGAATGCTGCCACCCTCTGGCACAGTGCAGACAGGGGGCAGACCCACACTGAACAATGACACAGGAGAACAAACACCCACAGTGAACAGTGACAGGACAGACACCCACACTGAACAGTGACACAGGGAGACAGACACCCACACTGAACAGTGACACAGGGAGACAGACACACACACTGAACAGTGACACAGGGAGACAGACACCCACACTGAACAATGACACAGGGAGACAGACACCCACACTGAACAATGACACAGGTAGACAGACACCCACACTGAACAGTGACACAGGACAGACACCCACACTGAACAGTGACACAGGGAGACAGACACCCACACTGAACAATGACACAGGTGGACAGACACCCACACTGAACAGTGACACTGGTAGACAGACACACACACTGAACAATGACACAGGGAGACAGACACCCACACTGAACAGTGACACAGGTAGACAGACACCCACACTGAACAGTGACACAGGGAGACAGACACCCACACTGAACAATGACACAGGTAGACAGACACCCACACTGAACAATGACACAGGGAGACAGACACCCACACTGAACAATGACACAGGGAGACAGACACCCACACTGAACAATGACACAGGTAGAAAGACACCCACACTGAACAATGACACAGGGAGACAGACACCCACACTGAACAATGACACAGGGAGACAGACACACACACTGAACAGTGACACAGGGAGACAGACACACACACTGAACAATGACACAGGTAGACAGACACCCACACTGAACAATGACACAGGGAGACAGACACACACACTGAACAGTGACACAGGGAGACGGACACACACACTGAACAGTGACACAGGTGGACAGACACCCACACTGAACAATGACACAGGTAGACAGACACCCACACTAAACAGTGACACAGGGAGACAGACACACACACTGAACAATGACACAGGGAGACAGACACCCACACTGAACAATGACACAGGGAGACAGACACACACACTGAACAGTGACACAGGGAGACAGACACACACACTGAACAATGACACAGGTAGACAGACACCCACACTGAACAATGACACAGGGAGACAGACACACACACTGAACAGTGACACAGGGAGACGGACACACACACTGAACAGTGACACAGGTGGACAGACACCCACACTGAACAATGACACAGGTAGACAGACACCCACACTAAACAGTGACACAGGGAGACAGACACACACACTGAACAATGACACAGGGAGACAGACACCCACACTGAACAATGACACAGGGAGACAGACACCCACACTGAACAATGACACAGGGAGACAGACACCCACACTGAACAATGACACAGGGAGACAGACACCCACACTGAACAGTGACACTGCTGGGGATTTGGTCTCCAGGCTATTCCCATCTCCAAGGTTTCTGGCCTCCTGATCTCCAGAGGACTCTGATCTCCAAAAGACCCTGATCTGGGGATCCGGTCTCCTGGAGATTCTGATCTCCAGAGGATTTTGATCTCCACAGGATCTCCAGAGGATTGTGATCTCCTGGGAATTCTGATCCCCAGAGGGATTTGGTCTCCTTGTGTCTCCCATAAGCTGATGGGGCCACTGTAAAACGGTACCTGAAATGACATGCCACGCACCTGTCCCACTAAAAGGCCACACTCAACAGAAGAGGCAACGTCACAAGCTATGAAGACAGTATACCAGTGCAGGGCAGTGGAAGTATGATATCTGCACATGTCAGGAATCACTGCACTTGACTGACGATACTGTGAGATAGTGTCCCATGCAACGCTGGTCACATGATGGCAATGACCAATCATACAGCTTGGGTGCAGTCACATGATACCAATGACCAATCATACAGGTTGGGTGCAGTCACATGATACCAATGACCAATCATACAGGTTGGTGGCAGTCACATGATACCAATGACCAATCATAGGTTGGTGGCAGTCACATGATACCAATGACCAATCATACAGGCTGGGGTCTGTCACATGATACCAATGACCAATCATACAGGTTGGTGGCTGTCACATGACGGCAATGTCCAATCATTCAGGTTGGAGGCTGTCACATGATGGCAATGACCAATCATACAGCTTGGGTGCAGTCACATGATACCAATGACCAATCATACAGGTTGGGTGCAGTCACATGATACCAATGACCAATCATACAGGTTGGTGGCAGTCACATGATACCAATGACCAATCATACAGGCTGGGGTCTGTCACATGATACCAATGACCAATCATACAGGTTGGTGGCTGTCACATGACGGCAATGTCCAATCATTCAGGTTGGAGGCTGTCACATGATGGCAATGACCAATCATACAGGTTGAGTGCAGTCACATGATACCAATGACCAATCATACAGGTTGGTGGCTGTCACATGATGGCAATGACCAATCATTCAGGTTGGAGGCTGTCACATGATAGCAATGACCAATCATACAAGTTGGAGACTGTCACATGATACCAACTGAATTCCTGTTGGGAAGAAATATTCTGTCAGGAGGCTGGTGTCCTGTATGAAAGCAAACATTTGGCAGTGGTAACAATGACATCCTACCACAAGCACTTGGCAGTGGTAACACTGACACCCATTGACAAGCACTTGGCAGTGGTAACACTGACATCCTATGAGTGATAACGTTGACTGGCAGTGGTAAAAATGACACCCTATCACATCAGGAAGGGTGAACCTGACATGGAGCCAACCCGTTGCTGACGCAGCAGTCACATGATGTGAACAGCCAATCCTGTGGGGGTGAGGGCAGAGGTCACATGATGTGAACAGCCAATCATGTGAGGGTGAGGACAGGGGTCACATGATGTGAACAGCCAATCCTGTGGGGGTGAGGGCAGGGGTCACATGATGTGAACAGCCAATCCTGTGGGGGTGAAGGCAGGGGTCACATGATGTGAACAGCCAATCCTGTAGGGGTGACAGCAGGGTCACATGATGCGGGGAACGAAGGAGGTGGTGTGGGAGGAGGAGGTGGTGGTGGAGAAGGGTAAGGTCTGTGGCTGGCTGCCTGCCTGCCGGTTGTGGACGTGCTGCAACACAACGCACAGCGTCACCATCACCATAGCAACACAGCACAATGCGTCACCATCACCATAGCAACACAGCACAATGCGTCACCATCACCATAGCAACACAGCACAATGCGTCACCATCACCATAGCAACACAACACACTGCGTCACCATCGCCACAGCACAATGCGTCACCATCACCATAGCAACACAACACACAGCGTCACCATCACCATAGCAATACAACACACAGCGTCACCATCACCATAGCAACACAACACACTGCATCACCATCACCATAGCAACACAGCACAATGCATCACCATCATCATAGCAACACAACACACTGCGTCACCATCACAACAACACAGTGTCACCATCATCATAGCAACACAACACACAACATCTCCATCACCACAGCAACAAAACACAGTGTCACCTTCACCAAAGCAACAACACATACAGTGTCACCACAGAAGGCAACGTCACCATCACCATAGCAACAACACACAAGGCGTCACCATCACCATAGCAACACAATACACATGGTGTCACCACAAGAGGCAATGTCACCATCACCATAGCAACACAACACACACAGTGAATACAAATACATGAATACACAAACTTCATTGTCTATACTCTGGTACACAGACTTTCTTTCTGGCAGCAGCACAAGTTCAACATGAAACATCATCACCATAGGAGGCACCATCACCATCACCATAGCAACACAACACACACAGCATCACCACAGGAGGCACCATCACCATAGCAACTCAAGACACAGGGTCACCTTAGCAGGCAAAGTCACCATCACCATAGTAAGGACAGTCATCATGGCGATGAAATGATGATGGAAGAAATGATGATGACAACAGCCACAAACATAAACATAATAGAATCATTGTAACCATGGTTAAAAAAACAAACAAAACCCCCCCAAAAAAAACCCAAAAAAACAGCCCATGGTAAAGTGGTTAGTGCCACACAGTGATGACTGGGACGATGAAGGTTCAAGTCCCTGCACATGTGGCTCCTGCACAGAACTGAGTGTTCCATGGGCTCAATGGAAGACTGGGATGGGATCACACAGTCATGTATCACCCACTTCACTGATCCATCCTTTGGAGTGTTAAGCAAATCTCCTGACCCACACTGCAGGTATCTGTATCTCTTGGGCCTGGTCAATGCCAGGATATAGTATGAAAGGAAGCATAGAGTAAAGCCTTGTCATGTGGTCCTAAACTAAAACAGACCATAGAAACATCAACATCCTCCTCTATCATGAGAACAGAAAAAATGGTCCCAGATTCTGTGGCTTTCATGGGGACCTATCATGAGAACAGAAAAAATGGTCCCAGATTCTGTGGCTTTCATGGGGACCTCAGTTTTGACCTCCCTTCACTTCCATGTTTAGGGTGAGTTCCTGTCAATGCCTTAGTGTCTACTGATTCCTGGGAGACTGTCATGGAGGGATTGTCACTGGGGAGGACTTCACTGGAGGGATTGTCACTGGGGGGGATTGTCACTGGGGGGATTGTCACTGGGGGGACTGTCATTGGGGGGACTGTCACTAGAGAGGACTTCATTGGAGGGATTGTCATTGGGGGGGATTGTCACTGGGGGGATTGTCACTGGGGCGACTGTCATTGTGAGGACTGTCATTGGGGGGACTGTCATTGGGGGGACTGTCACAGGGGGGACTGTCACTGGGGGGATTGTCATTGGGGGGGATTGTCACTGGGGGGACTGTCATTGTGAGAACTGTCATTGGGGGGACTGTCACTGGGAGGAACTGTCACTGGGGGGAACTGTCACTAGGGAACTGTCATGGGGGGACTATCACTGGGGGGATTGTCATTGGGGGGGATTGTCACTGGGGGGAACTGTCATTGGGGAACTGTCACTGGGGGGACTGTCACTGGGGGGATTGCCATTGGGGGGAACTGGTCATTGGGGGTGGGGGACTGGTCATTGGGGAGTGGGGGTGACTGGTCATTGGGGTGACTGGTCATTGGGGGGTGGGGGTGGCTGGTCATTGGGGTGACTGGTCATTGGGGAGTGGGGGTGACTGGTCATTGGGGTGACTGGTCATTGGGGGGTGGGGGTGACTGGTCATTGGGGTGACTGGTCATTGGGGGGTGGGAGTGACTGGTCATTGGGGTGACTGGTCATTGGGGGGTGGGGGTGACTGGTCATTGGGGGGATTGTCATTGGGGGGACTGGTCATTGGGGGGAACTGGTCATTGGGGGGACTAGTCATTGGGGGGGACTGTTATTGGGGGGGGAGACTGTCGGGGGGGGGGGGGGCTGTCATTGGGGGGGGACTGTCACTGGGGGGGAGGGGGGACTGTCACTGGGGGAGCGGGGGGGACTGTCACTGGGGGACTGTCATTGGGGGGGGGGACTGGTCATTGGGGGGACTGTCATGGGTGACTGTCATTGGGGGACTGTCAGTGGGGGGACTGTCGTTGGGGGACTGTCGTTGGGGGCTGTCATTTGGGGGACTGTCGTTGGGGACTGTCATTTGGGGGACTGTCATTTGGGGGACTGTCGTTGGGGGGACTGTCATTTGGGGGACTGTTGTTGGGGACTGTCATGTGGGGGACTGTTGTTGGGGACTGTCATTTGGGGGACTGTTGTTGGGGGGACTGTCATTTGGGGGACTGTCGTTGGGGACTGTCATTTGGGGGACTGTTGTTGGGGGGACTGTCACTGGGGGACTGTCGTTGGGGACTGTCATTTGGGGGACTGTCATTTGGGGGACTGTCATTTGGGGGACTGTTGTTGGGGACTGTCATTTGGGGGACTGTTGTTGGGGGACTGTTGTTGGGGGGACTGTCGTTGGGGACTGTCATTTGGGGGACTGACGTTGGGGGACTGTCGTTGGGGACTGTCATTTGGGGGACTGTCGTTGGGGACTGTCATTTGGGGGACTGTCGTTGGGGGACTGTTGTTGGGGACTGTCATTTGGGGGACTGTCGTTGGGGGACTGTTGTTGGGGGGACTGTCACTGGGGGGGACTGTCATTGGGGGTATCTGTAATGGGGGGGGGTAGGGGGGAGCAGGGGAACTGTCATTGGGTGGATGACAATGCTGGACGGCTGTCATTGGGGGAAAGGGGGACTGTCATTTGGCGGGGGGAGATGGGTGGAGGGGGGATTTATTGGGGGTGGCGGGGGCACTGTCATGGGGGAGGGGAGAGGGGGACTGTTATTGCGGGGCTGTCACTGGGGGGAAAGGGGGATGGTCACTGGGGGGGCATGTCAAAGAGACGCACCACTGGATGTAAGGCCTGTTATAGACTGAGGAGATACCTGCCATGCCTCTCAAATCCCAGTTGGTAATACACCTCAAGTGACCATGGGATTATCATTAACAGATTTACCATTGTGAAAAAAAAACCCAAGAAAAACCAATGATTCATGTCACCTGGTAGTCAGAGGAGGAGGCCATGGAAGATGATGATGTGGTGGTGGTGGTGGTGGTGGTGGTGGCAGGGATCATGACTCTCAATCGCTTGGCAGGTGGAGGGTTGTGTCCTGACGACTGGTCCCCTCCCCCACACTGCCCCCCTCCTCCACCCGCACCACCCTGCTACTGACACATCACATCACGTCACATCACCAGTCACCTCCCTGCTACTGACACATCACATCACGTCACATCATCACCAGTCACCGCCCTGCTACTGACACATCACATCACATCATCACCAGTCACCACCCTGCTACTGACACATCACGTCACCAGTCACCACCCAGCTACTGACACATCACATCACCACCCAGCTACTGACACATCACATCGCATCATCACCAGTCACCACCCAGCTACTGACACATCACATCGCATCATCACCAGTCACCACCCTGCTACTGACACATCACATCATCACCAGTCACCGCCCTGCTACTGACACATCACATCGCATCATCACCAGTCACCGCCCTACTACTGACACATCACATCATCACCAGTCACCGCCCTGCTACTGACACATCACATCACCAGTCACCTCCCTGCTACTGACACATCACATCATTACCAGTCACCTCCCTGCTACTGACACATCACATCACATCGCCAGTCACCTCCCTGCTACTGACACATCACATCACCAGTCACCGCCCTGCTACTGACACATCACATCGCATCATCACCAGTCACCACCCTGCTACTGACAAATCACATCACCACCAATCACCTCCCTGCTACTGACACATCACATCACATCACATCACCACCAGTCACCTCCCTGCTACTGACACATCACATCACATCACCAGTCACCTCCCTGCTACTGACACATCACATCACATCACCAGTCACCACCCTGCTACTGACACATCACATCACCACCCTGCTACTGACACATCACATCACATCACATCACCAGTCACCACCCTGCTACTGACAACACATCACCAGTCACCTCCCTGCTACTGACATCACATCACATCACCAGTCACCACCCTGCTACTGACACATCACATCACCAGTCACCGCCCTGCTACTGACACATCACATCACATCACCAGTCACCGCCCTGCTACTGACACATCACATCACATCACCAGTCACCGCCCTGTTACTGACACACCACATCACATCACCTCCCTGCTACTGACACATCACATCACCAGTCACCTCCCTGCTACTGACACATCACATCACATCACATCACATCACCAGTCACCTCCCTGCTACTGACACATCACATCCACCGCGGCAACCCATAGGAGAAGTAAGACAGGGAACATTCATCAACTATACCCTCCACACTGACACCTGTTTTACCTGAGTCAACCCCGTTAGGAAGCAAGACAGGAAGCAACAATCGTCAGCTGTACCCTCCACACCGACACACCTGTTTTACCTGAGTCAACCCCACTAGGAAGCAAGACAGAATACAACAATCGTCAGCTGTACTCTCCACACTGACACCACACCTGTTTTTACCTGAGCTTTGCTGGCAGTGTCCGCCTTGTCTTCATTTTCATCATCAGAAATAAATTCCCGTTTTGGGTACGGAATGGGGAGACCATCAAAGACGCTGAAACATAATCGTATACACACATTCACACAGAAACAGACACAAACACACACACACACACACACAGAAGCACGCATACACACACACACACACACACACACACACACACACACACACGCACGCACACACACACATGCACACACACACAATCACTGTATTGACAACTGCACCAGCTTTCTCTGATGATGATTAACCATTAAAATGCAAGAAAAGGTGTCAACCATGATGCTATGTATTTCTATTTTCATATGAACAATTTTCACAGACTCCAAGAACACCTACAGCTGAATTTGTACATGGAATATGATCAATCACAAAGCTAATGTTCTGAAAAGTTGTTACATGCATGCATGCACGCACATAGACAGAAATCATGCTGACAGATGATCTTTTTTTTTTTATTATACAAAATTCAAATAAGCAACCATTTTCAAACAAACCCTAAACTGTGGTAAATTTCATTTGTTCCAATCTGTCCTGTTTGAAATAAGCTTTATTTGTCATGTTGCTGCCTGATATGCCAGAGACACAATGGGCAGCAGGTTTATTGATCATACACTGCAGGAGGAATGCAAGCAGCAGCTTATAATGATAATATTTGTATTTGTATTTCTTTTTATCACAACAGAATTTGCTGTGTGAAATTCAGGCTGCTCTCCCCAGGGAGAACGCGTCGCTACACTACAGTGCCACCCATTTTGGGGGTATTTTTTCCTGCCTGCAGTTTTATTTGTTCTTCCTATCGAAGAGGATTTTTTCAACAGAATTTTGCCAGGAACAACCCATTTGTTGCTGTGGGTTCTTTTACGTGCGCTAAGTGCATGCTGCCCATGGGACCTCGATTTATCATCTTATCCGAATGACTAGCGTCCAGACCACCACTCAAGGTCTAGTGGAGGGGGGGAGAAAATATCGGCAGCTGAGCCGCGATTCAAACCAGCGCGCTCAGATTCTCTCGCTTCCTAGGCGGATGCGTTACCACTAGGCCATCACTCCAGTGGACGAGAGATTCCTAAAGCATGGATGGAAAACAAAAACAACAAGAGAGGCAAGGCCTTCAAGACTCACTTGTGATAAATTAAGTCCCCTAGCATTAATTACAGAGTAATCTCCCTTTTTTTACTATCTGCACCAAAATGTTTGCAAAATAAATAAAAATTCCATGCTTAGCAAAAGAAGTTCCTGTTTGAACAAAAAATGATAATAACGACTCCTCTTGTTGTTGTGTCAGAATAAGAGGTCAAAGTGCCAAGTTTAGAGAATACAAAAAATATAAATATAACAGTAAATGCAGTTTGCATATAATTAGGCTTCTTTTTTTATTTTTTTGTGCCCATCCCAGAGGTGCAATATTGTTTTAAACAAGATGACTGGAAAGAACTGAATTTTTCCTATTTTTATGCCAAATTTGGTGTCAACTGACAAAGTATTTGCAGAGAAAATGTCAATGTTAAAGTTTACCATGGACACACACACACACACACACACACAGACAACTGAACACCGGGTTAAAACATAGACTCACTTTGTTTACACAAGTGAGTCAAAAACATGAAGCAATGAGATCTAATATCAAAATATACACCCAATGATGATGATGATGATGATGATGACATTCATGAAACAATAATGACAATGACGATGACAAACAGTGACAGTGAAGGTGACTGGGGGCAGCACTCACTCAGTGCTGGGCAAAGGTTCCTCCAGGAAGTAGGCATCCTTCATGGCGTGTTCCGAGGTGATGCGCTTGGTGGGGTCCATGATCAGCAATCTCTGGAGCTACACCAACAATTCTCACCTCATGCCACAGCTACACCAACAATTCTCACCTCATACTGCAGCTACACCAACAATTCTCACCTCATACTGCAGCTACACCAACAATTCTCACCTCATGCCACAGCTACACCAACAATTCTCACCTCATGCCGCAGCTACACCAACCTCATCACTCACCTCATACTGCAGCTACACCAACCTCATCACTCTCACCTCATACTGCAGCTACACCAATCACACTCACCTCATGCCGCAGCTACACCAACCTCATCACTCTCACCTCATGCCGCAACTGCACCAACAATTTTCACCTCATACTGCAGCTGCACCAACAATTCTCACCTCATACTGCAGCTGCACCAACAATTCTCACCTCACGCCACAGCTGCACCAACAATTCTCACCTCATGCTGCAGCTGCACCAACAATTCTCACCTCATGCTGCAGCTGCACCAACAATTCTCACCTCATGCTGCAGCTGCACCAACAATTCTCACCTCATACTGCAGCTACACCAACAATTCTCACCTCATGCCACAGCTACACCAACCTCATCACTCTCACCTCATGCTGCAGCTACACCAACCTCATCAATCTCACCTCATGCCGCAGCTACACCAACCTCATCACTCACACCTCATGCTACATCTACACCAACCTCATCACTCTCACCTCATGCCACAGCTACACCAACCTCATCACTCACACCTCATGCTGCATCTACACCAACCTCATCACACTCACCTCATACTGCAGCTACACCAACCTCATCACTCTCACCTCATGCTGCAGCTACACCAACCTCATCACTCTCACCTCATACTGCAGCTACACCAACCTCATCACTCTCACCTCATGCTGCAGCTACACCAACCTCATCACTCTCACCTCATGCTGCAGCTACACCAACCTCATCACTCACACGTCATACTGTAGCTACACCAACCTCATCATTCATACCTCATGCTGCAGCTACACCAACTCTCACCTCACACACTACTGTTAACCACACACACACACACACACAGATGCACAGATACACACACACATATACACAGATACACACACACACACACACACACAAACAAACACACACACACAGACCACAAACTTAAAACTGCCAAACAAGTCATGACAAAGGACTGTGGCACTGACATGGTAGTTTTACTTACTAGATGGAATGCCTTGCCATCTGCCTTGACCTTGTGTTTTTCCATGTATTTCATCAGGGTACAGTTCATGTAGCTGCACAAACACACACACACACACACACGCACACATGCACACGCACAAAACTTAGACAAAACAATAAACTTACAAGATAACACTTATAAAGTAAGCCACACATGTACATATAATCCTGCACAACAACCAGCACAATCAATAACAAATGCTTCACTTCAAAGCAATCACATAATGACTCGCACGCCTAACACTCAATTCTCTCTCTCTCTCCCTATTACCAACATGAACTGTACACCTATCACCCACATGAACAAATAAACCTATCACCAACATGAACAGTACACCTATCACCCACATGAACCAGCACACATATCACCCACATGAACAGTACACCCATCACCCACATGAACAGTACACCTATCACCCACACCCATCCCCCACATGAACAGTACACCTATCTCACATGAACAGTACACCCATCACCCACATGAACAGTACATCTATCACACACATGAACAGTACACCTATCACCCACATGAACAGTAAACCAATCGCCCAAATGAACAGTACACCTATCACCCACCCATCACCCACATGAACGGTACACCCATCACCCACATGAACAGTACATCTATCACCCACATGAACAGTACACCCATCGCCCACATGAACAGTACACCTATCACCCACACCCATCCCCCACATGAACAGTACACCTATCTCACATGGACAGTACACCTATCTCACAAGAACAGTACACCCATCACCGACATGAACAGTACATCTATCACCCACATGAACAGTACACCCATCACCCACATGAACAGTACACCTATCACCCACATGAACAGTACACCTATCACCCACATGAACCATACACCCATCACCCACATGAACAGTACACCCATCACCCACATGAACAGCACACCTATCGCCCACATGAACAGTACACCCATCACCCACATGAACAGCACACCTATCGCCCACACCTATCACTGACTCTCTGAAACAATCTGTTCCACCCACACCCAACTACATCAATACTGTGCCACAAACTGTTCCACCCACCCACACCCCACCACATCATTTAAGAACAAGAAGGGAAATAATGTCTGATGCTGTACGGTGAACAGGAATTCCAAATCATTCTGCTGGTGCAGTCAGTGTTCTGCTTAACTCTTGTGTTTCCCAATGCATCATTCTTCCCTTTTACCTGCACCACTTGAAATCTTTCTGCATCATTCTTCCCTCTTACCTGGACCGCTTGAAGTCCTGCACCTCTTACCTGGACCGCTTGAAGACTTTCTGCATCATTCTTCCCTCTTACCTGCACCGCTTGAAGTCTTTCTGCATCATTCTTCCCTCTTACCTGCACCGCTTGAAGTCTTTCTGTGTCATTCTTCCCTCTTCCCTGCACGGCTTGAAGTCTTTCTGCATCATTCTTCCCTCTTACCTGCACCGCTTGAAGTCTTTCTGTGTCATTCTTCCCTCTTCCCTGCACGGCTTGAAGTCTTTCTGCATCGTTCTTCCCTCTTACCTGGACCGCTTGAAGTCTTTCTGCATCGTTCTTCCCTCTTACCTGCACGGCTTAGTCTTTCTGCATCATTCTTCCCTCTTACCTGGACCGCTTAAGTCTTTCTGCATCGTTCTTCGCTCTTACCTGCACCGCTTGAAGTCTTTCTGCATCATTCTTCCCTCTTACCTGCACCGCTTGAAGTCTTTCTGCATCGTTCTTCCCTCTTACCTGGACCGCTTGAAGTCTTTCTGCATCGTTCTTCGCTCTTACCTGGACCGCTTGAAGTTTTCTGCATCATTCTTCGCTCTTACCTGCACCGCTTGAAGTCTTTCTGTTTCATTCTTCCCTCTTACCTGGACCGCTTGAAGTCTTTCTGCATCGTTCTTCCCTCTTACCTGCACAGCTTAGTCTTTCTGCATCATTCTTCCCTCTTACCTGGACCGCTTAAGTCTTTCTGCATCGTTCTTCGCTCTTACCTGCACCGCTTGAAGTCTTTCTGCATCATTCTTCCCTCTTACCTGCACCGCTTGAAGTCTTTCTGCATCGTTCTTCCCTCTTACCTGGACCGCTTGAAGTCTTTCTGCATCGTTCTTCGCTCTTACCTGGACCGCTTGAAGTTTTCTGCATCATTCTTCGCTCTTACCTGCACCGCTTGAAGTCTTTCTGTTTCATTCTTCCCTCTTACCTGGACCGCTGAAGTCTTTCTGCATCATTCTTTCTTCATAGCTGGACTGCTGGAAGTCTTTCTGCATCATTCTTCACTCTTACCTGCACTGCTTGAAGTCTTTCTGCTTCGTTCTTCCCTCTTACCTGGACCGCTTGAAGTCTTTCTGCATCGTTCTTCCCTCTTACCTGCACTGCTTGAAGTCTTTCTGCATTGTTCTTCCCTCTTACCTGCACAGCTTGAAGTCTTTCTGCTTCGTTCTTCCCTCTTACCTGGACCGCTTGAAGTCTTTCTGCATCGTTCTTCCCTCTTACCTGCACTGCTTGAAGTCTTTCTGCATTGTTCTTCCCTCTTACCTGCACTGCTTGAAGTCTTTCTGCATCATTCTTCCCTCTTACCTGCACCGCTTGAAGTATTTCTGCTTCGTTCTTCCCTCTTACCTGGACCGCTTGAAGTCTTTCTGCTTCGTTCTTCCCTCTTACCTGCACCGCTTGAAGTCTTTCTGCATCGTTCTTCCCTCTTACCTGGACCGCTTGAAGTCTTTCATCAGCTGAGGGTGCTCTGGCATTTTGCGAATGTCCTCCCAGTCTCTGTCTGTCACAAACAACATAACACACTGACAGTCTCTGTCTGTCACAAACACCATAACATACTGACAGTGTCTGTCACAAACACCACAACACACTGACAGTGTCTGTCACAAACAACACAACACACTGACTGTCTGTCACAAACAACATAACACACTGACAGTGTCTGTCACAAATACCATAACACTGACAGTGTCTGTCACAAACACCATAACACTGACAGTGTCTGTCACAAACAACACAACACACTGACAGTCTGTCACAAACAACATAACACACTGACAGTCTCTGTCTGTCACAAACAACACAACACACTGACAGTGTCTGTCACAAACAACACAACACACTGACAGTCTCTGTCTGTCACAAACACCATAACACACTGACAGTGTCTGTCACAAACACCATAACACACTGACAGTGTCTGTCACAAACACCACAACACACTGACAGTCTGTCTGTCACAAACAACACAACACACTGACTGTCTGTCACAAACAACACAACACACTGACAGTCTCTGTCACAAACACAACAACACACTGACAGTCTCTGTCACAAACACCATAACACACTGACAGTGTCTGTCACAAACACAACAACACACTGACAGTCTCTGTCACAAACAACACAGTTTCAGTTTCAGTTTCAGTAGCTCAAGGAGGCGTCACTGCGTTCGGACAAAACCATATACGCTACACCACATCTGCCAAGCAGATGCCTGACCAGCAGCGTAACCCAACGCGCTTAGTCAGGCCTTGGGAAAAAAAAAAAAAAAAAAAAAAAAAAAAAAAAAACACACACACACAACCACACACACACAAAAAAAAAAAAAAAAAAAAAAAAAAAAAAAAAAAAACGGGGGAATAAATAATAGATAAGCTTGCATAAATAAATAAATAAATAAATAAATAAATAATAATTATAATATAGAAAAAGGTAGTAGTAATAATATTAGTAATACTAATAAAATGATAATAATAAAACATAAATAAATAAATAAATAAGACAACAATGGTGATAAATAAGCAAATAAATGTAAAAAATGAAGACACACATTCACACATACACCCACACATGCATAACAGAAATGCACCAGACATGCAGTTTCACATATATGAAAGCACAGTCAAATACAAACAACACAACACACTGACAGTCTATCACAAACACCACAACACACTGACAGTCTCTGTCACAAACAACATAACGCTGACATTCTCTGTCACAAACACCACAACACACTGACAGTGTCTGTCACAAACACCACAACACACTGACAGTGTCTGTCACAAACAACATAACACACTGACAGTCTCTGTCACAAACACCACAACACACTGACAGTCTCTGTCACAAACATCATAACACACTGACATTCTCTGTCACAAACACCACAACACACTGACAGTCTGTCACAAACACCACAACACACTGACAGTCTGTCACAAACACCACAACACACTGACAGTCTGTCACAAACACCACAACACACTGACAGTGTCTGTCACAAACACAACAACACACTGACAGTCTCTGTCACAAACACCACAACACACTGACAGTCTCTGTCTGTCACAAACAACATAACAAACTGACAGTCTGCCACAAACACAACACACTTACAGCTCTGTCTGTCACAAACACCATAACACACTGACAGTCTCTGTCTGTCACAAACAACATAACACACTGACATTCTCTGTCACAAACACCACAACACACTGACAGTCTGTCACAAACACCACAACACACTGACAGTCTGTCACAAACACCACAACACACTGACAGTCTCTGTCTGTCACAAACAACATAACAAACTGACAGTCTGCCACAAACACAACACACTTACAGCTCTGTCTGTCACAAACACCATAACACACTGACAGTCTCTGTCTGTCACAAACAACATAACACACTGACAGTCTGCCGCAAACACAACACACTTACAGCTCTGTCTGTCACAAACACCATAACAGGGGGTAGTGGGGAGGGGGTGGTCAGACAAGCGCAGATGACCCTGCCAGTCACCACACACCACAAGGAGAGGGGTTTGGGGGGTGGGGGTGGGGGGTCAGAGAAGAAATGTGAAGAGGGGATGTGTGAACAGGGTGGACTGCACTGCAGGAGACTACAGTGACAATCTGCACCAGGAAGTGGCAGTGGCCTCCCTTCATCTGCTGTGTGGATCAGTCCATTCCACAGGCATGGCCCTGATACATGCAGACTTTGGATCAGTCTATTCCACAGGCATGGCCCCGATTCATGCAGACTTTGGATCAGTCCATTCCACAAGCATGGCCCTGATTCATGCAGACTTCGGATCAGTCCATTCCACAGGCATGGCCCCGATTTATGCAGACTTCGGATCAGTTCATTCCACAAGCATGGCCCCAATTTATGCAGACTTTGGATCAGTCCATTCCACAGGCATGGCCCCGATTCATGCAGACTTTCATCTGCTGTATGGATCAGTCCATTCCACAGGCATGGCCCCGATTCATGCAGACTTTCATCTGCTGTATGGATCAGTCCATTCCACAGGCATGGCCCTGACACATGCAGACTTTCATCTGCTGTATGGATCAGTCCATTCCACAGGCATGGCCCCAATTCATGCAGACTTTGGATCAGTCCATTCCACAGGCATGGCCTTGATACATGCAGACTGAGATCTCCACTGAGGCAATTCTAGATATGCTGGCTCACCACAATACAGTGGTCAAAGTGAACCTCTTCAATGCCAGATCCTGTTCTCATGGCCCAAGGCCTGGGCAGGGTCACCCTGTGTCCCTGGATAAGCATGTACCAAAT
This sequence comes from Babylonia areolata, assembly GCF_041734735.1. Lineage (NCBI taxonomy): Eukaryota > Metazoa > Mollusca > Gastropoda > Neogastropoda > Buccinidae > Babylonia > Babylonia areolata. The sequence goes on from NC_134898.1 coordinate 16,907,851, forward strand.
GCAGTTTTTCCCCAGGATGGATCATCTGGTTGGCCCACGGCATACACAACTGCCATGCTCTCTTTGTTGTTTGAAAACCAGATGCGACGCAAATGTTTGAAACGGAACACCTGAGTTCATGACCCGTGTTTCAGTGACTTCCATACTCAGTGACTGGGAACATAAACTGCCTGTATCCTCAAGTGTGTGTTAGCCATAATAATATGTGTGCACAAGTCATTCTGACTTGAATATGAGAAAAACCTGATGTCTGTTGTTATTTTCAGACGGCTCTGTATGGTTTACTGATTATTCAGAACTGATATTCATGAACAAAAAACACTCATCTTTTTTTCTTTGTTTTTGTTTGGAAAAATGAAATGACTGACAAGTGTAACTTTTAGTCTACTAGTCACATTACTTGGATTTATTTTAACTTTACCTGTCAAAATAAACCCAGTGAGTTTGAACAGAGTGTTTTTCTTCATATCTGTATGTGTTCTCAAGTTGCTACCCATTTGGTTAACTTCGAAAACAGTAACAAATGGGCCATAATTGGCTAATTTGAAGTGAGGTGAAAATGGGCCACACCTGGATAGTTTAACTTGGAGTACCATGAAAGTGGGTCACACTCAGCTAACTTGGAGAACTGTGAAAATGGGTCACACTCAGCTAACTTGGAGAACTGTGAAAATGGGTCACACTCAGCTAACTTGGAGAACAGTGAAAATAGGTCAAAGTCAGCTAACTTGGAGAACAGTGAAAATGGGTCACACTCAGCTAAGTTGGAGAACAGTGAAAATGGGTCACACTCAGCTAAGTTGGAGAACAGTGAAAATGGGTCGCAGTCAGCTAACTTGGAGAACAGTGAAAATGGGTCACACTCAGCAAGCTTGTGCACACTCACTCACATGTACAAACACATACAGCATAGTTTCAAGGAGGTGTGAAGGCATGTGCACTAATCCATGTACACAAAAACCTCCCAGTGCCTGACCTACAATTTATCCCAACATGCTGGCTGGTCAGCCTTGAGAACCTACCCTAGGTTTGCACAAACTTTTCTTAACAAAAGAAAAAAAGAAGAAACAATCATAAAAACTGAACAAATAAATCAATATATTAAAGTACAATAAAGCAAAAGACACACAGAAGAAATTGATGAAATAAAAAAATTATTAAAAAAATTTAAAGGGCCACATTCAGTGTCTGTGCACACACATACAGACTCACACAAGCATGAAACTGCACTTACACAGAGACAGACTCTCTCTCTCTCTCTCTCTCTCTCACACACAATTTTTTTAAAAATGCACCCATACATGAACACTGCCCACGACATGAAGACAGCCCATAGCATGAAGACAGCCCATGACATGAAGACAGCACTGACCGTGAGGAAAGCCCATGACATGAAGACAACCCACAACACGAGGAAAGCCCATGATATGAGGAAAGCCCATGACATGAAGACAACCCACAACATGAGGAAAGCCCGTGACATGAAGACAGCCCATGATATGAAGACCGCCCACGACATGAAGACAGCCCATGACATGAAGACAGAAGACAGTACTGACCATGAGGAAAGCCCATGATATGAAGACCGCCCACGACATGAAGACAGCACTGACCGTGAAGAAAGCCCATTACATGAAGACAGCCCATGACATGAAGACAGCACTGACCGTGAGGAAAGCCCGTGACATGAAGACAGCACTGACCGTGAGGAAAGCCCATGACATGAAGACAGCACTGACCGTGAGGAAAGCCCATGACATGAAGACAGCACTGACCGTGAGGAAAGCCCGTGACATGAAGACAGCACTGACCGTGAGGAAAGCCCGTGACATGAAGACAGCACTGACCGTGAGGAAAGCCTATGACATGAAGACAGCACTGACCGTGAGGAAAGCCCATGACATGAAGACAGCACTGACCGTGAGGAAAGCCTGTGACATGAAGACAGCACTGACCGTGAGGAAAGCCCATGACATGAAGACAGCACTGACCGTGAGGAAAGCCCGTGACATGAAGACAGCACTGACCGTGAGGAAAGCCCATGACGTTAAAGATGCGGTCCAGCTGGTCGTGGTGATATGGGTTGCTGGTCTTGATGTCCTCCTGCCGGCAATGGAAGATGGGCTCTGATGTCAGGAGTTCAGCGAAGATGCACCCAATGGCCCAGATGTCTGCAAACATCATTGACAGCACTGAGACATACATACCTACCTCACAATCATACATATATGCCCACCCAAAACATACACATACCTACCTCACAATCATACATATATGCCCACCCAAAAATCACACATGCCTACGTCACAATCATACACATATACCCACTCAAAAATCACACATGCCTACTTCACAATCATACATATATAACCACCCAAAAATCACACATGCCTACGTCACAATCATACATATATGCCCACCCAAAACACACACATGCCTACCTCACAATTATACATATATACCCACCCAAAAATCACACATGCCTACCTCACAATTATACATATATGCCCACCCAAAAATTACACATGCCTACCTCACAATCATACATATATGCCCACCCCTAAATCATACATGCCTACCTCAATTATACATATATGCCTACCCCTAAATCATACATACCTACCTGACAATCATACATATATGCCCACCCAAAACACACACATGCCTACCTCACAATCACACATATATGCCCACCCAAAACTCATATTTGCCTCACAATCATACATATATGCCCACCCCTAAATCATACATACCTATGTCAATCATACATATATGCCCACCCCAAAATCATACCTACCTACCTCACAATCATACATATATGCCCACCCAAAACACACACATGCCTACCTCACAATTGTACATATATGCCCACCCAAAAATCACACATGCCTCACAATCATACATGTATGCCCGCCCAAAAATCATACATGCCTACCTCACAATTATACATATATGCCCATCCAAAACACACACATGCCTACCTCACAATCATACATATATGCCCACCCAAAACACACACATGCCTACCTCACAATCATACATATATGCCCACCCAAAAATCATAATGCCTACGTCACAATCATACATATATGCCCACCCCAAAATCATAACACATGCCTACCTCACAATTATACATATATGCCCACCCAAAACACACACATGCCTACCTCACAATTATACATATATGCCCACCAAAAATTATACATGCCTCACAATCACACATATATGCCCACCCAAAATACACATGCCGACCTAACAATTATACATATATGCCCACCCAAAACATACACATACCTACCTCACAATCATACATATATGCCCACCCAAAAATCATAAATGCCTACCTCACAATCATACATATATGCCCACCCAAAAATCATACATGCCTACCTCACAATCACACATATGCCCACCCAAAAATCACACATGCCTACCTCACAATCATACATATATGCCCACCCCTAAATCATACATGCCTACCTCACAATCATACATATATGCCAACCCCTAAATCATAGATGCCTATCCCAGAATCATACCACACATATATGCCACCCCTTAATCATACATGCCTACCCCAAAATCACACATATCGGGTGCCCCCTAAAAAGTGAACCGCTTTTTGACAAGTATTTTCTCAGTGATAGAGAAACCAAATTCACTGAAAATTTTCACACAGTAACCTTAGGGTATCATCAACAAGCTTGCAAAATATCTAAAAGTTTGGACGCAAATTATGCAAGTATTGTCAAATTCAAAACAGCATGTCAAAAAATCTAGTATCAGAGCTGTGCAATGTGACCTCCATATGTTCATGCCAGCTGCCAGGTGTTGGCATCTGTCAATCAGTGTCAGTCTAAAAATCGCCTGTCTGGGTGTCAAGTCTATTGATTTTTTTTTGATTTTTTTTATTGTCTGTATCCAAAATCAGTTCTGTCCAAAGTTTCAGTTTGGAAGGATCAACCATGCCTTTGAGTGAAAGTGATAAGGTTACCATTTAAAACTGTTTCAAGGAGAAAGGCTGGGGTGGAAGAAGGATTGTAAAGGAATTTCCAGGCAAGGGGTGGAGTCATATCACTGTAAATAGATTTATCACTAAAATACGCACTACAGGGTCGGTAGTGTGTGTGTGTGTGTGTGTGTATGTGTGTGTGTGTGTGTGTGTGTTTTGTTCAGTTTAACGTCTATTCACTGTAAGTGTTATTAGATGGAAAGGAGAAAAGCAGTGGATAAAGATAAGGGAATGCATCTGTATATTAGTGTAAGAAATTGTTCATCTTATGTAGTAGAGAAAAAGTACATTATATGAAATTAAAGGCTAAAGAGATTGTGGTGTGTAATGAATGAGGTGTCGTTGTGTGTGTGTGTGTATGTGTGTGTGTGTGTGTGTGTGTGTGTGTGTGTGTGTGTGTGTGTGTGTGTGTGTGTGTGCACTGACCAATGGCCTTGGTGTAGTGGCGGGCTCCCAGCAACAGCTCTGGGGCACGGTACCAAAAGGTCACCACCACCGGGTCAAGGTCGGCCAGGGGCTTGAGGGGAGCATTGAAGAGACGAGCAAAACCCATGTCAGCTGGACACACAAGGAAAAGAATGAAAAAGCCCGAGTTGGATAGAGAGAGCGGGAACAGACTGGCAAAGCCCATTTCTCTCCCTTCCAATCCCCTCTCTCCGCCCCATTTCTCTCCCTTCCAATCCCCTCTCTCCACCTCATTTCTCTCCCTTCCTCGAATCCCCTCTCTCCACCCCATTTCTCTCCCTTCCTTGAATCCCCTCTCTCCACACTATTTCTCTCCCTTCCACCAATCCCCTCTCTCCACCCCATTTCTCTCCCTTCCAATCTTCTCTCTCCACCCCATTTCTCTCCCTTCCACCAATCTCCTCTCTCCACCCCATTTCTCTCCCTTCCACCAATCTCCTCTCTCCACCCCATTTCTCTCCCTTCCACCAATCTCCTCTCTCCGCCCCATTTCTCTCCCAATCTCCTCTCTCCACCCCATTTCTCTCCCTTCCACCAATCTCCTCTCTCCACCCCATTTCTCTCCCTTCCAATCCCCTCTCTCCGCCCCATTTCTCTCCCAATCTCCTCTCTCCACCCGATTTCTCTCCCTTCCTCCAATCTCCTCTCTCCACCCGATTTCTCTCCCTTCCTCCAATCTCCTCTCTCCACCCGATTTCTCTCCCTTCCTCAAATCTTCTCTCTCCGCCCCATTTCTCTCCCTTCCAATCTCCTCTCTCCGCCCCATTTCTCTCCCTTCCAATCTCCTCTCTCCACCACATTTCTCTCCCTTCCAATCCCCTCTCCACCCCATTTCTCTCCCTTCCTCCAATCTCCTCTCTCCACCCCATTTCTTTCCCTTCCTCAAATCCCCTCTCCTCCTTGGCTCAGATAACCATTTCTCCAGTACCATGAAGGAACTTTCTGTTTATCTTCAGTTGCTTATACAAACATAAAACAAACAAACAGAAAAGAAAATCAGGCACAAGTGGTCATATTCATGAACATAATCTTTGCACATGCCTCTGACATTGACTATTATAGGATTAAACAGACTAACCTGAACATAACTATGCATAACTAAACTGAACATAACACTGTATAACTAAAGTCAACAAACCTATACCTAACCTACCTGGACATATGAGATACAAAATAAACAAAATTATGCATAAAAAACAGACACTCAAAACCAAAAATTGCCAACAGGTGCCTAACAAGTCCTCTTTGCAAAAACATAGTATGAGTGCCCAATTACCAAGTCCTGAAAGACAAAAAATATGCATGGCTTTCTGGGAAACAAAGACACTGATAAATGGATCACCAGGGCAGACAATCAGGAAAGAAGAGAGGGCAGAAAGAAAAGGAAAAAAAGCCACACAAGAAAAAGAGACTTCGACAGAAAAAAGGAATTTTCTAGCACAGAAATTCCAGAAGGCGGGAATACTTTTCATTCTGGAAGAGTTCCTGGCACTCCCATGGGGGTACTACCTAGGATATAAGCCTCAAAATTTCCAATCCACTCTGTAAAAACTGAAAGCAAACCTTACCGATTTTCACCCGTCCCCTCTCTGGCCCCTCCCCCATCACCAGAATGTTGGCTGGTTTCTGCCCACATCAACAGGCAACACACAACGCTGCTCACAACAACTGTAACAATGATTATAATAATAATGTGCACAGATATAGCACTAATCCTGTGGCTCAAAACCATTCTGACAATACACAAGTCATGAGCAAGGTATATATATATATATATATATATATATATATATGTACTAGCCCTGTTGCTCAAAGTCAATGTAACTATACATAAGGCATTAAGCAGGTACAGGAATATATATATATATATATATTTACATATTTATATATACATATATATATATATAGAGAGAGAGAGAGAGAGAGAGAGAGAGAGAGGAAGAGACCGCGGGGGAGAGAGAGAGAACCCTGTGGCTCAAAGCCAATCTATGTATATAATACTAGCCATAAGGCTCAAAGCCAATCTAACAATACATGAGGCATGAATAAGGGGTACAGGGTGAGGGTGAGGCAGGGGACACATATATATATATATATATGTGTATATATATATATATATATATATATATATATATATATATATATATATATATATATATATACCTGCCTCACCCTCAACACACAGACACACACACACACACACACACACTGGGCACACCCCCTCACACACATACAAAGTGACAGAACTGACCAGATCTCTGTGAAGCACCCAGTTGGCATGGAGGTAGTGAATACCATCCAGGATCTGATACAGCAGGGACTTCACCATGTTCCGTGGCACGTTGACCACCTTCTTGTTGGCCTTGGCTGACCGCTGAAACTTGATGATGTGCTGAACACAGCAAGCACACCACCCACACCCCTGCTATAATTCATCATGCATCAGTGTTGCTAGAAACAGCAGCTGAATACACAGGGCTACATCAAGGCTGAAAAGACTGTCAGTATTAATCATGCGGAATACTTATCATGAAAGCACTGTAAATATTAATCCTGTGGAATATTTATCCTGAAAGCACTGTCAATATCAATCATGTGGAATATTTATCCAGAAATCACTGTCAATGTTAATCCTGTGGAATATCTATCCTGAAATCTTTGTATATGTTAATCCTGTGGAAAAATTATCCCGAAATCACTGTCAATCTAAGCACTGTGAAATATTTACCCTGAAACTACTGTCAATGCTAATCCTGTGGAATATATATTCTGAAATCACTTTCAATGTTAATCCTGTGGAACATTTATCTTGAAATCACTGTTTATGTTAATCATGCTCAATATGTACCGGTATCTTGAAATCACTGTCAATATTAATCCTATATAATATTTATTGTGAAATCACCATAAATGTTAATCCTGTGGAATCTTTATCCTGAAATCACTGTTGATAATAATCCTGAGGAATATATATATCCTGAAAGCACTGTCAATATCAATCCTGTGGAATATTTATCCTGAAATCACTGTCAATATCAATCCTGTGGAATAGTTGTCCTGAAATCACTGTCAGTGTTAATCCTGTGGAATAGTTATCCTGAAATCACTGTCAATCCTGTGGAATAGTTATCCTGAAATCACTGTCAATGTTAATCCTGCGGAATATCTATCCTAAAAGCACTGTCAATATCAATTCTGTGGAATATCTATCCTGAAAGCACTGTCAATATCAATCCTGTGGAATATTTATCCTGAAAGCACTGTCAAAAATAATCCTGTGGAGTATTCATCCTGAAAACAGCCAATAATAACCCTCTGGAACATTTATCAGTTATCCTGAATAAACTCTTAATATTAATCCTGTGGAACCTTTAACTTTGTCCTGAAAACACTGTCAATATCAATCCTGCAGAACATTTATCAACCGCTTCGCCAGTAGCTTTTTCCCCAAAGCAGTCAATGCCCAGTCTCTCGAACAAATCCAGTATGATAAATAGAATTGTGCAATCAACAACCATCTACCTGAAGATCTTGTCATCAGCCCCATCCACATGTAATATGCGGCTTCTGTTCAAACATGCGTGAGAGAGAGAGAGAGAGAGAGAGAGAGAGAGAGTGTGTGTGTATGTGTGCATGTGTGTGCGTGTATGTGTGTGCATGCTTGCATGTGTGAGTATGCACAATTTTTTTTATATTGATATGCACTTGTATGTATCCAAATTTCTACTGTATCTGTATGATTTTCGATTTATGTTCATACCTTGTTGTGTACTATCCCCCCCCCCCAACCCCCCCCACCCCCCAATATTCCTTGTGACTCTGGTACACTTGGTAATAAAGACATATTCTATTCTGTTCTATTTCTATCCTGAAAACACTGTCAATATCAATCCTGCGGAGCATTCATCCTTCTCTTTGCTGCTGCTAACCTAGCTGACCAGACAGGGTCAATGCAGGAACTTTAAAACTCAAAACACTGATACCATAGAACCAGAAAAAAAAAAAAACCCTGGAAAAGAAAATGAGGCACAAGCACAGTCACATCCGTGCACAGAAACCTGGGACAGGCCCTCAATTTTTCACCTGGGGATCAAATAAACCTGAACATAAAGATAATTATACATAATGCAAAAAAAAAAAAAAAATATATATATATATATATAACGCACATACAAAATGAAAAGTTGCAAATGGACACCTCAGATGTCCTGGGTGCACGAAAAGAATACAACATACCAACAGTAACCAGTCATCAAGTCCTGAAAATGACTGAAAAAAATATTCAAGGCTTTCTGGAAAAATGAAAGGAAGAGACAATATACAGAAAAGGAAAAGTCATGTGTCATCATCATCATCAGTCCTACAGCCATGACTGACGACTAAAACAGAACCCAGAAGCCCACTTTACCCAGAGGTCATGTTCAATGTAGTCATGTGTCATCATCATCATCAGTCCTACAGCCATGACTGATGACTAAAACAGAACCCAGAACCCAGAAGCCCACCTTACCCAGAGGTCATGTTCAATGTAGTCATGTGTCATCATCATCATCAGTCCTACAGCCATAACTGACGACTAAAACAGAACCCAGAAGCCTACTTTACCCAGAGGTCATGTTCAATGTAGTCATGTGTCATCATCATCATCAGTCCTACAGCCATGACTGATGACTAAAACAGAACCCAGAACCCAGAAGCCCACCTTACCCAGAGGTCATGTTCAATGTAGTCATGTGTCATCATCATCATCAGTCCTACAGCCATAACTGATGACTAAAGCAGAACCCAGAAGCCCACCTTACCCAGAGATCATGTTCAATGTAGGCATGTGTCATCATCATCATCAGTCCTACAGCCATGACTGATGACTAAAACAGAACCCAGAACCCAGAAGCCCACCTTACCCAGCGGTCATGTTCAATGTCGTCATGTGTCATCATCATCATCAGTCCTACAGCCATAACTGATGACTAAAGCAGAACCCAGAAGCCCACCTTACCCAGAGATCATGTTCAATGTAGGCATGTGTCATCATCAGTCCCACAGCCATGACTGACGACTAACACAGAACTCAGAACCCAGAAGCCCACCTTACCCAGAGGTCATGTTCAATGTAGTCATGTGTCATCATCATCATCAGTCCTACAGCCATGACTGACGACTAAAACAGAACCCAGAACCCAGAAGCCCACCTTACCCAGAGATCATGCTCAGCGTAGTCAAAGAGCAGCCACACCTTGCGGTCAGTGTGGGACAGGAATACTCTCTGTAAGCTGATCACGTTCTGGTGCTTCAGTTCTCTCAGCAACTGCACACGGATGGGTTTGGGTCAGGGTTAGAGTGTGTGAGTGTGTGAGTGTGTGTGTGTGTGTGTGTGTGTATGTGTGTGTGTGAGTGTGTGTGTGAGTGTGTGAGTGCATGTGTACATGCATCTGTGTACATGCATCTGTGAGTGTGTGTGTGTGTGTGTGTGTGTGTGTGTGTGTGTGTGTGTGTGTGTGTGTGTGTGTGTGTGTGTGTATGCACCATCACATATATATCACAAACACAACTGAGAACATTATCTACTTATCTGTCTGGTTGTCTATTTATCAACACATAAATCAATTTTCTATACTCTTCTATTTTATGGTTATTTCCTTTTGTTTTAACAACTGAAATACTGCAATTAGAATTGATATGATGTGCTAAACAGCATAAGTTGATGCAGTTTATATTTTTTGCTTACCACCAAAAAAACCCAAATTTTTTTTGTAGATGAAAACAAATTGAAAAATTGTGCTGGTTTGTGCTTGACATCCTTAGTCACATCAAATCTACATTTCACCCATAGTTTGTGCTTAACAGTCTTAGCCACATCAGATTTACAGTTCACCCATATATCCTAACCCAGTTAACATTATAGTCAAGATTTATTTTCTATGATTAAACATTAATCCAAATTTGGTGTTGACTGATAAAATATTTCCAGAGAAAATTAATTTGTTAAAATTTCTGATGGACACACACACACACACACACACACACACACACACACACACATGCACACACACACCAATCAGGGTAATTACACTGACCTACTTGGTTTAGACACGTGATCCAAATATGATGTGAAATAGGACATCACATTATACATTGTAATATATCAATTCAAGCAACTGACAAAAGCACTGAGGAATGAGGAAAGAAATTCAACTCACAGCGATTTCCCGACAGGCAGACATGGAGATACCAGTGCCTTCTATCTGCTTCAGGGCATACTCATGGCCTGCACGAGGCGCAAAGGACCCCTCTCTACACAGTATAGCATTGCAGTTTGCACTGTAACTCTACTCCTCAATATCATTACACAATTACTGGCATAAGCAAAATGACTTCTTACAGTCCAGACTCCCACTGGGCAAACCTACCAACACTGTACAACCCATTTTGCCTCAAACAGGTTGGGCTAACAGACCCTAGACCAACATGCATGCAAAGTTTTGGGAAACAAGTCTTGTCTGTGAACAGGCCTTGCACAAGGCCTAAATGACATCATATTCAAGTTTTCAAACTCAATATCATCAGTAAATAACTCCTTTCTCCCTCAACTCAATCTCTCTCACTCACATTCATGTGTATAATATATACACATATACATACATACACATACATGTGTATATATATTTATCTATAAATATATATCATGGATTGGCTTTGCGAACAAAGATTTAGGAAGGGGGATATCCATGTCTGTTGCAGGTTCACTGGTGGCTCATGAGGCCTATTCTGGACAAAGGTCCATCCACAGCGGCTGCATGGGAAAGTCCGTTGTGGGTCAGTTCTGTGACGTCACAGGTTTTCCTCTTTTTCCTTTTTTCCTCCAAGCAGGATCTGTGTGTCTCCCGGAAAGAGATGACAGCTTGGTGGATGGTGTGTGGCCAGGTCACAATCTGTGACTAGAGTGGACCACTGTCAATGGTCAGTGTGACAGGCTATGAGGGATTCCTTCTGAATCTTTTGGGGCGCCCCTCTGTCACAGTGGATGGTGGATAGTTCCGCAAAGCACTTTCTTGGGCAGGCAGTGGTCCTCCATCCTGGAGACATGCCCAGCCCAGTGCAGTTGTGTCTTCAACAGTAAGGCCTTGATGCTGGTGACCTACACTTGTTGGAGGACTAAAGTGTTTGTGGCAAAACACTTCCTCCAGCTGAGGATGGTGTGGAGACAGCGTTGTTTGAAACATTCACAATGTTATGATGGTAAGTGACCTACGTAAAGGCAGCGTTGTCTGAAACATTCACAAAGTTATGATGGTAAGTGACCTACGTGAAGGCAGCATTGTTTGAAACATTCACAAAGTTATGATGGTAAGTGACCTACGACTCAAAGCCATAGAGAAAGGTGGTCAGAATAATGGCTCCGTACATGCTGATCTTTGTGCCTTTCTTCAGAAGCTTGTTGCTCCACTCGTCTGTACATTCTGCCAAAAGCAGTAATTGCCTTTGCAAGACTGTTGCCAATTTCCTTGTCAGTTTTGGTGTCTGATGATAAAGTGCAACCCAGGTAGCTGAAATGGTGGACTGTCTAAACTCTGTCTCACAAGTGGTGATGTGAGAAGGATGGTAATCATCTTGAGGTGTGAGATGTTCAAAAACTTCAGTCTTTTTCAAGCTGTCTTCCAGTCTCAAGAGCTTGGCATCTTTTGCAAAGCAGAATGTTCAGCGTTGCAAGGCTGACTGTGTGGGCAACAAGAGCAGCATCATCAGCAAAAAGAAGCTCATGGAGTAGTTGCTCCAGTGTCTTGGTTTGGTCCTGTATGTGTCTCAGGTTGAACAGACTGCCATGGTTGTGGTATTGAATGTAGATAATAATATTAATAATGATAACTGGACATTTATCAGCGCTTTCCTCATTGCACAAAGTGCTTTACAATCCACACACACACGCATACAAAACAGTCCTCAACTCACAAGCATGCACAATAAACATATATATATAAGATTTAAGATACTGTCATCACCAAGGTCATGTGGTCCTTTGGCACATCATGCTGAAAAAGGTGGTGAAAAGTTGGTGTAAACAATATATTAACCCCTTACTGGCAGTATGGAAATACATGTGACTATTTTATACAGTTGTGTATGCGCCCCCCCCCCCCCCCCCCCCACCCCTCGCCCCCCCCCTTTTTTTTTTCTTCTTTTTTTTTTTAACTTTTCACCAAATGCATACAATTAATGGGAAACAACTCAACTTGGTGTCCATGCTCTACAGACTTTCAAGGGTGGATTGTATCCCTTCAATTGATCATTGTCTATTTTCTGTTCATGACAAAAACAGGAGAATGTATCCCTTCAATTGGTCATTTGTCTTTTTTGTTGATGGCCGACACTATTTTCTGTTTATGGTTGACATGGTCTATTTTCTGTTCATGACCCACATAAGAAAATTACCAGTCACAGTGCTTCATGGAGAATCATGCAAAGTTTGCCAATATCTGGGAACAAATATTACTATTGTCTGAAATAAATGTCATTTTGGTGTATCAATTTCTTTGTTAGACAATACCGGTACATGTTTGCTAACTAGGAACAAATAAAGTATTCCTGTTTGAAAATGAAATGTTATTTTGGCATATCAATTTCTTCGCTAGACAATACCAGTACAGGTTTGCCAACTGGGAGCAAACAATTAAGTATTCTTGTTGTCTGAAAATCAAATGCAATTTCGGTGTATCACTTTCTTCATTAGACAATGTCTGTATAGTGTATTTATGAGTCATCTGGTTCTATACATGTCATTATTCAAATGACTAAAATGCCCCACTAAATCAACACTGTATAGATTTCAACTAACATTTCACTGCTGCTAAACTCCTAAAAGTAAGTTAGTAGAAATTATGCATGAGCAACCACATATGATACCAAGCAATAATTATATTAATATATTTCTGCTTTTTAGGGAGTGGTGCATGTTTTTGCATACAGACAGTTGGAAATGCTGATTTTTTCCTCAGATGCAAAGCGGCACTTTTTTAAATATATAATAAAACTGAACATCAAAACACAAATACCTTTCTGAAGTTTCTCAGTACTGCCCCTCCCCTTTCCGTGCCATAAACAATTACATGCAATGGACACACATACACTGAAACAGTACCATTCAAGTAAACACACTACCATACATACATAAAATATGCATCCGCGCACATTTCAGTAAAATCCTGAAATAACTTCAGTGTTGCCTGGCAACACACAGCATAATTCATTAAATGACTAACCAGTGAACTGTATAGCTTCTTTTGCAATATTCTGACTGGGGAAATGTTTTTATTTGCTTTCAAAAACAGTTTGTGTTTCCAAGTTTTAATTTCAAAACAAAATGCTCAATTTAGAGTCTCGTCATCTCACGACACTCCAGTCATTTTAACTGACAGGTTAAAAAAAAAAATGATAAAGCATGTTTCTGTTGTTTATTTAATAGATGATGTCTGTCCAATTCCCAACGTTATGAAACATACGGTTGTTAAATGTTTGCCTTACGACAAACATGTAGAACTTAAAATCAAAATAAAATAAAAAGCAATGTGGGTCCTTAAATGCGCGAGCGCTAAGTTCGAAAGTAAGAAAGTGTGGCCTACATTTCGATGCCGTCTTTTTTCCTAGCTTTGTAAACGTGTCCATAGGTTCCTCTGCCCACTTTGCAGCCTTCATAATCAAACAAGTCTTCCACCTTGGCTCTCTCCAAAGTAGTCTTTTGCTTGAAATCGTAGTCCATGTTTACGTTCTGCATCGAGCATCTCGAATGGCCTTGGAAAAACGGAAGTCAAAACATGAACCAATGGTAGTGGGTTGCCTCCCTTCAGTGAGAACTCTCAAAGTGATGTTTATCCCGCACGCGCGGCACCCGTCTCCCGTAAACGCTTTACTGCACGCACAACGCGGTTTTCCACGCACAATTATGCTTCGATTTGTCGTTCACGTACTTGGAAGTTAGCTGCCAAAGGTAGCCAGAGGCAGCTCTCTCTCTCTCTCTCTCTCTCCCTCTCTCTCTCTCTTGTCTATTTTCTGAAAAAACACTCCTTCCATTTTAATCGCTTTCTGTTTATAGAAATCCGGCAGAACGGGTAAACTGACTGGATAAATTCACCGCAATGATGGACGCGGCGACGTTAGAATCAAAGGAAATCATCTTACTTGGAGATTTCAACACATATCTTACCAAAGCCAATTTTACACAGTGGAATGCGACAATAAGTCGGTTTAATCTGCATCAACTAATCAATACACCCACCAGAGTTACGCACAATTCACAGACGCTCATAGATCATACATACACTTCCAATAAGAACTTGTGACAATATATTAGAAGCTTGCGTACCCGGCGATATCAGTTCAACTGTAGTGATTACTACCCAGTTTGTGTCACTTGGGGGGAAAAAGGAGTAAAAATTCCCAAATCAGGCCACTGATAAGACAATAGCACTGATATCGTTGCTACTCTGAATTTAATGAGCAGCTCTTCATCAGTGAACGATGTGAGTAGCTCCCAACTTTCATCGGTATATGATATAACAGACCCCGATCTAGCAATCAGTGATAGAACACTGGATCGAAATATTTACAGAGTTATATGATAAACACGTCCCACTCAAAACTATAAGAGTTAAACACACCCCTAAACCAGCTTGGTGTTCCAAAGACTGAGTTGAAAGAGGTAGGCTACATTAGAGACTATCTAAAAGAGCAGGGCTACCACGAAGAATCGAACAAATTGAGAAATGCAATAAACTCGCAAAAGCGCAGAGAAAAGAGGAAATATTACCGAGAATTATTATCCTTGAAAGAAAACCCAAAAGCAGTGTGGCAAGCTATAAACCAACTCACCAACAAGCAATCTTCGTCAAAATCAACCGTGATCAAAGACGTTTCTGTGAATCAACTAAATACACACTTTTCCACTATAGCTAGAAAAATTATTACCACAGATTACACAGAACTGAATGACCTTAAAAATTTTAAATTGTATTGTCGTAATAAAAACACTTCAGTTAAATTGAATATTCCACCCATAGGCTACCAGTATTTGAAGTCTATAACTACCTTATCCAACTAAAACAGACAGGAACCCGCGGACTGGATGGCATCGACAGCAGAATTCTTAAACTAGCCGCTCCAGTTATCACGGACACATTAATGTACATTTTTAATCTGTGTATTGACAAAAACTACTTTCTGATCGCATTTAAGAAAGCGAAAGTTATTCCTCATGATTTACAAATCAGGGGACACCACCGATCCTTCAAACTACAGGCCAATTTCCATTATTTCTATTCTTACAAAACCACTGGAAAAACACATCAACAAGCATATTTTACATCACTTTGATGTCAATGAACTTTTACATCCAGCTCAGTCTGGTTTCAGAAGAAAGCATTCATGCCACACAGCATTGGTCAACATTGTAGATGACTGGGTTACTTGGGTTACGCTGCTGGTCAGGCATCTGCTTGGCAGATGTGGTGTAGCGTATATGGATTTGTCCGAACGCAGTGACGCCTCCTTGAGCTACTGAAACTGAAACTGAAACTGTAGATGACTGGCTTACCAATGTCAATAACAATAGATATTGTGGTGTTTTATTCGTCGATTTGAAAAAAGCATTTGATGTGATAGACCACAAACTCTCACTTAGAAAACTTGAGCTGTATAGTCTGTCAACCAATTGTCTTAGTTTGCTTGAATCCTATATGACAGACAATAATGCGTGACAATGAGTACATCAATCTCCGCACCAACAACACTTGATTATGGCATTCCTCGGGGGTCTGTTCTAGGCCCTTTACTGTTCTCAATATATATATACGACCTACTGCTCCGCATGAAATCCGTCTGCGAACTTTTCGCGGATGATACAACAATCCACACTTCTCATACTGACATTGTCGCTCTTGCAAAAGACTTACAAGAGAGTACTGATGACCTCGTTAGATGGACCGAACTAAACCACATGTCTCTTCACCCTCAAAAAACAAAATGCATGTTAATCACAACCAGACAAAAGAGGCAAAACACTATACCTAATCTTCCTTCCATCCAAATTAAAGGCGAACCTATTGAACAGGTCAGTGATCATAAAGTTCTGGGGATCATAATTGACAACAATCTCACTTGGAATCCTCACATAAATTTCCTTTGCAAAAAGACAGCCCAGAAAACCCATCAACTATCCAAAATCAAATATTTCCTTGACTTTCATTCACGGAAATTATTTTTTCAAGCGCATATTCAGTCTACAATAGATTATGCATCAACACTATGGGATTCCGCAAGTGCGAATACCATGAAGCCGTTACAGAATCTTCATAAACGGGGGCTCAAGCTGGTACTCCTTAAAAAGACTACCCTTTTAGACTCAGACTATAAACAGGCGAATATTCTCCCACTAATCCGTAGATTAAAGTACAATAAAGGAATCATGATGCAAAAGATTATGACAGGTAATGCACCACCAACATTAATAGACAAATTTTCTGTAAATTCATCAAGGAATCCCCCCAAAGTCCATATCCCAATTCCAAGAATTGACTTGTTCAAATCCTGTCTGGTTTACTCAGGCGCCACCCTGTGGAATTCACTCCCAGAAACAATTAAACAACACCATTGCCCAACCACCTTCAAAAAACGTTGCCTTTGCCACCTTATGCCATAATGTGTAATGTAAATCGTTCATTTTATTGATACTGTTTGTCAAATGTGTATGGTTGACTGAGAACCTTCCTCACCCTCTATCCCCCATTCTGATGTGTAGTGCGGTGTGTGTTGTGTGTGTTTGTTTCTTTCAATTTGTTCATTTTTATTCCTTTGCATTTTACTAACACCATGCTAGTGCCTGTATGTAATGTGTGTGTGTGTGTGTGTGTGTGTGTGTGTGTGTGTGTGTGTGTGTGTGTGTGTGTGTGTGTGTGGTTGTTGTTTTGTTTTGATTTATGTATATTTTTTCCTCTGTTGTGTATCTCTACTAACACCATGCTTTCATTTTATTAAATATTGTGTAGTGTACACTCTATTCAGGGCGGGGACTGGATGTAAGAAAGCACACCAGTGCTTATCTATTATCCTCGAAATAAAGAAAGAAATTGTCAAGAGATAATACATTATATTGTGGTGTTTTATTCGTTGGTTTACAGAAAGCGTTTGATGTGATAGACCACAACCCGGCCTAGCTCTTACTTAGAAAACTTGAACTATAATAATTATGGTCTGTCAACGAATAGTCTTTGTTTGCATGCATCATACATAACAAACAGGCAACAATGCGTGACAATGAGTACATCAGTCTCCGCACTAACAATAACACTTGATTATATATTTCCTCAGGGGTCTATTCTAAGCTCTTTACTAATATCAATAATATTACCGGCTCAGTACTATGTCACAGTGTAAACGACCTGCCGCTCCATGCCGGTGAAATTTAGCACGGAGTGCATGACTTTGGCCACCGCCTGGCTAACATTGGAGATAACCTAATGTGTTTTTACGTGCTTTTTTTTTTTTTTTTTTTATCTGGAACTCCACCATAAAAGTCCAGGCGTTTTCTCATGTGTTGGCTATGAAAGAGACCAAGGAACAACCACCAGACCTGAAGGCTCACTTTTGACCAGATCGCTGTGTGTCTGACGATTTCGACCCACGTTGCATGGTGTACTCCGCCGACTGTCGCCACTTCCCATCATTTGCCATTTGTTTTTCCCGGGATTTGAGCGTCATTCAGAGTCGCTATCTCACACACACACACACACACGCACACACACACACACACACACACACACACACACACACACACACACACACACACACGCTACCACGCACGCACGCACGCACGCACACACACACACACACACATACACACACACACACACACTGACAGAGAGAGCCCCGGAGAGAGAGGGAGTGTGTGTGAGTGTGTGTGTGTGTGTGTGTGTGAGTGTGTGTGAGTGTGTGTGTGTGTGTGTGTGTGTGTGTGTGTGTGTGTGTGTGTGTGTGTGTGTGACAATAGAGAGAGAGAGCCGGAGAGAAAGAGAGAAATAACGAGCACGACAGACAAAACTGGATCGTGTCAGTACTGAAATTGTTTATTCAAATCAAAACTGTGCAAAAGACAAACAGCAGCGTTGTCCACATTTGACCAATGTTAATAAAGTTTTTAAAAAAGTTACTAAACGGTTCATGGTCCCGTATGACCTCTCACGGTCAATGGGGCAGTGATTTCATATCCACACTGTGGCATCAGAGGCAACGAAAAAGCGGACACTCTGGCAAAAGACGGTGCACAGAAGGAGCAGGCCAACAAACTGGTGTCATAAGATGAAATCAAGACAATCATCAAGGCACAGCAAGGAATAAGTGGCGCCTCCAGCACCCCAAATATAACCCAGAAGACAGATACCACTTGCTGGAACGACGGGAACAGGTCAAGATCTTCCGCCTGAGGATTGGACACAACCGTCTGCTCCACCACATGCACACACTTGAAAATTTGGCATTGGACAGAGTGGAGAGTGCCCTTGTGGTGAGGGACCAATGACAACCGACCACATCCTTCAAAACTGTGGGACGCATGCAGCATCCAGGAGGGAGTACTGGCCAACACCGACAGCAATGGAAGCCAAGCTGTACGGCACCCTGAAGGAGCCGCGACGGACGACAGCCTTCATCGAGGACACCGGGCTGCTTATCCAATTAGAGGCGAACGAGGAAGAAGAAGAAGAAGAAGAAGAAGAAGAAGAAGAAGAAGAAGAAGAAGATATTCACCGTGTCAAGGGCTCTGCACAGTACAGGAAGACGGGGTACAAGTCTCTTCTTCCGGCATTTTCACCCTCCTCACCCGGTCAGGTACCCGATTCACACCAGGGTGGAAAGAGGAAAAGTGGACAAGCGCCCCTCCCGGAGGACACACCACCATGCCGAAACGGAACCTCGAACCCTGATCACTGGTGAACACACTGGATCAGAAGCCAACGGCTGACTGATTCTACCATGTACGTACAACGTACTCCTAATCAGGCCATGAAACTATGAAATAGTGATACCCAGTTCATGTGGAATATCACTTGTGCATTCGCATAAATTAAGTGGGATCACCGTGAAGTCATGACAATCACATGAAACCTTTACCTTCATCACTGAGTAAATTTCTGCTTCGGCATATATTTGGGGCCTGTAGTTTACTTTTGTATACACTTAATGGGATCGCAATACGACACAAAACTGTCATAGAAAACTACAACAGAAAACCCAAACCTTCGCCAGTGAATTTCATATCAATGCACATGATAAAAACCCAACAATAAACAAACTGTCTGAAAAAAGCTACCACTACACTAAACTACCACTACCACCACCAACAACAACAACAGCAAAGGAAAAGCAAAATGTTGTTGTGGGGAGAAAAGTGAAAAGAGACAAACCCAAACCCAAACACTGGAAATGCACGTGCATGCATTCGAATAAACAAATAACTGAAACCAAACATCACCAACCAACCCTGACCCCTGAACCAAAGCATCCAAACACAAGAATCCAAAATGAAGACAACCAAATTAAATGAATTATGAAAACAACAACAACAAAAAAACAACAATTATCTAAATCACCACCCACTTTTCGTTTTCTTTTAACTCACTCAGTACGGCCAGTCCTCTCTTCTCCTCTATACAGACCCCTCGGATGTCCAGTGGGTGCCTGAATGACACAACCTTTAGCTTCCGTCGTCAGAATTGTGGTATTCTTTGTCAACATTCACCTCTTCAGTATAAGAGCCTTCCGCTTGCACTATTTTGATGATGGTAATTGGGGTGAAACGCTGTTAACGTCGTCTCTATCGCCGTTCGTATGGAAAGAGTTAAAATGTCTCATTTCACAAACATCCGTGCAGACACAGTGGATACATGCCAGTGAGTTATATGAATATGGAAACACTGCAACATAGAAATTCGCCCTTTTGAGTATTGGAGATAACGGAGTATGATGTTTGGGGAAAAAAAGAAGAAAAAAAGAAGAAAAAAAGCACAAAGAAAATGTGAAGAAAAAAATTACTTATAAAGTGTGTAATGTCATGCATAGCTTTATTAAATGACGGCTTGTTCAAAGTACAGTGTATTACCAAACAGTGACAAATGACGCCTTGTTCAAAGTACAGTGTATTGCCCAACAGTAACAAATGACGCCTTGTTCAAAGCACAGTGTATTGCCCAACAGTGACAAATGACGCCTTGTTCAAAGTACAGTGTATTGCCCAACAGTGACAAATGACGCCTTGTTCAAAGTACAGTGTATTGCCCAACAGTGACAAATGACGACTTGTTCAAAGTACAGTGTATTGCCCAACAGTGACAAATGACGCCTTGTTCAAAGTACAGTGTATTGCCCAACAGTGACAAATGACGCCTTGTTCAAAGTACAGTGTATTGACCAACAGTGCAAATGATGCCTTGTTCAAAGTACAGTATATTGCCCAACAGTGACAAATGACGCCTTGTTCAAAGTACAGTGTATTGCCCAACAGTGCAAATGACGCCTTGTTCAAAGTACAGTACATTGCCAAACAGTGACAAATGACGCCTTGTTCAAAGTACAGTGTATTGCCCAACAGTGCAAATGACGGCTTGTTCAAAGTACAGTATATTGCCCAACAGTAATAAATGACGCCTTGTTCAAAGTACAGTGTATTGCCCAACAGTGACAAATGACGGCTTGTTCAAAGTACAGTATATTGCCCAACAGTGACAAATGACGCCTTGTTCAAAGTACAGTGTTTTGCCCAACAGTGACAAATGACGGCTTGTTTAAAGTACAGTATATTGCCCAACAGTGACAAATGACGCCTTGTTCAAAGTACAGTATATTGCCCAACAGTGACAAATGACGCCTTGTTCAAAGTACAGTGTATTGCCCAACAGTGACAAATGACGGCTTGTTCAAAGTACAGTATATTGCCCAACAGTGACAAATGACGCCTTGTTCAAAGTACAGTGTATTGCCCAACAGTGACATGACGGCTTGTTCAAAGTACAGTGTATTGCCCAACAGTGACAAATGACGCCTTGTTCAAAGTACAGTGTATTGCCCAACAGTGACATGACGGCTTGTTCAAAATACAGTGTATTGCCCAACAGTAACAAATGACGCCTTGTTCAAAGTACAGTGTATTGCCCAACAGTGACAAATGACGGCTTGTTCAAAGTACAGTATATTGCCCAACAGTGACAAATGACGCCTTGTTCAAAGTACAGTATATTGCCCAACAGTGACAAATGACGCCTTGTTCAAAGTACAGTGTATTGCCCAACAGTGACAAATGACGCCTTGTTCAAAGTACAGTGTATTGCCCAACAGTGACAAATGACGGCTTGTTCAAAGTACAGTGTATTGCCCAACAGTGACAAATGACGCCTTGTTCAAAGTACAACGTAGCCCGATGGCAATGTGTCAGGCTGCCCGCTAGGGTCAAAGTGACGTCCAGTGACATATATGTAATGTTATGTGTGCATGCACTTTCTTCTTCCGGGCTGAATACGTGCGAGAAATGCAGGCCAGCATCCATCCAAGTTGATTTCAAAGAGACAAACCTTCTTTAGCCATGGCAGCTTGAGACAGCTGCTGCTGGTGATAAAAATAGCTGGCCTGTCCTGACAAAAACTGCACTACAACATCGCCACAGAACGTGTTCCGAAGTGTCGGTTACACGTTTTCCCGTCAGCAAGTTATCAGCTTGAAAACTTGTTCTATATCTGTCTTCTCTATTGCGCGTCATAGGATTAATACTCTGCCATTTTGTGGGGTTGCCAGGAAAGAGGAGAGATCGAGTCTGAAAATCCCACGACAGTAATAGATACTACTTTTTACTTTTTTGACTCACTTGTGTAAACAAAGTAAGTCTATGTTTTAACCCGGTGTTCGGTTGTCTGTGTCTGTGTGTGTGTGTGTGTGTGTGTGTGTGTTTGTCCGTGGTAAACTTTAACATTGCCATTTTCTCTGCAAATACTTTGTCAGTTGACACCAAATTTGGCATAAAAATAGGAAAAATTCAGTTCTTTCCAGTCATTTTGTTTAAAACAATATTGTACCTCTGGGATGGGCACAAACATTTTTTAAAAGAAGCCAAATTACATGCAAACTGAATTTAGTGTGAAATACAACAACGGCAGAAACAGCAACCACTGATGAAGTCAGGCAGCCATCCACCCTCAAAACTGACCAGTCTGACAACTCCCCACGGGCTCAGTTTCTGCATCAGCGGCAGACTACCCCGGGCCGGCACTACGAAAACGACACCAGGCTAGACAACACAGTGTCACACGCCTTTGAAACACAGCCATCCTGAACAACAGATTCTGTCAACTTGATATCATCTTTATAATCAAGATCAGAACATGTCTTGGTTGAATCAATATTATTCATATCATACAATTTAATACAGATCTGAATACTATGACATGTCTTGTGAATCTGAACTTTGATATTGAATTTCTTCAAACTCCTCTCACACACACACACACACACACACACACACACACACACACACACACAGGAGAGAGAGAGAGAGAGAGAGAGAACAAGAAAAAAAAATCTTTATACATGAGGATACATAAATATTTATTAAATGAAATTGTTTGTTGTGCTCACGTGTGTGTGTGTGTGTGTGTGTGTGTGTGTGTGTGTGTGTGTGTGTGTGTGTGTGTGTGAGAGAGAGAGTTTCTTTAACAATAACCATGCACAATATAGATTCAAATGTGGAATGTATTTACTGAATTAGATGTGTATGAGAAAGAGACAGAGAGAGATTACAAGATAAAATTCTTTATTCATGAGGATAATAGATATATGATAAATGAAAGTTTGTTGTGTTCATATATATATATGTACACATGTTCTGAGCAAGCACAAAATAGATTCAAATGTGGAATGTATTCACTGAATTAGAGGTGCATGACACACACACACACACACACACACACACACACACACACACACACACAGAGAGAGAGAGAGAGAGAGAGAGAGAGAGAGAGAGAGATTACAAGAAAAAAATCTTTATACATGAGGATACATAGATATTTATTAAATGAAAGAGTTGTTTGTTGTGTTCACATGTGTGTGTGTGTGTGTGTGTGTGTGTGTGTGTGTGTGTGTGTGTGAAGTTCTGTAACAATAATATAGTATGACTGATAGCAATTTACATAACTGATTTCAGACTGCTGGGAAACAGACCCTGGCCTGACTGATCCATTCCAGGGGGTTGAACCATGCAATGTAACTGAACTTTATTTCTTATATGAAGTTGAATCCTTTTTCACTTAATTAAAAAGCAAATTTGAGTTTGAACAATCATTTGAAACAAAAAGTCATGCACATTGTTAATATCTATATTCATTTTTAAAGCAAATTTGAGTTTGAACAATCATTTGAAACACATAGGCATGCACATTGTTAATATCTATATTTATTTTTTTGCACTGTATTACACTTTTTCTCAACAATTATAAGCTTATAATAATGTATTTAACAGTTTTTGTTTTCCATACATCGTAAAAAGCTCACTGTTCAGTTACGTCTTATGTATTTATATAAATACATGTATAAAATGCAACTGACCTATATTTATCATTTGATTTTTTATTTTCATGTGTGAGCATGTAATGCAGCTGTATTCTCAAATAGTTGTATGTATGACTTTGAAGTTTACACCAGAAAAAGAGTGACTGTTTAAAAAAAAAAAAAAAGGTCTAGATCATGAAGTAATTATATATATATATATAGAGAGAGAGAGAGATAGATATATATAATCAGGGTTATCACAAAAATCTGTAATATGATGAAAATGTGCTGTGAATGTAATTTTTTCTAATACTAACTGTAATACTAAAGCAGACAGGCACATTGTTAATATCCATATTGAGGTTTTCACATTGTATTAATTGTTTTCTCTATGATTAAGCTTATAATGCATTACATAATAGTTTAACAAAAAGTTCAGTTACATCTTATATATTTATACGTGTATAAAATGTAACTTAACATTATTACCTATCTTGTTTTTGTCTGTGTGTGTCTGTATGTTGGTCACACTTTGGTGCACTTCCTCTTTCATTTAAACAAAAACAAGTGTGAGTTAGAAATGATTTTTTTTCATGTGTGACTTTAATTTTTTTTTTTAAGTGAAGAAAAAATAAAATAAAATAAAATAAACAATGTGAAATCCAACACAACTTTGTGTGGTCTATATTTCTATGTTGGGAGGTGCACATGACTTTTGTTTTGCAATTGATTTTTTGTGTGATTTGATTCAATTATTGTAGTAAGTGCATGTCACAAGTGAGTCTTGAAGGCCTTGCCTCTCTTGTTTTCCTTACGGGTTTCACTCCCAAAGGACCAACTGATCCCGTCTCCCCCTCCACCCGTCCCTCAGTCATCCTCCCAGCCCCCTTCCCTCCAGCACTGACATGGTTATTAAAATAGATAGATAAATAAATTAATTAATAAATAAATTAATTAATATATAACGGATGCATAAAATAAAACAGAATGAAATAAAGTCAGCGCAAATCAAGGAGTGAACAATGAAAATGTACGTACACTATTTCAATCCAGCCATGGATCGTTTGCATCTTGTCACCATTATCAACTGTTAATATTTATCAAAGATATATTTACTCATTGGACAGACATCATCAGAGACTTTTTGTTTGCTGATGATTGTGCCCTCAACGCTGGATCTGAAGCTGACATGCAACTCAGCGTCGACAAGTTTGCCACTGCCAGCAGGAACTTCGGCCTTACCATCAGCACGAGGAAAACTGAAGTTCTCCATCAGCCAGCCCCAGGGAAACCCTACGTTGAGCCCAACATCACAGTCAACGGTCAGAGACTCAGTGCGGTGGAGCGGTTCACATACCTTGGCAGCACACTGTCACGAAATGCGACCATCGACGATGAAGTGAACGTCAGGATTGCAAGAGCAAGCGCAACTTTTGGTAGACTCAATGCAAATGTCTGGAACAGAAGAGGCATTAGTCTTGAGACCAAGCTAAAGGTCTACAGAGCAGTAGTTCTCCCCACACTACTGTACGCCTGCGAAACTTGGACAGTGTACCAACGACATGCCAAGAAGCTGAACCACTTCCACACAACATGCCTCAGGAAGCTACTGAACATCAAGTGGCAAGACAAGACCCCAGACACAGAGGTGCTCGCAAAAGCCACCCTTCCCAGCATCTTCACCATCCTGATGCAGTCCCAGCTTCGCTGGGCTGGACACGTGGCGCGTATGCCAGACCATCGGCTGCCCAAAAGGCTCTTCTATGGCGAGCTGCAACAAGGGAAGAGATCACACGGAGGTCAGAAGAAGCGCTTCAGAGATACTCTGAAAGTCTCTCTGAAAGCGTTTGATATCAACCCTGACTCCTGGGAGGAATCTGCAGTGGACCGTGACAAATGGCGCGCTGCTGTGCACAAAGGCGCCAGGTTGTGCGAGGCCAACAGGACTGCTGCAGCTGTTCAGAAGAGGCAGGCCAGAAAGTCACGGGCAAACAAGCTCCCTGACAATGATATGCCTGTCTTTGTCTGCCCCAACTGTCAGCGAACATTTCGTGCGCAGATTGGACTATTCAGCCATCTGCGCACTCACATATAGATTCATGAGCATCCTTCCCCCCACCCCACCACCACCCTCCCCCCATCCCCCATCCCCCATCTGGATGACAACGATGGTCATCATCGATCTCGATGGACACACCCACCATTTACTCATTGAGAAAATATTACTTCATTTTTATCCAGAAGCTTTTTTTTTTCGCTCATAGTTTCCTCAGACTGGTTCTGTTTCAGTTTCAGTTTCAGTAGCTCAAGGAGGCGTCACTGCGTTCGGACAAATCCATATACGCTACACCACATCTGCCAAGCAGATGGCATGCCTGACCAGCAGCGTAACCCAATGCGCTTAGTCAGGCCTTGAGAGAGAAAAAAAAGGGTAAATAAATAATAGATGAATACATAAAAAAAGAACTACTACTACTAATAATAATATGTATTAGGCGCAAAAACTTGATGAAGTCAACTATAAGCGTACATAGATAAATAAATGAATAATTTTTTTAAAGGAATAATGATAGTAATAATAATAATAATAATAATAATAATAATAATAATAATGAAATAAAAAAATAAAAAAGACAACAATGATGATAAATAAGCAAATAAATGTAAAACATGCAGACACACATTCACACACACACACACACACATATGCATAACATATATGCACCAAACATGGAGTATCACAGATATGAAAGCACAGTCAAATACACATAAACGTACATGAGCCCCAACACACACACACACACACACACACACACACACACACACATTACCTTGCACTCCCTCTACCCCCCTCCTCCACACACTCATTTCTAGGCTACGTATCACAGTTCTTAAGTTTACATATTACGTGGTCTTATAAATAAATAAATAAATAAATAAATAAATAAATAAATAAATAAAACTCTGTCTTGGAAAGCAGCGATGTCAGCTTCTGTCAGCTAAGCGGTCTCATCGATCTCCGAAAAATCAATCACCACTTTGGTCACGTTTTTATATGGTCTGAAAAGAAAACCACAGAAGTTAAAGCGAAAATATATTATGAAGGCCCAAACAAGCATAATCATACTCGCCAATTCTTCTTCAGAGATAGTTGGTCAGTCCCTTTTCTCAAGCAATCAAGATGCTCTCCTTTTACTTTATCTAAATATGAATGTCAGGTTTTTCTTAAGGACTGCATAACATTTAAAGGAATCTACTTGCCAAAACAGAAGGCATAATGAAAGCTCCACGTTTATATATATATATATATATATATATATATATATATATATATATTAATATATTTTGGTGTTGTTGTTGTTCTTGTTGTTGTTGTTTTGTTTTGTGTTTGGTTGTTTTTCTTTGTTTTGGTTGTTTGTTTCGTTTCGTTGTTTTGGGGGTTTTTTTTTGGGGGGGAGTGGGGGTGGGGGTGGGGAGTTACTGTACACATAAACACAAAACTTAAGCTCTTTTGAGAGAGGCGCGCGCGCGCGCGCGCGCGCGCGCGTGTGTGTGTGTGTGTGTGTGTGTGTGTGTGTGTGTGTGTGTGTGTGTGTGTGTGTGTGTGTGTGTGTGTGATATGCCTCTTGTGCCTGTAAAAATCCTTATACTATCTGATTCAAAATCGGCATTGATGGCTTTAAATAATCAATCTTCATCTGAACGAGCAGATATTATGTACGAAATTTTGTATTTAATCCACCAGTTAATTATGCGAGGCTCCGACATTTCACTCTTGTGGGTTCCTGGACATTCTAATCTTCGTGGCAACGAAACGGCCGATATTTGTGCCAAGGAAGCGGCATCGAACAATTCAGTTTCAATCAGTCACAATATTCCTATTTCTGTTTTTGAAGCCTGTACTATTCTTTCAACATATATCTGGAATTTCAGACAGAAACAGTTCTTAGAAAACTCAAAAAAGAAGCTCTGGTGGGATCTCTCTCTTCCAGCAAGAAAAGGCACTAACCCCCCAGGATCAATTTCCACAAGAAACTTGACACACAGGCTAAGAACTAATGCATGGTTATGCAGATTTTGAAACCGTCACCACTATGTATTTGTGGTAAGACCCTTGACATCACACATTTTTTGCTCGAATGTCCAGATACACATTTACATTTCAAACCCCTTCATGATATGATTACATCCTTTAATCTTCCATCAGCCATGTCCAGAGTTTTTCACCCTAGCAAAGAAAATGGTTTGTCTCTGACAAAAACCGCAGTTGACCTAATTAAAAGCCATCCAATTGGTCGGTTTTTCTAATTTGTTTCATCCCCCTTCTGCTGCAGAGGTTCCCCTCTGTTTTATTTAATCCAAAGTAGTGTTTCGCTTTGGGTGATAGCGTCAGATTTACTTGTATGGCAAAGTTCCCATTATTCTAATTAGTGGAACTGTTCGACCCTAACATGTAATATGTCGTCTTGATTACATTACGAAACCTTAATTTGATGAGAAAGAGTGAGAGACAGTGTGAGTGTGTGTATGTGTGTGAGTGAGTGGGCAGGGGAATGAGGTAGGGGAATTATAATGGGCGTTTGTGTGCATGCATGGATGTATGTAGAGAGAGGATGGGGGAGAAACGTATGTGAGTATGTGTGTGCGTTAGAATATTTTTTGGAGATAATGATATTAATGAAATTTGGTACCTTAAATAGTTAAATATGTTTTTGTTTTTTTTATCATACCTTCCTCAAATCAGAATTTCCTTGTGTTGCTCAGTTAATATTTTATTCAAATGGTTGCGAAAATGTCAGTACAACAAACAGTTAATCTGACAATAAATGGTTTCAGTCAGTCAGTGTGTGTGATTTTTTTATGGTCTTGAGTGGAGTGGTGGTCTAGTGGTAACACGTCCACCGAGGAAGCGAGAGAGTCTGAGTGCACGGAGTGGAATCCTTCACCCGCCACTGTTTTTTCCCCCTCCATTAGACATTGAGTGGTGGTCTGGACGCTAGTCATTCGTATGAGACGTTAAACCGAGTTCCCGTGTGCAGCACGCGCATATCGCACATTAAAGAATCCACGACAACAAAAGCGAGTTGTCCATAGCAAAATTGTATAGAAAAACCAGCTTTGGTAGAATAACAATTACACTTCCTGGAAAATAACCAGCAACAAAAGCAACAACAAACAACAACGAACAAACAAAAACAACAAAGAAAAAAGGGGTGGAGTGACGGGGCAGGGGGCTTGGGGATTAGAGTGGCACTGCACTAGGATGACGCCGTTCAACTGATTTCACAATGAGAAATCTGTTCAGTGTGAGAAAGAGGAATGACACAATGCAATACAACACAATACAATACAATACCATATAATACAATACAATACAATACAAGCTGGTGATGATGTTGACGCCGTTATCACATAGGTCCTACATGTGACAGTCTTTCACTGCTTTGAGAAGAATATGAAAAATGTTGTCATTGATTTTTGTGCAGGCTGGTGACAGAAAATATTGCTTGCTATTGAATCCCCCGAAACGCTCATTTCAGGCAAGGACGAATAAGAGACTACAGTTATGTTGTTGGGGGCTGGTGGTGGAGGGGAGGAATGCGTCTTCCTTCTGCTATTCGCTTCATATCCTGACCAGAAGCTTGAAAGAAAAACAGAAATGAAATTCGTTGGTAACTGCTTCTATCTCACACATTCTGTTCTGTTTTTCATCACTCTTTTGCTGATGATACTCAGCTACAAAAAGTCTGCAGAACCAAACCAAGTAGACAGTCTGGTTCTGTCAATGCAGTATTGTATTCTCGATGTTAAATCCTGGATGACATTCAACAAACTAAAGTTAAATGATGACAAAACTGAAGCTATGGTTATTTCCTCTGCAAGGATGTCCACATCTACTTCTTTTGCTGCCTCTGTTTTGGTTGGTGATGCCGCAGTTCAGTTTTCTAAATCAGCAAGGAACCTTGGAGTCATTCTTGACTCAAACCTCAGCATGCATGCTCAGGTAGTAAATCTGATACGCATAGTCAGTTGTGCATTTCGTCGCATCAACTCTATCCGTCAGTACCTTTCTGTTGAAACACTAAAACTCTTATTTCTGCTTTTGTGCTGTCACGAATCGACAACTGTAATTCTCTTCTCATAGGCTGTCCACATAATATTCTTCAACGAATTCAAAAACTTCCAAACAATGCTGCACGTACTGATCACATTTGTCCTCACCTCAGCACTCTACATTGGCTCCCCATTGAAGCAAGAATTAAATACAAAGTTGTGTGTCTCTGCTATTCTGCTTTCTAATCCACAGGACCTACATATCTTTCTGACCTCATCAGTGTTTACACTCCCACAAGAAATCTCCGCTCTTCCTCTGACTGTTACCTTTTGAAACTTCCTCGTGTCAATACAAGAACCTGTGGTGAACGTTCTTTCTTCCTTGCTGCTCCTCACACCTGGAACAACCTTCCTCATCACATCCGTGCATCTGATTCTATTTCTGCTTTTCGCTCATGACTAAAAACTCATCTTTTAAAAACCTATCTATAAGCACTCTCATCTTCCTTGTTTTCCAACACCATCCATGTCAGCCCACTTGGGATGTATGAGGAGTGGGAAAGGGAGAGTGTGTGTGTGTGGGAGGGGAGAGGGGTTGGGGGGGGGCAAGGGAGGGAGGGTTTTTTCGAGAAAGAGTGGTCATGAATGTTTTATGTAACTTTTAATATTTTTCTTTCATGTAAAGCGCCCTGAGCTCTTAGAGAGAAATGGCGCTATATAAATGTACTTTACTATTATTGTTTTTTGAACTGAGACTGTGAAGTGTTTTTTGTTTTTTTTTATAATAAGAAACAGTACTGAATCAAATTAATTGAATTATTCAAATTAAGGCATAGAAAGCTGAATCTCTGGGTGATGTTTTGCAAGGGACAACCCTTTTGTTGGCGTGGGTTCTTCTACGTGAACTAAGGACATGCTACACAAGGGACCTCGGTTCATCCAAACAACTACCAACCAGACCACCACTCAAGTTGTAGTGTTGCGAGAGGGAGAAAATAGTCAGGGAGGGGGGAGGGGGAGTAGGGTGGTGGTGGTGGTGGGGGGGGGGGGGGAGACAGGATTCAATCTCGTAAGCTCAGATTCTATTCCATGAGAAGCCGCCATCTCAGTATCACGGTTTGAGTGTACGTGCTAGCTGTCTGCATCTGGGCTAATTAGTTCGTGTCCAACTCGTCTGGGCGTCGGTCGCTTACATCACAGCTCGCGTCACTCGGTTGAAGCGAGTTTTTGTTCGCGTAACTGATTTCAGTTTTGAACCTCTCAAAGGTCATATTCTCTCACTTCCTAGGCCAACGCGCGCGTTACAACCAGGCTTCCATCACTCCACTGTAACAACCAAGTCATGTGGTAACTTACTCTGTCTCCACACCAGCTTTTTTAAGCAATTTGCGTGCGGCTGCGGTATAGTCCTTGTCGTGTTTCTTATCCGAGTAGAAAACGACCTTTTTGATGCCGGACTGGATGAGGAGTTTGGCACACTCATTGCAAGGAAACATACTGACGTACATCGTGCAGCCACGAACGTCAGCCTGTATTTTATTGACAATGGCGTTCATCTCCGCATGGCACACTGTAACAACACAACGTAAACCACACACGCGCACGCAAGCACATACACATATACACACACGCACGCGCGCACGCACGTACACACACACACACACACACACACACACACACACACACACACACACACACACACACAAGTGTTAGCTCGTATGCACACACACACACACACACACACACACACACACACAACACACGTGTAAGCACGTATGTATGCACTCACAAATCACACACACACACACACACACACACACACACACACACACACACACACACACACATATGCCCCGTGAAGATGCTGGGGGTCTTTCAGTATTGTGTTGTGTTGTATTGTGTTGTGTTGTGTTGTGTTGTGCTGTGCTACGTTGCGTTGTGTTGTGCCGTGCCGCTCCGCACTGTGTCGTGCCGTGTCGTGTCGTCTTGCATTGTATTGTGTTTCGTTGCATTGCGCTGAATTGTGTTGTATTATATTGTGTGGCATTGCATTGTATTGTGTTGCATTGCATTGTATTGTGTTGTATTATATTGTGAGGCATTGCATTGTATTGTGTTGTATTATATTGTGTTGCATTGCATTGTATTGTGTTGTATTATATTGTGTTGCATTGCGCTGAATTGTGTTGTATTATATTGTGTTGCATTGCATTGTATTGTGTTGTATTATATTGTGTTGCATTGCATTGTATTGTGTTGTATTATATTGTGTGGCATTGCATTGTATTGTGTTGTATTATATTGTGTGGCATTGCATTGTATTGTGTTGTATTATATTGTGTGGCATTGCATTGTATTGTGTTGTATTATATTGTGAGGCATTGCATTGTATTGCGTTGTATTATATTGTGTTGCATTGCATTGTATTGTGTTGTATTATATTGTGTTGCATTGCATTGTATTGTGTTGTATTATATTGTGTTGCATTGCATTGTATTGTGTTGTATTATATTGTGTGGCATTGCATTGTATTGTGTTGTATTACATTGTGTGGCATTGCATTGTATTGTGTTGTATTATATTGTGTGGCATTGCATTGTATTGTGTTGTATTATATTGTGTTTAATTGCATTGTATTGTGTTGTATTATATTGTGTTGCATTGCATTGTATTGTGTTGTATTATATTGTGTGGCATTGCATTGTATTGTGTTGTATTATATTGTGTTGCATTACATTGTATTGTGTTGTATTATATTGTGTTGCATTGCATTGTATTGTGTTGCGTTGCATTGCGTTGAATTGTGTTGTATTATATTGCGTTGCGTTGCGTTGCATTGTATTGTATTGCACTGCCGGCATTGCAATGTCTTCGGTGTCGGCAGATTCACGGGAACTGTCGTCGGAGGGGCGTGGTGGCAATCTTCACTCTGGAGGGTACGATCTCCAAGGCTATTGTCAGTATAGGGGGCTTAGTGGGTGGGGTCCTACGTATGTAGAGTAAAAAAGCAAAAAAGCACTGCGGAGCACCACCGAAGTGAATCAGTCGGCAACAGTGCAGGATCTCTTCTGGTGTGTGGCTTCCTGGCGGACTAACAAAGATAGTTTCCAGTGAGTGTCAGTGAGAGGGGACTCGGAATGAGCAGCGCAGGAGTAGCACCACGGCGCAGATGATGGGACAGAAAAAAGCAGCCCAAGAAAGCTTACTTACCGTTACAAATGAACCTTTAAACATTTGTAAGGAGGAAGGAAAATAGTGAATTAATCGCCGCGCGCAAGTGTACACGTGTGCATGTGCATGTGTGCATGTGTGCGTTATGTGTGTGTGCGCGCACGCGTGCACGTATGTGTATGCGCTATACCACCGATCACAATTAACAACAAAGTGCAAACACAATTCTCCTTAGCCTGTATCATGTTTGTTTTCATACATTTTTTGCCAAGAGAAAGTTATGCGGATACAAACCGTAGAGCCTCTTTCCCTCCTTTGACCAGTCCATCTCATCATCCTTTATTCCGTTGGCCATGCCATTGTAGCCGATGCCCACGATCCGCAGGTCCTCGTTGACGATGCAGGCTCCGACCTGTAGCGTTCGTTTTGTTTATTTATCTATAGTCTGTTCATCTAAGATAATGATATTAGACTGATAATAAACGACATATTATTATCATTATTATTATTTGTGTAAAAACTGAAAGAGTGGTTCGATTCTATTCCAAGAGAGAGGGGAGCAGACAGAGGATATAGGATCAACTGATGATGCACACACTCACTTGCTCTCCTCACATCAATAGCAGGGCCACATGGAGTGGTTTTTATAGAGTGTTTACTTTACAATAAACATAGGTAAGCAGTACATACACTAAACAGTTCACCCTACTTAGCAAAAGCAACTTGAAGCAACACACGCCAAAGCAGCACACACTGACTACTTTAAGTACTTCCTACAAGCAGCACACAGTACGGTTCACTCTACACCTAAAGCAGCACCTACAAGCAGCATCCACAAGCAGCACACCTGGAACACAAACACACAACCAAAACCCAGGTCAGGAAAAAAAAACACAAAATATCCTGACATCACTGACATGAAAGGCCTATACCCTCTCAGCACCTTTCATCACATGTCCACCAGTGTGCACTCCTCTCACACATAGATCTATGTGAGGTAATACAAGCTTCATCAAGCTTACCTGCCACTAACAGTGACATACCATACTGTGCACTATACCTATTACTGACCAATACAACCCAGAGTGTTCAACTCATGCTACGCATCATTCAATAAAACTGTGTGTTACCATTACCAAACAAATCTCTTTGTCTTCACAAGGTATCCAACTGACACAAGTACATGTAAGGAAATCATCACTTCTGGTTAACAGCAATGTGCAACAACATAGCACTGACCCTCAGTGCCCTCCTAGTTAATCAACTCGTTATCCACATTACAATGTGCTTTCCCACTTTGTCTGAACAAAGTAAACCACTGACACATAGCACAACTCCTACACATGTTATCACAACTACCAACAAATCAAACATGTGTTCCACAACACTTGCTGTTACCCCCATGTGCACACACACATGAAGAATCCTCAACACACACTGACAATGTGTTAGCCTATAGATCTGTTCATTTCACATTTAACTGATGCCACCTAATATATACAATACATCAAACCCACTTTAGGTGTTAGCAAAACCAAACTACCCTACACACCTGTTACATACATACCATCTCCATGGCTTCTCATCTTTCAGTGCTTTCATTGTTTCCACAGTCAGTCAACACTGACAATGTGCTGACATACCACTGCACTACCCTTATTGTGCACCAAGACACTACACCATTTGAACCAGCATTATGACCAAAAATAAGAACAAAAACTCTGTAACAAAATAGTAGGGGGTGGGGGTGGGGGGACTCAAAAGATATAGGCGGTACTTCCCTCCACACATTAACCCTCGATAAGAACACTGTCTCTTTGTTCAAATACCTATATTCAAACAATGACCACGGTTCTGCAATCAAAGAAAAGAAAAGAGAACTGAGAAACTGACTAATTGATGTGCACATATTGTCCAGTTAAACGAAATAATCATTATAATGATGCCATGCATTGAAAGGAAAAAGAAGAACCGAGAAACCGACTTATTGATGTGCACGTATTATCCAGTTAAACGTGAAAAACAATCATCCAGTCAAATACGAAAGAATAATCATAAGGATGCCATGTATCGAAAGGAGCTTAATATCCTATACAACTAATACTACGATTAAATCACGGAATAGAACTCACAGATAAATAAAGATGAATGATCGTTTAGAACTACCATATTGACGTTACGTAGCAACCAGTTTCAAGGAGTAGCTTCCCTTGGCTAAACTGTCTATTTACAAAAAGAAACAAAAATGAACCATAATCCGTTAAACCCCTTTTCTTTCCACAAGCCACAAGATCAACTTTAACTGGCTGTCCACTGACACAAAACATTGTTCTCAACAAAACGAAATTCCACATGCCCATGTGACGAAGAAGGAGACTTTATCCTCCTGCTGGGGCCAAGCAAACAGTACCACCCAGAACACTCAACATTCTCCAGTGGAATGCAGAAGGGGTGCATAAGAAGAACCTTGGTCTGGCAGAAAGGATGCACCAAGAAAATATTGACATTGCATGTGTCCAAGAGACACATTTGACCGTAAACCATCGCTTTCAGGTGAGGGGTTACGAGACCATCAGGCTGGACCGTGAGGAAAGAAACAAAGGAGGGGGTGCTTGTCTTGGTGCGGAATTCCATCGCCGCACAAGAACTCAAGATCAACACCAGTCAACAGGCAGAGATCCAAGGGGTTGATATAGTCTTTAAAGAACACAACATCAGGATCTACAATGTCTATTGCCCTCAAGATCGTGATCTTTCCCTCACATACATGAACATCCCAGACAACAACTGTGTGGTGGTGGGAGATTTCAACAGTCACTCAGAGAGATGGGGCTATGAGGAGATGGACAGGAGATGCAAATAAGTTGAGGATTGGGAGATTGACACACATCTTCATCTCATCAAGCAAGAAGATGATGAACCCACCTTCTACTCTAGATGCTGGATGACCAGATCAACACCAGGCCTAGCGTTCGTCACCAACGACCTGTTTGTCAGGACCACAAGAACAGTCCTCAACCAGCTTGGAGGAAGTGACCACAAGCCCGTAAAACTCTCTATCAACCTCAGCTTGCAGGCTCCTCAAGCAAAGTGTTTTCCCTACAGAAAGGCAGTCTGGACTTTCTTTGAGACCCTCACAGATACATACACAAAGCCAATCAACATCAGGCAGAAGGACTCAAACAAGATGGTTCAAGACTTCACAAAGGCCTTCTTGAAAGCTTCTATAGAATCCATCCCAAGAGGAGCATGCAAAGGCTACAAGCCCTACTGGACAGAGGAACTCCAGAATCTGGAAGATGCTGTTATGGAAGCCAGGGACCGAGCAGAAAAGCAGCCATCACCGGAGAACAACATAGCACTGAAGGAAGTAACTGCCAGATACAAGCTGTCCTGTGCACAAGCTGCAAGAAAAAGCTGGTAAGAGAAAACTGAAAGCCTAAATCTCGACAAGGATGGCAGCAAGCTGTGGAAACTGGCTAGAACCCTCAGCAACGATACAACAGGTCACACCACAATAACAATACAAGTGAATGGAAATTACCTCTCTGGAAAGAAAGCAGCAGACCACTGCATAGACGTCTATGAAAACATCAGCAATCTGGAAGTCCCTCCTGAACATAGCGCTGCAGTGCAGAGGGCCCAAGGTGAACTTCATGAGAAAGAGCCCCAAGAGGAAGTCATGACCTCAGCTTTCACAGAGAAAGAGCTGGATGAAGTGTTGCAGAGCCTCAACCTGAAGAAGTCACCTGGACCAGACGGAATCACAAAAGAAATGATTCTGCATCTTGGGATGAAGAGTAAGGCAGTCCTTTTAACAATCTTCAACTCTAGCTGGAAGATAGGATCAGTCCCACCGTGTTGGAGGGAAGCAGACATGATCCCCATTCACAAAAAGGGAAAGGACAGCTACAGACCCATCAGCCTTACAAGCTGCTTAGGAAAGCTGACGGAGAGACTTGTCAACACTAGGCTTGTCTGGTACCTTGAGAAGTATCAGATGCTGAGCCCTGAACAGGCAGGTTTCCACCAACACAGATCAACAGAAGACCAGATCACATTCATTGCTCAAAGCATTGAGGACGCATTCCAAGAAAAGAAGAACATGCTTGCTGTCTGGATTGACATGGAGAAGGCGTTCAACAAAGTCTGGAAGGACGGACTCAGGCTCAAACAACGGTGATGTGGTGTGTCTGGGAGTATGTACACCTGGATCAGCCAGTACCTACACAACCACCAAACCCGAGTCAAGATTCAGGGCCAGAAGAGCAAGAAGAAGGAGCTGAGACAGGGAGGAGTCATTTCGCCAACACTGTTCCTCATCTTCATAGATGACATCGTCAGAGAACTGCCAAGAGGGGTCAGAGGAGCAATCTACGCAAATGACCTGGTACTCTGGTGCTCTGAAGAGTACACCACTACAGCACAGGTACGCCTCCAGACAGCACTCAACAAGATCAGCAACTGGACCAAGGAATGGCTTGTCTCTGTCAACTCAAGCAAAACAACCTACACAGTCTTCAGCCTATCCAGCAAGAAGCAAGAGGCGAAACTGACACTGAACAACCAAAGGCTTGCAGAGGAACCTACACCTACCTGGGAGTGACCTTTGACCACAGGCTCACTTGGAAACAGCAGATCACCATATGCTGTAGCAGGGCCAAGCTGAGACTGGCGATCATGAAGAAACTTGCAGGGACGGACTGGGGGGCTGATGAACGTGTCCTAAAAAGACTCACTCTATACGGGGAGAGTCCGACCTGTAGTTAAGTCGGGACATCAGCATGGGCATCAGCTGCAAAGTCTAACCTCAACCATCTCAACAAGATACAGAACCAAGCTCAGCGTGTCAGAACTGGCGCCATGAGATCCACCTCAATCCTGAAGATGGAGGAGACCACTGGGCTACAGTCATTGGAGGACAGAAGGGACACAAAGATCCTCATCCAGGTAGCAAAATTCAAACGCCTTGAAAATCATCCAGTGAACAACAGAATGAGCAGACCCACTAAGAGCCAGCTGAAAAGAGGCAGCTTCATCCACCAAGACGCCTTGAAAGACAACCCCAGTCTAGATGGAACACGAAGCAAAGCCTATCCCGGCAAATATCACCTACCCATCTTGGAAGAGGCAGGTGTTAACAACAGTCGTCACCAGCATTCCCGGAGTGGAGAAGAGAGGAACACAGTCAGACACCCAAAGGAAGGCCCTGGCCATGGAGTACATATCGCCATGAGTAGGTTGTCTGGCGAAGAGGACAAAATGATGTTAGCGGAGTGACGTCACACATTCTACGAGTGGGTTAGTTGCGAAAACTGTCGTCTGTCTGCTAATACAGCTTGTGAGTGAGGCAAGTTTTGGAGCAAGCATAGAGCGCTTGGTCACATATATGAATGTGTATTGTGTGTGCGTGTGTTTATGTAAGTTTGTGCCTGCCTATGTGTGCATATGTGTTAGGGTAGCTGTTAGATACACATGTATATTAAAATGTATGTGTGTGTGTGTGTGTGTGTGTGTGTGTGTGTGTGTAGTCACATTTTGGTGTGTGTATGTAACATAGATGTATTGTTTTATGTTAACAAAAGCGTTTTTGTAAAGCACCTAGAGCAGATTTCTGGATAGTGTGCTATATAAGTATCCATTATTATTATTACTGAACAAAAGCAATGCGGTGAAGTCCAATTTTAGCATCCTAAATTATTGCACCTATTTAACCGGCAAATTCTGTGCATGTATGACTGAAACGATATTACCAGTAGCAGATGTTGTAACCCATTTTTAGTGGATTTCGACTCTTATTTTGGACTAGTATTTCACCGGCTCAATTCTGATGTGGATTCAGTCACTAAACTAAACGTGCCACCCCGGCATCTTGTTTTTTTCTTTCTCTCTTTCTTCTTTCTTTTTTTTTTCCCCCATCGTCCCACAAACCATGACAATGTAACTAATAGG
This sequence comes from Babylonia areolata, assembly GCF_041734735.1. Lineage (NCBI taxonomy): Eukaryota > Metazoa > Mollusca > Gastropoda > Neogastropoda > Buccinidae > Babylonia > Babylonia areolata. The sequence goes on from NC_134898.1 coordinate 16,947,080, forward strand.
TGCAGTAATTTAGGATGCGATCCAAAGAGGAAGAACTCAAAACAGAGACTCAGTACAGAATGGTGACCGACCACTGGGACACCAACTTTCTGATCCAAGTGTGATGACCGCCATTCACTGATGACCAAACTACTCACGGGCATCAGTCAAGGGAGTTAACTCTGGAACATACCCGTGTCAGGGGGTCTTTGCTTCTCTTCGCCGAAAGAAATGCCACGGACATGAAATATTCTTTCCAGCTCAGTACTCCTTCAGTTCTCTTGTGGCTGGGGCTGTAAGTAAGCCAGTTAAGTCAGTCAGTCAGTGTACGTTAAATCAACTCACAAGCTATGAAAAGAAGCATCATGATACATCATTGACTCACTTGTGTAAACAAAATGAGTCTATGTTTTAACCCGGTGTTCGGTTGTCTGTGTGTGTGTGTGTGTGTGTGTGTGTGTGTGTCTGTGTGTCCGTGGTAAACTTTAACATTGACATTTTCTCTGCAAATACTTTGTCAGTCGACACCAAATTAGGCATAAAAATAGGAAAAATTCAGTTCTTTTTAGTCATCTTGTTTAAAACAATATTTCACCTCTGGGATGGGCACAAAAAAACCAAAAAAAAATGAAGCCTAATTATATGCAAACTGCATTTGCTGCTATATTTATATTTTTTGTATTCTCTAAACTTGGCACTTTGATCTGATATTCGATCCAACAACAAGAGCAGTCATAATTATCATTTTTTGTTCAAACAGGAACTTCTTTTGCTAAGCATGGAAGTTTTATTTATTTTGCAAACGTTTTGGTGCAGAGGGTAAAAAAGGGAAATTACTCTAATTAATGCTAGGGGACTTAATTTGCC